>NC_133775.1:68262222-68399549 GCF_003597395.2 Chelonoidis abingdonii | reverse complement strand
GGCAGAGCGGAGCAGTTTGCAGCATGTTGGAGCAGCCCATGGAACAGTGAGCGGAGTGGAGCGGTTTGTGGGGACGGCTGGAGTAGCTCACGGGTTGGCTGGAGGAGCGGCACAGCTGCTGTAGTGAAGCTGGTCGTGGTGAAGGCTGCAGCAGAACTCCATGGAGAGGCAGAGCAGTTGGCCCTGGCCCATGTAAGGTGCCCCTTAACAGCCTGTGTGTGCCCCCTCCATTTCCACCCAGGCTGGGGGGGGGTAAAACTCTGCAGATAAACTTTTGAACTCTGGGGTGGCACTGACCGGAGACTTTTGGGTTGTTGGACTTTGGGGTGATTGGACTTAAGACCTTAGGGGGAAAGGACATTGCCAAATGTACTTGGAGGTGGGTTTTTGCTTATAGTTTGTGTTATAATCCTGTTTGTGGTGTTTCTCCAATGTGATGCCTCATTAATTCCCTCCTTTATTAAAAGGATTTTGCTATACTCAGACTCTGCGCTTGCGAGTGGGGAAATATTGTCTCCTAGAGGCACCTGAGGGGGTGGTAAGTAATTGTCCCAGATCACTGGATGGGGGCTCGAGCCAGTTTTGCATTGTGTTATTGAAACGGAACTCCTGGATATTGAACCTGTCCCTTGTTGCTGCCAACTCAGAGGGGCAGAAGGGTTACACTTAGTTAAGCTATTTTGGAGCTATTTATTGGCTCCTGCTTTTTATGAGACTCGTCCAATCTTCAAAAACCTTGGGAAAAAATAAATTCAGTTATAAATCACCAGCACATCTACTCTGCCAGATGAATGATGCCAGATCATCTGTCTCTGCACAGATGCTAAAGTTAGTCTATAAGGACCAGAGTGCTGGAAAGCAGCTTCTGGAAGGCTGAGAGAAGCTCTTTTTTTCTCTTTGTCCCTCCAGACAATATGATTACTTTGTTCATGCAGCTCACACTGTTGCAAACTCTGGTATAGATCCTGCTATAAAAGTCTCCTTTTAGAACCCTGAATTGGTCTGCAAGGATGTTTTCCCCTTAGCTCTGCGCAAAGGAGTGTGACTAAATAGAGATCTAGGGCTAGTCTACCCTAGAAGCACTATAGCAGTGCAGCAGTGCCACTGTGGCGCATCTGGTGAAGATGCTTTAAGCTGACAGGAGAAGCTCTCCTGCTGACATAGCGCTGTCCACACCAATGCTTAGGTCAGGGTAACTTATGTTTATTCACACCCCTGAGTGACATAAGTTATACCGACATAAATGGTAGTATAGACATAACCTTAGTTAGTTGGGGGAGTGTTTAGTTTTGAAGCTTCCAGAGGTCATCTGTGGGTGTAATTCTGGGTAGCTACCTGCTCCTCACAGTCATGCCCTGAGCTGACTTTTTGGAAGAAAAATCCTGGCAATATGAAATTAGAAGATATTAGTAAGAGGCACCAGGGGAAGCCCTCAGCTTCCCTAAAAAATACAACATTTGCTGTATTTTTTCCCATCAAAGAGCTTGTTCTGTCCCATTGTGCTGTCTTCACATCAGATCACCAATGGCTTCACTGATTGGATCCCAAATCTTTCCTACAGGAACCAAATGGCCAAAAGCCAAGTCTAGTCAATGCAGGGCTCTGATGGACACACTGCATTTCGGAGCTGGAAGTACTGTTACCTGGAAACTCAGTGCCGCCTTCCACTTTCCGGAACAGGTGGTTATGTATGTGAATCCTTTCAGCTTCAGGAACACACTGAGTATGTCTGTAGCCTTCGTCACTACTGTAAGCATAGCTGGAGTTTTTGTAATGCTCAGACTGGTCTTACTAAACACTTTTGTTCCTTAGAAGACTCCGCTCATTCCTGAGACCCTACAATCCAAGTAGGCATCTAGATAGCCTGCCATTTTGCTGCTTAGTGCCCTGAGGCTGAACTTAGTGGATGAATGGACTATAAGGTGGATAGAAAACTGGCTAATTTTTTGGGCTCAACAGGTAGTGATCAATGGCTCAATGTCTAGTTGGCAGTCTGTATCAAGTGGGGTGCCTTAAGGGTCGGTCCTGGGACTGGTTTTGTTCAACATCTTCATTAATGATCTGGATGATGGGATGGATCGCACCCTCAGCAAGTTCGCAGATGACACTAAATTGGGGGGAGAGGTAGATATGCTGAGGGTAGGGATAGGGTTCAGAGGGACCTAGACAAATTGGAGGATTGGGCCAAAAGAATCTGATGAGGTTCAACAAGGACAAGTGTAGAGTCCTGCACTTAGGACAGAAGAATCCCATGCACCACTACAGGCTGGGGACCGAGTGGCTAAGCAGTAGTGCTGCAGAAAAGGACTTGGAGATTACAGTGGATGAGAAGCTGGATATGAGTCAACAGTGTGCCCTTGTTGCCAAGAAGGCCAACAGCATATTGGACTGTATTAGGAGCATTGCCAGTAGATTGAGGGAAGTGATTATTACCCTCTATTCAGCACTGGTAAGGCTACACCTGGAATATTGCGTCCCGTTATGGTCCCTTCACTACAGAAGGGATGTGGACAAATTGGAGAGAGTCCGTAAAAGATTAGGGGGTGGGAGCACATGACTTACGAGGAGAGGCTGAGGGAACTGGGTGTTGCTTAGTCTGCAGAAGAGAAGAATGAGGTGGGATTTGACAGCAGCCTTCAACTACCTGAAGGGGAGTTCCAAAGAGGATGGATCTAGACTGTTTTCAGTGGTCGAGATGACAGAACAAGAAGCAAGATCTCAAGTTGCAGTGGGGGAGGTCTTGGTTGGATCTTAGGAAACACTATTTCACTAGGAGGGTGGTGAAGCACTGGAATGGGTTACCTAGGGAGGTGGTCGAATCTCCATCCTTAATGGTTTTTAGGGCCCGGCTTGACAAAGCCTTGGCTGGGATGATTTAGTTGATGTTGGTCCTGCTTTGAGCAGGGGATTGGACTAGATGACCTCCTGAGGTCTCTTCCAACCCTAATATTCTATGATTCTATGAACTCTGAAGACATGGAGCAGAGGCGAGGCATTACATCCTGGTGAATGCTGATGGAAGAGCTGATACTTGTTAGCAGCTTTATCCCATCAGGAACAGAAAGATTCTGTCTTAGTGCAGGCAGGTCTTTCTTCCTTATGCACCAGGCTGTGAATAGAGGGATGCTGGAACTATGGGTGCAGGAGATGCTGCCACATCCCCTGGCTTGAAGTAATAATAACAAACCAAATACATGGTTCCTGTATTCAGCACCCCTACTATAAAAATTGTTCCAGCACCCGTGTGTGGATAGCAAAATGATGAACCCATCTCAAGAATGAGCTAGCTCAGATTGATGGAATTTTGCTGGATATTTTTCTGTGCATTCGTTGACAAGAAATTGGAGACTTGTCAGCAAACTGCACAATAAGCATGCAGCACTATTCAGAATCTGCTGAGTGAGCATACTGTGGGAGAAATATGTCACAAAAGTCTCCAAGAGTTCAAAGTTTGTGTGTGTAAATGGCTCTCTAGGATTACTGTATGTCTGAAGCATCCCCAAAAGGTATCATGCTGTTCACTGTCTTCCATAAAGATGCAATTCATTTGCATACTTTTTTGCTTACTGGTTCAATGACCCACCCAATTGCATAATCCCTCCCGTAGATGCAGGGTCAGCAATTGGCAGCAAAAGACATGGTGTAACATGTATTGTCATTTCACGCACCTCCATGCATGGGATGGAATTGCACAGAAGAAAAACAGAGGTCACTTGCCTTAGAACCACAATGCTCTTTGCGCTGCCTAAATAGAATGGTGGTGTTGTTCTGCTTTAGAAAAACTTAAGCACCCCACAGGGCCAGCCCATAACATTTTGGCACCTGAGGCGGGGAGCTCAAATGACACTCCCATGCCCCCTCGCTAAGGCCAAAACTTTGAAAGGTCTCAATTCTGCTTTCTTCCTGTTCTACTTCTCTCATAGTACTGCTCTGCTACTTAGCCCAATAAAGGAGAACTAACAACTTAAAATTCCTTATTCAAAATTTTTAAGTAACACTTAACTTTCAAATGCCTCAACAGCAAATGTAACTTTTCTTGTCTGCATTGTAAACACTGGCATTTTTATCTGTTTGAATAATCAAAGTGGTGCTTTCTGTGCCTTCTTAGTTGCAAAGATTTGAACTGCTTCCTGAAGGTCCACAGTCTGGGCCAGCTCATGCTCCTGTATGGAGATGGTTTGCTAAGGCCGAAACCAGCCTCTCCTGAGTCCATTGTGGAGCGTAGATGATGTTTTTTATTAACTTCAGCTTGGAGAAGCGCAGTTCTCCACTGGCAACTGTTACAGGAAGTGTTTAGAAGTATGTGCAGAGCAACGAAAGCATTTGGAAAGACAGGGTGTCATCTTATTTGTGCACATATATTCCAGAACAGCTTTTGGAGTTGATCTGCTGAAATGTATCTTGAAAGGGCTTTCAGTTCATCACCTATAATCACTCGCATCAATAGTGTGCAAGTCATCAGCGTGTCAACACTGTCTCTAGTGCCTGCATTGCTGGTGTAGGTCTTCTTCAGGTATATAGTGAGGAGTTTTGGAATATCATACAACATCCCAAATATACTGCCTGTTTCCTTGAGCTGCATGAAACAGTTCTTCACTGACTGTATTGCACAATCTAGGGCACCTCTGGTTAAAGAATTCAACTTTGAATTGTTGTTTGGGGTTCTCTTATGGGATTATCCCATGTCTCGTAATCAAATGTCTTCTTCTTCAGTGACTCTTGTATTCTTGAATGGGTGGGCAAATAGCTTCAGTGTGAGTTCCTCTG
Source organism: Chelonoidis abingdonii (assembly GCF_003597395.2). Classification (NCBI taxonomy): domain Eukaryota; kingdom Metazoa; phylum Chordata; order Testudines; family Testudinidae; genus Chelonoidis; species Chelonoidis abingdonii. Next base: position 68,394,782 of record NC_133775.1, on the reverse strand, counting down.
CAACTTCTGTGCACTCTTCAGAATGTTTTGAAAATCCTCATGCTGACTGGTAAGACTGTATGATGACTTTTTGCTTTGTCCAGTTGTTCCATTGCTCCAGATATATCAAGGTCAACACCTTGGAGTCCTTGCTTTACAACATTTTATTTCAAACCAGTATTCATGCCACAACACTAAGCCACAGAATTTGAAGTTTTATGTATGTTTCTGGTGATTCATTTCGCCTCTGCACTGTTTCTTCATGAAACGTCCTGTCATAGCATTATCCTCCATAATGGCAACTATTGGCATCATCTATCTTCCCAATTTGGTGTTTGATAGGCTTTATGCTCCACTCGACTTTCCCATCGTGTGGCACTCGTGGTTTCAGTGTCAGAGAGGATGCTTTCCCAGATGTTGCTTCAAAATAGTTGCGATTGATGAGTTGATTGCAGAGAAAATACATAGATGCTTTGATTACATTAAAAATTGGAGCAGACCTCAGTTAGAAGCTGAAGCTGCAGCATCACTGACCATGTCCCAGCTTCAATGAATGAGAACTGCACGGGACAAAAAAGCTTCAAGGGTTTAACTCTCAGGATCCATGTTCTGCACTTCTCTGTTCTTTCCTATAATGTTGGCACCATTATCGTAGCACCTGACTCTCATCACGTCAGCTATCGCAATTCTCGTTATCTTCCAGCTTTTTTAAGAAGCACATTTGTCATTACCAGCTCCTGTTAGTATCATCAAATGTCAATTATTCTAGAAAATGCTCTCTGCACAGTCACCATTGCAGGGGATATTTTCACTAGGTTCTGTTGTTGTTACAAACACATGCCATTGAAAGTCATTTGTTACTATGGTGAATGTCAGGTGTGCAGTCCAGAAAAACAGAGTAAATGTTGCTGATTTCGAATCTGACCATCTCTAATTTGACTTTTGGATTGCAGTAAACTGTACTGATCCTATTTTGAATTGTTTTCCAAGGTAGTATGGTGTGTACATTCATTGGGTGGTGACTTCTTACTTAGATGCTCTGGAGTACAGCATAAACTCAGCATCAGACTCCACAATTGTTAAGGAACGTTCCATTGTTATGGCCACAGCTGATCTGAGTGCCACACACTGCTAGGTTTGGCTAGCAAACACTCTCACATGGCTTGAGATTTTCAGAACATTCTTGCCAAGTAAGGAGACTTTCATGCATCTTACTCTTGATGCTGATCATATATGGTGACTTTAACCTTACTCTCATCTCAAGCTCTTCTCACCTATGCAATGCTGGTCTGTTGAATTTGCTGGCCTTCTCAGGCATGCCAGAGTTCTAAGGCAGATTTTTCCAGTCCTTTGTTCTGGTAGGAACCCAATGTGGCTGGAACATTAGACTGGGAGGAGTGAACAAAACAGTAATGCAGATTTGGGTTTTTTGAAGCATAAGCCATGGTCTCACTTGTCACCAATTGGATTTCACGCAGTATGTTTGGGTGGCTCTATTTTCCTTGTTTTGGGGACATGAAGTTTTTTACTTCTGTGTGGCCATTAGTACAAGAAGTCCTTAGGGCTTCTAGCTAGGAAAATAAGAGTTCAGGAATGTGCATGGTTACATCCATTTGAGATGGAGATATGGATGCTGCAGTAGCTGCCAGGTCAACTGCACTCTGACTAACTGGAAGATCAGGCTGGGAGATGGTAACATGACATGCCTTCTAGTCTTAGACTCCCGACCAATAACACATATTAATCAAAACCAGAGTGAGACAAAGCAGGCTGAACTCTAAGGCAACAAAGCACAACGATATCACCCCACCTTACTCTTGGCTGGCTGGCTACAGATTGACTCTGATCACATGCTTCCCAGCACAGCCCCCCGCTCCCAGCCTGCAGGCAGGACCAGGAACCCTTTGCTCTTCCTAAAGTGATAGTATACCTTTCCATCACAAACCTCAATGCATCACAACACTGTCAAATCGGAACTCACAGGGGACCCAGCTCTCCCTTCACTAAAGGGCCTGGTCCAAAGCCAATCAAGGGAAGTCTTAAGTTTACATTGAGTTTAGTGGGCTTTGGCTTAACCCTGCACCACCTGTATCATGTTCACTGGAGTCAATGGAACATAATCTGGGCACATTGCACTGAAAAAAAATCATTCACTCTGTTACTAATTTATCCCCGATATTGTCAAAGTGGAACCTGATGAGTGGGACTGAGTGCAGGCTGGGCAAGTTTTGGTGGGACCTACTTTGGTGTGACACCCGGCTCTCTTGTTTGCAAGATGGGGCCAGGCTGCTGCTAGACAAACAGAAGCCTTGGTATGTGACCCTGGCCTCTGTGCATGCTCAGTAAAGATCTCTCGGCTACACTCCTGGCTTCCTGGCACACCGCTAATGAACCAGAAAGTGCTCTAATCATTTATGCCTTGCCAGTGAGCTTTTTGTTTCTTTCTGGCTTTTCACTCAGGAAAACCGAACTGGCTACTTTCCTCTGTATGTCCAGGCCCTTGCAGGCTGTAACTTCCAGGCACTAGGAAGATGCTGGTGTGTTTTGGATTCTCAACACTGCAAGGGAAGGATTAGGTAGCAGGGGCCAGATTTTCAGTCTTCAGGTGCCTACAGATGCAGCTTGGTGCCCAGTGGGATTCTGAAATGCACCTAAGCAGGCTGGATGCCTAATGCCATTGATTTCAAACCTTGGGTGCTCAGTTGCTGGGTATTATCTGTAATCTGTGTCCACAGTCTTCAGGAGCAGGGAGCAAGTAAGTTTCTCTGTATATCCAGGCCCAGCAGGTGGAGGATGGATGCTCACTACACCGGCATGTTAAGCCATGCTCTCTGCACCAGCTCAGCTGTGCGGCCCAGCAAACATGGGGAGGGAGGCAGGCCAAGGTCCTCTCTGTTCCTCCCGACGCCATTCTTACCCGTAAGCTTATCAGCAGCTCCTGAGGACCCTCTGTGCCCAGGCCCATTGGCTGCAGACCCTGTAGGTGTGTGTATGGAGAGGGAAGGGGCCTGCCGTCCTGGGTGGGCAAGGAAGGCAAGTCAGAGTCTAGTCTTAAGGCTGAAAAATCACGGCTGGCAAATCCAAGCTGACGCCTGAATCTGGAGCCTAGCATCATCAGATACCAGGGAGGCTTTTGGGGTAGCAGAAGCACACTTGTTTGAGTAATGACGTGGGTTTTGTCAACACGTGTTTTGTGTTTTATGTCCTACGTGTTTTGTGTGTCATGCAGGGTGTGTTTTGCAATACACGTGCACTTGCCCAGTTGTTATGTCACTGCAACCCTAAAAGCTTCACAGAGCACTGGTGTGGGTGAGGGCTCTAATATACGTACTTTTATCTACTCAGGATAGTACCTTAAAATAACCTGTTCTGCTCCCTAGTGCCATGCCCACAATTCCATCCCAGCTACTGGGAGCCACTACTGAGGGGAGCGAACTGACAGCTGGGCCAAGGCATGTTAGAGGTGCAGGAGTCAGAGCCTTGCAAGAGCCTTAGCAGATGTAAGGGGAAGTACCTGGAGCAGGTCCCTCTTATCAGCTAGACATGAATTGTGCTTCGTTTGGCTGGCAAACTCTGACTGCTGGATCACTAACAAGCCTGCCTCTCATGGGGACAGTGGGCAACATTCTCAGAAACACCTAGGCAATTTAGGACCCTAAGTTCCATTTTCAAAAGGGAGTTAAGTATTTGGGGCCAGGTGCTCAAGATATTTAGGTGCCTAACTTTGACTGAAATCAGTAGACGAGGGAAGTCATTTATTGCTGTTATGGGCCAGTATTGTGTCCTTTCCCATCCTCCCCTGGGAGGGAGAAGAGAGTGAATTGGGGCCCAGAAGGTCTGTGATTCACATGCCCCCTGGCAATGCTACTATGCTGGTGCATGTTGTGTACCAGACCTTGTTTGGGGCTATGTTCGAGTCACAGTCTAGCCCTAGCTGCCTGATCATGTGAAGGCTGAACGTGCTCAGAAGTGTTTGCTGTTGGGCAGGGTTGATTAGTTTGGTAAATGTGAATGTGTGTGCCTATGCATTGCTGCTAATGGAATGAACAAAATGTAAGGGCAATGGAGCATTTGTATGTCACGGGACTGAGTCGAGGGCTGGAAAACCTGCCTCAGTGTGAGATTAGTCTAATTCATTCAGTGAGAGGTGACCTGATCACAGTGGGAAGATTTCTGATGCTAAAGGGCTCCTCAGTCTAGCAGAAAAATCCAAACAGTCTCCAGTGGCTGGAAGCTGAAGCGAGACAAGTTCAGACTAGAAGTAGGGTCATGTTTTTAACAGGGAGGCTGGTTCACTATTGTAACCCTTACCTGGGGGTGTGGCAGGTTTTCCATCACTGAGATCTCTAAATTGAGACTGGGGTGTCGCTTTCCAAAAGATCAGCTCTAGCTCCACCAGAAGCTCTGGGTGAGGGTCTCTGGTCTCTGCCAAGCTGGTCAGATGAGATGGTCACAGTGGTCCTTTCCCACCCTTAATGTCTATGAATCTATATTACTGTCACTGGTCATTTCCATGCTTCCTAATGCCTCTGTGTTTTGCTTGTAATGTTCTTGTGGCACAAAGCGGCAAAGAGTCCTGTGGCACCTTATAGACTAACAGACGTATTGGAGCATGAGCTTTCATGGGTGAATACCCACTTCATCAGATGCCACAGGACTCTTTGCCACTTTTTACAGACCCAGACTAACACGACTACCCCCTGATACTTGTGATGCAGTTTACAAGAGGCTTGTGGTGTGTAGGAGGTCAGACTAGATGATCCAACTATCCTTTCTGGCCTTAGACTTTATGCATGTGTGTTACCTGCTGGAGGAATCTTGGCCATATCTTACCAGTGGCGTGTAGGGGGGATCCCAGCCAGCACAGTTGTGAGGGATGATGGGCTACATTACCTGTGACACCCCATCCCCTCTGCCTAGCAATGAGCTGTTTGCAGGGAGCAGCAGCAGCGGAGAGTTAGGGAGCAGATTTGTGAGCGCAGGGCTGGGCAGAGCTTGAGGTGTCACTGTGGTTCCAGTGGCAGCTGGTAGGAGCATGAGAGTTAGGAAAAGGCAATGGGAGGGGGAGAAAGGTTAGCACCCTGTGCCGTGAGGAGAGTGAAATCACTGGGGTAAGGCACTGCTTACCCTGAGTGAAGCCAGGACAAGGGCCAGAGTCATACCCGTTACACTGTCATTTTAGGGCTAGAGAGAAAACTGGCTCAGTGGTCAGGATAGCTGAGGACTTAAGAGTTAAGGGTAGCTGAGGACTTAAGAGACTTGAGCTCAACTCCCTGTTCTGCCACAGACTGCTGATGTGACCTGGGAAAGTCACTTAACCTCTCTGTGCCTCAGTTTCCCATCTGTACAGTCAGGATAATAGCTTTACCTCATGGGGGTGTTGTGAGCAGAAATACATTACAGACCGCGAGACACTCAGGTGCTATGGTAATGGGGACCATATGGGTGTGACACTCTGTGCCTCGGGGAAACCCCCAGCACCTCATATTTATCCTTATAATATGATTGTGTGGTATCCAATGCAAAGTTTGTCATGTTGGGTGTCTTCGGAAGGCTCATGATGCACTGAGCATTGTAGTTATAGTAACGTTATAGTAATTGTTGTCACAGTAATGTTATAGTAATGTTGTAGGTTATAATTTCATGTTTATAGTTATGAGGCTGAAAATGTGTCTTCATGGCTTAAAATAAGGCCAGGCAAAAACTCTCCAAGAGCAGAGAGGCAGTTCACACCTCATCAGGGCAGGTATGGGACAAACTCACTCCACCCTCACAGGAACAAAGGATGCTGGCCTAGGCAGCAACAAAAGGATCTGTTGGGCTCTTGAGTAAGTCATCCCCCTTTTCTTTGGTCAGTTTGAGTCTGCGATGAGGTAATGCTCACCTGACTCTGAAGGGAGGGGGGCAAAGCCAAGAGGGAAGAAAGAATATGATGAAAGGAAGAGATGTTTGACATGCTCTTTCTCTCTCTTTCAGCTCCATCTACAGACATCACCACCAAGTGACCGAAGGACCGATTGAAGGGGAGAGTCTGTCTGAAAGGTAACCAGCCAGCCTGTAGTGAGAAGTTTGTAAGGGCATTGAAAGTGTTAAGATCAGCTTAGAATGTGTTTTGCTTTTATTTGACCAAATCGACTTGTTATGCTCTGACTTATAATTACTTAAAATCTATCTTTCATAGTTAATACATTTGTTTGTTTATTCTACCTGAAACAGTGCGTTTGGTTTGAAGTGTGTCAGAGACTCCCCTTGGGATAACAAGCCTGGTGCATATCAATTTCTTTGTTAAATCGATGAACTCATATAAGCTTGCAGCGTCCAGCAGGCATACCTGGACCCTGCAAGATGGAGGTTCCTAGGGTTGTGTCTGGAACTGGAGATATTGGCTAGTGTCATTCGGTTGCACAATCCAAGGACCATCTTACATGCCAGAGGCTGTGCATGAACAGCCCAGGAGTGGAGGTTCTCATAGAAGAGCAGGGTAAGGCTGGCTCCCAGAGTCAGGGATTGGAGTGACCTAGCAGATCACTGATCCAGATAACACCAGAGAGGAAAGTCACAATGGGGTCTGTCCAAACTGCTTTGTAAATCTGAGCTTACAGTTGCTGGACCTGGGTCTCAAAGCCATGCTAAGGCATCCACACTGCACAACATAGAACTTCTGACTCAGGTCTCTGGCTTGAGCTATGTCCATGCTACAAAATGACAGAGCATGGCCCCGAGTTACAGCAGGTCTTGGTCTCTGACTCACTGGCCTTGCAGAATCCTGGGCCCTGAGTGTAGGCTGCCCCAAGCTGGACTGATTTCCATGTGGACAGAAGCTCAGGCAGTGTGCATACCGTGTAAGTGCATACCCTGTACACAGATAACCAGGAGACCCCAAGGCAGCTATCTGTCTTGGAGTAGTAAGGAGGTAGTAGGGACACCAGCAACAAGCATGCCCTTCCTAGGATGGCAAGGAGGGGGCAGCACTGATCCTGCACCAAATGCTTAATTTGTGCCAGGGCTGAGCCTACACTCCTCTAGGCTTGGCAGTTCATAGCCCCAGCATGTCTGGACTTGCTGCATCAATTCTGAATGTAAAAAAATGATTTATGCCCCAGCACCTCTTTCATTACAAATGAAGCAGTGCCTGTGTAACCCACACACCTCCTGAGTGTGGTGTTCTGTTCCATCTAGTGGCACAGAGACCACTTAAAGAGAGAGAGAGATAAAATGAGTCTGCTCTACAGCCTTAGCTAAGAGACAGTTGGCTTTTAGCTCATGCGGTAGAGGTTCATGCACTAAACTCCTGAGGCCTCAGGTTCAATCCTGCCCACCGATGACCGGGGTCTGTTGGCGTTACACCTGCACTAGTTTGTGGCTACAGCTCTCAGTGGTCTCCATTCAGCTAGAAAATGAGCTAAATTCTACTCTGGCCATACCACTCCCTCTCCTTGGTTGGCAAGGGGATTGGCACCTTTATTGCTTGGGAAGCATTTTGAGCTCCTCCAGTGAAAGGTGCTGGAGGCGTGCAAAGAGGGGTCAGGCTGTTACTCTGACATTCCTTTTGCCTGCATGCAGCAGGGAGGTGCAGCAGCTGTGGCTCATGGGCAGTGCTCAGTGAAGATGTCTTCTGCAGAACTTCCAGCAGTTCCTTTTGGATTGACTGGTCAGGATGAGGGAGGGAGGCAGTGAAATCAGACTGCACACTAGCTGCAAGTGCTGTGTCTGATGACTTATGGCAACCTGGAAGGCATGTTTGTATGAGCGCTTAATGCAGTGGATATCCCTTTGTTCTGATCTTCTGCATGCAGGAGTAAGTCTGTGTCCCATAAAAGTTACTGACCCATGTTCCAAATGACAGTAGCCATCATCTGTAACGTGGTTAGCGCTCATGTAGCATCTTTATACAGTACCAGTGCCAGAGGCATTGCAGGAATTGGAAGGGCCGGTAGGTTTACCATTTATCTATTATGAGAAAAGCTTGAAAAGAATGGGACATAAATTAATTAGACACCAAAAAGAGGGGCAGAATGTTATTAAATACGAGGGAGTTAATTGCACTGATGCTAATCGTGATGTATTCTAATGGCATCAGTAGGGTTATCATGTAATTCCAGAGTAATTTAGCAATTTAATTAATTTCTGCTAATCCATTTTAAATATCTGCTCTGCTCTCTTTTGCTCTCTCAGGGAACAGAATGAGATGTCTATTCTCCAGTGCTGCCCACTCTATTTGGAGCCATTTGAAGATCGTTTGCTTTTTTTCTATTTGCTTTTCTTCCCTTCCTGTTTTTTATCCCAGTGGACAAACCGCACAACATCACCCAGGAGGGAAGTGGCCTCCACAGAGTTAACAAACATGGCTCACAGCTAGCTCTTCTTGAACAGGGAGATGTGTCCCATGGAGGTTAGATTCAGGTGTGAGGACAGCTGAGTGGTTGGATGTAGCTGGAGTGGTCTGTCAGCACTACCAGGTATCAGAGAGAGTCCCCAACAAGGTAGCAATGCTGAGCAGACTGGAGTGGCTGCTTTCATTAGGAGCCTAGATCCCTGCCCTGGGTCAACTGTATTGTCTGGGCTCTTAGGACTTGCAGGTAAATCCTCAGGCTCAGAACACAGCCCACACTAGATCTGGGACAAGCCCCACAGCAAGATGTAGCATCACTTACTGTGGCCCATGTTCTCAGGGAGGTGGGAGTGGAGCGGGGGCTACCTTTCTGTTTCAAGAGGAATGCAGACAACACCAGCTCCATTTAGCACCAATTATACGATCAATTTGGTGACTCTGATCCAGTGTGTGGGGTGCCAGCTAACCATGGGTATCCACACTAACCAGGGACAGCATATCCCCATGTTCCCACAGCCATCTGGGAATCGTCTGCTGTGTGCGGGGAGATTGCACTTTTGTTGGGGTGGCAATAGAACCTCATGAAGGAGTTTATGTCTCGTTACAGCTCCGAGGAACCCTGGTCACTGAATAGGCTTAGTCCCAGCTTGTACAGGGGGGTGGCTGGGGCTGGAGTCAGTGGGGTGAGGTCGGACAGGTAGAGTGGCTGAGTGTGTGTGTGTCAGGGGTGAGGTGTATCTTTTCTTTCAAAATCCCATGGCCATGAGGGCTCACACTAGCTGTTCCTAGATGACCGTGTTGTTGCTGTGGCCTTGTCCCCTGTATGGTCAGCGCTGGAAGGCATCAGTGCAGATTGCCCATTGCTGTGCAGATAATGAGTGCTGGCTCCAGCTTTCCCAGTGTGCTGCAGTGAGACACACTAAGTACAGTCCCCTGGGTGCCCATGCAGACAAGGCTGTTGTCCTGACTAGAGACGGGCTAAAACCAGTCCTGGTCCAATCCTCTGTCTTGCCCTGCCCTGCCCCCCGCCTTGGGGTAAAGGGAGCTCAGATTCAGGTCTGAACATGGTAACTGGGACAAGTTCAAACACTCCTGACACTGGGCGAAAGCTCCCACTTGGTGCTCTGTGCCCAAGCCCTGACTGTGATTGGCCAAGCCCACACCCTGAAGTGGGCACTGCAGGCTCAGTGACATGCAGATGCGGGCCCGTCTCTCACCCTGACAGCAGCTTTCTGTCAGGGTGAGAGATGGAGTGATGACTGCCTGGGCAGTCTGGCTGTAGAGGATACAGCACTACCTGTTGGGGTTCCCAGCAGCCTGAGCATTATGCCTGGGCCCCTCATGCACAGAGAGCAGAGTGAACCCTGCAAACCCACAGTCTTGCCTGGCTCGGGAACTGGCAGGAACACCCATCCCCGCTGCCCTTCTCCCACTGCAAGGTGGGGATGGCATGGGGGAAGGGCCCGTGTAGGCTGCAGGGAAGGCAGGGCCCTGGTCAGGACTGTGGAGCTGCTGCTGGAGGGCTCTGGGAGTATCGTGGGGCTGCAGTGATTTCTGAGTGAAGCCTAGTGTCTCAAAGGCTGTGAAGGGGTCTCCAACCCAGGGCAAGATCTGGTGGTTTGCATGAACTACGAGGAAGGTGCCATCGCCACAGGAAGGCTTCACGGCAGAGGCCATAGGGCTGCAGTGGCACCTGACAGGCCCTTCCAGCTCAGTGATTTGGGACTCCTGGGGACAGATGTTGTCAGGGCAGTGAGTGAGCACATGGGGGCAGCAAGCAGGAGGGTGCAGTGCCCCAAAGGGGCAAGGTGGCAGTTGGGCCATGGCACTGCAAGGAGGAGTGGTCTGTACATTGTCCTCTCAGGGAAGTGTGGCGTGTCCCTAGAGCTCAGTCCATAGCTACTCAGTGAGCCCCTCCCCCCCTTCAAAGAAGGAGCATCAAAGCGAGCTGCGGCTTTCATGAGAACTGAGGTACTGCTGCCCACCCTCTGCCTCCTCCTCTCCAGCGTTCCAGAGAGCAGGCCATGTAGGAAGTCTAGGCATATGCATCTGAAAATATTGCCCCGCCAACTGAAAGCTGATAGATATCTGCATTGCAGTGGGATGGCCGCTGCCTTGGCTGACCCCTACAGTTGAACCCAGGTCATCCAGCACTAAAAAGCACATGCTGCTGCAGCACACGCTGAACAGCCAACCTCTGAAGGCGGTGGTATGAAGCAGCAACAGACTCACAGCCTTTAGGGGTCAGGAACAGGGGATGACACATACCCCTCATGGTAACAGTGTGTTACAGTAGCACTATAGCCAGTAAGGATCACTTATTGCCTGATGGCAAATTAGATTCCATGGGCACCTGATCAGGGTAAATAAGAATCTATGTCATGCCAGCAGTGTCCTGCCATTGCCCTGGTGCCCTGCATTGTGTATGGTCCCCGAGAAAAGCAGAATGGGAGACTAGTTCACAGGGTTTTGACGTAGGGCTTCCTGGTTCAGGGAGGACAGGAGCCTCAGCAGCAATGTGCTCTGGGGTGGGGAGGAAAGCAAGTGGCATGACCATGTTATTTTGGGGGTTAGCAGTACCAGCATGGCTGTATTATGGTGGGTAGGGGCAGCAGGAGAGAAATCAGAAACTTTGGCCTGTGGGACATTCTGAAATTTGTTTTCATCCAGTATTGGGATATGAAGTTGAAATTTTCACAGAATGGAAATTCTGGGAAAAAAAAATCTCATTTCTGAAACATTGAAATAACCTTACTGAAATGTTTAATTTTAATATATTTAAATACCATATAATATTAGAATTAATATTTTATAATGTAATGTAAAAATCAAACTGAAACAAGAAAATCAGAATGGAACAAAATGGGAATTGCAAAATGATATGAGAAAGCACAGTACTCTAGTTTGATTGCCAATCATTTTGAAACTTTTCTATAGAAAACGTCATCAAAATCAACACATTCCCATGAAACATTTTGCAATCGATGAAATAGCATTTTCTGATGGAAAACTGTTCCATCAATTTTTTTTTTAGCTAGCTCTAGGCAGCAGAACGAGCAAGCTATGGCACCTGGGGGAGGCCGTGAGATGCATCATGATCATGCTCTCTGGGGAGAAGAGAGCACAGCCATGTGCTCTGGAATCAGGATGGAGTAGCAAGAGAAGATGCTGTGGAGCTTGGAATGTTGGGGCAGGAACTGCTGTGAGTTCAGGTGATCCCAAATGAGATGGGACACCAGCAGTGTTGCAGTACTACAAACCCTCCACATGCCGCCAAACACAGACACAAAACTACAGATCCGTTTGTTCTCACTGAGTTTTTATTTTTATTATTCAGCTGCCCCACAGCTGCTTGTATGAGCCATTTGCCATGCTGAAAGGGGAGAAGATCTGTCCATGGTGCTGGTTCCCAGCCCTCCCATGGTCATGTGGCTCAAGCAGCACTTCTTTCCGTTTTATGGAAATATTTTATTTTTAAAAATATAGTAGCTGTGGAAAGCAGCCCTCTTTATAAACACTGATGCTGGAGTGAAATGCATCATCATCGTCATTATTATTAGCTCTCCTTGGCATCTGCTTCTACTCATGTTGGCCCTGGTTGGATTCACCAGGGCAGCTGCACTGCACCATCTGTTGTAGTCAGGAGTGTTCGCACTGCCAGCACGAGCGAGAGAGAGAGAGATCCTTCTAAAAATAGAAATATTGTGCTGCGTCATCTGAAGTGAACAAGATACATAAAACACCAGCATTAGATTAACATTAGCTTGTCAAATACTGCTCCCCGCTGAGTTGGCTTAGTGCACTAGCAGAGATGGATATCCCTGCTTCCCAACCAGCAGCCTGAGCCGAGTAGCAAGAGAATGAGAGGAGAGACATAGCTGTTTATTGTATTGGGTGCTACTTTTTGTGTTGTTCCTGCTGGGACAAATAGCAAAGGGAGCTGTTCCAGTGGATTACAAACCAAAAGAAACCAGACCCAACAATGGGGATTCCCAGAAAAGATAAAAAAAGAGACAGTTATAAATAGGGAACAGTAAACACAACAGTTTGAAATAAGACACATCTATAATCACAGGATTAACTGGTGCAAACGCCCCTCCCGCCCATTCCCATTCCATACAAAGAACTCTGGTAGCAATATCTTCATTTCTGACTTGGAGCAAAGGTGAGAGTCTTAAGGAACAAAGAGACAAATCTCAGCATCAGGGAACTTGGTTGGGCAGGGGAGGAGTGAGTGGAAGGAAAACAGAGGCGTAGCTGGTTCTGGTCTTTTGCAAGTTCATTTGGTTATTCTGGAGAATTCCTAGGGCTATACCTGAGATGAAGAGGTCTAGGAAACACTCCATAGTTTGATTAAAACTTGGTAAGTGTTTTGTGCCTGGGAGAGCTCTCCTTGTTGGGACTCATCCATCACGCACGCCCCATACAATGAGAGAGCAGCTTCTCACCTCCCTACACCCCCCAATGCAATGCAAGCCAATGCTGATGTCTGGAGGTGATCCGTCATGTATCCAGAATTTCCCTGGTGGGTGACTGCTCATGAGAAATTCCCTGTGTACTGTGGATAGTCTGATTGTGAGAGATTGAGTTCTGCTGGAGCTCCAGGGCAATAGCATTCTGGGGGAATTCTTTCACCTGTTTCTTATACTCTAAGAAAGTGCATGCTTTGGTGGCTATGGCAATGATGTTCTTGCCAATAAAGATAGTGGAGACCCTGCTGTCCTGGAACAAGACCATGTTAATGGCCCGGATGAATATGGTGACAATGTTGATGGTGACCAGGCTCAGCACAGGGTACAGCATCATTTTCTGCGGAGCAATGTGCTCCCCTTGCATGCTAATCTCACTAAGAGAGACACAAGGCAGGGTCAAGAGCAGTATGTAACAATAGAAGAACATGAGCCCTTCTGCCCAGATGGGAAGCCCAGTCTTGTGTGGCTCCCATAGATTGGCCTGAATATCTAATATATCCAGCAGGTCCAGGGCCACCCAGAAGAGGCGTCCCCGCAGATCCTCCTTCTTCCTGAAGGTTCTTATGTACTCCATGCTGTCCAAGGCAACCAGCACCAAGTAGAGCCCTGGCACACAGATGGACAGGAGTAAGGTCAAGGCCTTCCTGGCCACTGTCTCCAGATTCTTCTTGTCTGCTTTGTAATTCTGAAATATAAAATACAGTTTAATCTCCAGCACAAAGATGTAGAGAAACCACAGGATCATGGCGTAGCCCCGCTTGGCTGTTTTCACCTCAGCGCCCACCCATACTGCCACATAGCGCAGCACAATGAGGAAGCAGATGTCTCCCACCAGGACAATGATGCAGACACCAATCTTCCGTGGCCCTTGGTTCTGCTCCACCAGGTAGGCATCCATGAAGGCCATGCTGGTCATGATGACAATGGTGGTCAGACACACGTGGCGCTTGTCAGGCGGCGGCAGCACCATGGTGAGGTGAGCTGCCCTCCCTCTCTCTCTCTCTTGCGCCTCCTTGTTTCACTTCAAGGGAGGAGGCCCATGGGCTGAGTGAAGAGGCTCATCAGTTATAGACAAAGCACCAAGGCCACCAGGAACAACCCCCCATAAAAAGTCCCTGAAAGGACAAATCAATAGACAATCTCAGCTCTCAAGGGTCTCACATCAGGGTGCTGCAGCAAAGCAATGCACCTGGAATTCCAAGTGCATTGCTTAATAACAGCTGATCCCAAAGGTTTAAATCCAGTAGCTCTGCTCTTTAGGCAGAAAAGCGGGTCCCTCACTGAGCCTTCAGATAGATCCTCCACAACATCACCTAACACTCTCCAGTGCTGTTCCCAAGGGCTCCGCAGGGGTTAAACACATGGAGTCCTCATTAAGAAATCCTCTGCCCCTTTGCTGGGTTTTCCATTATTGTCAGTAAGAGGGGAGAGAATGTCCCTGCATGGCCAGTGGGCAGAAAGTCAATGTCTCTAATGCGCTTCCTGGCACCAAGCCAGAAATTCTCCTCCAGATCCTTGGAAATCAGATTAATAATCAGGCAAGTGAGTCAGATCTGTACTTCCAGGAGCCAGTTGGGGTGAAGCAGCTCAGGAAATGGTGCTTTCCTCCTGGTGAAGGGCTTAAGAGTCAGAGATTAGGGGCTTTTTACTACCTCATCCGAGATTCCCCTTTCCCCGTCCTCCGACAGAAATCTCATTTGTATTATCCATAGTGAACCTTGTTCATTCTTCCTGGCACTGGGTTTAAATCCTTCACCTCTGGCCCACCATTCACTGCAATCTGTAAGAGACCAAGGAGAACACTGGTTAAGGGCTTGCCAGTCACAGATACCGGGGGTGGGGGAGGATGCATTTGTGGAAGTCCCTCAGCTCCAAAAGTGATGTATAGGCTGTGAGCTGGACTCCCTGCTTGTAACTGAGACTCCCGCACACTCAGGCTGCCTTAAACCTATGTTCACCAATGCTACTGGAGTGTGTGGGAGGCTAATGTCCGTCTTCCCTTTGAATACAACTTAAATAAGTACTAATATTAGAATGCCGGCCTGTGACTCTGGAAGTGCAGAATATCTTTCTATTCAGGGAAATGCACAGCAGGGTGGTGCAGTCACATGGATTTCCATAGGAAATATGTATCTAATGGCAGAGGTATAGAAGCCTCTTCCTAAGAGCTGCAGCCCTCAGGTGCAAGAGAATCCCTGCTGGTTTCTATCAGGCAGCAACACAGTGTGATGACTGGCCTATCAATTTACTCTCATTCTGAGCTTAGCTGTGAGAAGGGAGGAGCGGAAGGTCCTAAGGTGTCACAATAACCTAGAAATGCTGATGGGTAAAGGTGCAAAGGGGAGACAGAGTGACTGAGTCCAAATGAAAAGCCCATAACTTAAAGACTGTGTTAAACTCATGTCTGGTAAATAGGAACAAGGTGAGACTGAAAGTCAATGAGCTAGTATTGGCATGTCTGATATTAGGCCCAAGTGGTAAACAAAATAATGAGGGGATGGGTTGTTCTATTCACCACTGCCTTCAGGGTTTCTTACAGAAAGAGACTTTGGGAGAAAAGCTGGCTACTGGAGTGACCTTCACTATCATGGCTACCAACCTCACCATCTCCTGGGCCTGGCCCTTCTTTGTGCTAATCCTGAGAGGTGTCCTGACCCAATCAGGTCAGAGAGAGGGATCCCGATGACATCACCACCTACACCAGCTATGGCTGAATCCCGCCAAGTGGGACTTTGCCAGCTTTGTGTGTTCTTTTCCTTCCCCACTTTATTTCGTCTCTTTCCTAATCCTCTGCTTGTCCCTTCTGTCTTAATAAGAATTTGACTTAGCTGGCCAAGACCATCCACTTTACGGCACTGCTATGAGCCTGTGGCCAGATGGAGGTAGCTAAACCAGTGCCCTAAACAGCCTGATCCTGGTATGAGTTTGCCAGGTCTCGGCACAGCTGGTCAGACCATGTGTTGGGTCTGTGTTTTTCCAGCAGTGAGGCTGCATGTCAGAGTCAATCCCAGAGACAGAAGCTGCATTTTCTGCCTTTGCCGTTCTTTTCTCTCCCCTCATGTTTGTCTTGTTTTGTCTTCTTAGGAAATGAGATCCAATTTAACAACAGCAATAATGACTGCTCCAGCCCCTCTCAACGAATGTCTTCTCTTCCCCCCCAGATGGACAGTTCTTACCATCTAAAGGATTGTCAGACAGGGGCTTTTTCACTTTAAAGACTCTGTCCAGCTGTGGGGAAAGGGAATAAGGGATGTTGTTAAAAAGAAAGCCTCACTTAATACTTTGCATTTCAAACACATTAACTGTTTTCCTTCATTTCTATATCTTTACTAAAAGGTTTAGAAGTCCGTTTAATGGGGTATTTGCCATGGCACTGAGCAGATCTCTGTGAATCAAATCCTGTTTAACACTGTTTAATACTGGGCAGGGTCTGGGTTATGCTAACACTGTATATTCCATCCCACTTAACACACCACCAGCTTTCAAACAGTGCATACAAATAAGCATGGGTGACAAGTGCTGTCCCAGAGGCTCTGCGTGCTTTGATGCAGAGGGGCTCCAGCTCAGGACTGTACCAGTGTAGAAAGCTAGGAGGCTCCCTCGCTCCTCAGACAGGCAATAGTACACAAGGCCATGGTTCTGCCAGTGGCACAGTTGGGAATCAGCATTCACGGTAGTAGGGGCTGGGTGATGGCTACAGGGCAGATTACTGCCGCATATATGATGGCCCCCAGCTTGGTCAACACACTGGGGATTGAACCAGGGACCACTGGAGGTAAGAACATGAGTGGCTACAGCTAAAGAGTCAGGCAGCCGTGGGTGGGCTGTAACAAGCTCACGTTCTCTGTGGATCAGGTACAGTGGAGAACCTGTAGCACACACTCACCAGTGGGTTACAGAGTCCTGGCCAAACTCAAAGCAAACAGGAAGTTTAGCTTTTATGTCATTTTTGTCCCTACAGTCCTAGTGCTGGATGTTACAACCTGACCCAGTCTCCTTCTGTACAGGCACCAGTCTCCTTCCAGTGGACCTAATTGTTGGGTTCCATGAGCTTCCAAGCCATTTGGGTCTGGGTAGAATCCAGTCACTGTGTCTAGCTCTGTGATCCTATGGCACACTCCTGGGCTCATGCCCTTCCTTGGGATGTGGGGCACAGCTGCTCTAGACCCCAAAATCAGTGTCAGAGACCTCCCAACCACCCACTCCCCCCAGTCACTTACACACTGCCCACCGAGGCACTCTGGCCTTCTAGTTTAACCGCTTTGCGTACAAGGTGCCAGGGAGGTAAGCCCCCCAGGCTTGGCAAAGGAATTTCTTAGCCACAGAGACATTTAAAGCTCTCAAGACTTACAGCTCTTTGAACCAATGTCCTGCGTCCAGGGACAGCTCCAGGCACCAGCATCCCAAGCAGGTGCTTGGGGGCGGCAATCTACAAGAGGCGGCAGTCCCTGTGTTTTTGCCCCCAAGCAATGCGCCGAATTGATGGTGGGGCAGTCTGTGTGCCGTTAGGGCAACACATGCGTTTCCGCGGCAACGGCAATTTGGCGGCAGCTTCTATGTTTAGCTGTCCGTGGCGGCGCAGCTTTTGTCTTCCAGCTGAAGACAGAAGCTGCCGCCAAATTGCTGCCGCCGCAGAAATGCACATGCTGCCCTAACGGCACACGGACTGCCCCCGCCATCTGTGGCAGCAATTCAGCGTCCTGCTTGGGGGCAAAAAACAGTAGAGCCAGTCCTGGTGGCCAGCAGTGGAGGCTGCAGAGCCTAGCACAATACCCCTGCCATAGCCAGTTGCAAGCGTCCAGCCCAGTGGGGTCTGGAGCCAGGTTCAGAGCCAGCTCCTCCTGAGCCATCCCCAGCGGGCCGAGCAGGGCCCATGGAGATAGAAGCGCGGACACTCCACATGCACCAGCTCTGGGCCGCAGCTCAGTTGGGAGAGTGCCAGGGTCCCGTGCAACTCAGGCAGTGCCTGTGGGCGGCTGGCTGGGGCTGACCCACAGCAGCCTCACAGAGTAACGGGTCAGTTTGGCCAGAGTGTGGCTGGAGGGAGAGACATCCCCTTGGGAGGCCTGGGCCTGACTGGAGGAGGGGAGGGGCGGGGGACATATGTTACCCACATGTAGCTCCCCCCGGGTGCTGGGTACCACTCCTTGCCCCATTCCAGGCTGGCCCTTCCTGAAGTCGGAACGTATCTCCCATGGCTGGCCGCGCTGGTCGGATGAGTTGCAACAGCACCGAGTGGGTGGGGTGGGGGGTTTCCAAGAGTTTGTTGCAGGGAGCTCGGTCCTGGCAGGTCAATGGTGTGTGCTGGGATCCGCGTGTCGCCCTGCTAAGTGCCCTGGCTGGCCTGAGAGAGCGGGGGCACATGGGTGGCAGGACCAGGTCAGGGCTGAGGGGAAAGTAGAGTCATGCGCATGTCGCCCTAACGGCACACGGGCTGCCCCCGCTGTCCACGGCGGCAATTCAGCGTGCTGCTTGGGGAGGCAAAAACAGTAGAGTCGGCTCTGCCTGTGTCTGATCTTGCCCTTCCTTTGTGTCAGATGTTCCTCAGTGTTTCCAGCTGGGCAGAGTCCCTCCAACGAGCCCTGCTTACCTATGGCAATGCACAGAGCAGAGTTCTCCTCTTAAATAGGGGGCCTGTTTGCTGGCCCACCGGTCATACTTGCCCACTATTGATGGGCTGGGACAGTAACTGAGAGCCAATCAAAATCCTTGACCCAGCCTGCAGACTTGATGGCTCATTGCGTTAGCCTTCCGTGAGCTGTTTGATGCCATTTCCGGTCAGGGCAGCAATGTGGAATGCTGTACAACGGGGTCTCTTTGGGCATGCCCAGGCTGATGCAGTCACATAATGCAACAACGACTTCATCATTTGATATCAGTGTATCTCACTGGCATGCACTGAAAACCCAGGATGAAAACATCTCCAAGAGACCAACACCACTCATCCACCTGAAGTGAAACCCATGCTGGGTCCATCTCCTCTGACAACTGGGACTTCTGGGGTTCGTGCTGACCCCTGATCTCCAGTTGTGTAGTCCCCTCAGGTAGTGGTAACACAAAATGAGCTCTGGCACCGCCCTGCTATGCTACTGGAATCCAAGAGATTCAGGAAAAGAATTGACCTTGCCCAGTGCTTTTGGGGAAAGACTATCCAGGATTTTCTCAGGGCCGATTTCAGCCTGGCAGCAGGCTGGGTTCTCTGCAGCTTGTGGGAGAATTGCTAATGAAATGGGAGATAATGTGCTGAGTGGGAATTCACTTCTACAGAGAAGGAGGGAGGGCTGAATTCAGAGGTGATGAGCGAGGTGCTGCCAATCAGCTCCCTTGAGGCTCGGCTTGACCTCCTTTGACCTCTTCTTAGCCACTGTACCAATGTGTCACCTGCCTGCCAAGAGCGCCAGTAAAAGGCATATGTTAAAGTAGTCCCAATATACACTTCACAGAGAGTGCCAGGTACAGCTCAGGCAGTTGCTGGCTGTGCTCTCCTCTACTTACCTCTGATTGGCCAGAACCCAGGAGCTGGAGCACATGAATGCCTTGGCCAGGCCTCAAGATGCTTCACAGATATGATACTCAATTAAGCTTCAGAACACCTCTGTGGGATATACTGGAATGCAGCCACCTCTGTAGTGAAGCACAGCCACTGTTTAACAGCTCACAGCAACACTGCTCACCAGTTTAAGAACTGGAATTGGAGATGAATACCATATCCACCTGAAGCTGCAGGGGCTACTTAATTACCCATGCTAGAATGAGGATGGGTCCTGACAGCATCCCATCTTCAACCTCCTTTTCCCCCAAGCTAGACTTGTTCTTATGTAGGGTTATCCTCTTTTGCTCTCAGAATAATAAATAAGGATCTTTGTAAACAGAGCAACATAGGATCCTTATTGATCACAAGCATTTGTGTCTGAGAAGATATGTCCCACCCATATCTCAGTGCCCCATCATGAGTCATTGGTTCAGTATCTCCTGGGAAGGGAGAGTTCTACCTACCAACTCAGCCTCACCACTTCATTCATCAGCGAGTTGGAGGTCACCCATTCACCACAGCTTTACTTAGTTTAGAAGGACAGTTCTGAGCACAGCACATGCGGATCAGATTATCCACCAACTCTGGCAAACAATAGTAACAGAAAGTTGTAAAGGAGAAAGCTTGAGGGCCAGGTGTGTGCACCCTCTGAAATGTGCCACGCAGCAGATTGCAGAATAAAACCTACCCTGATCCTTCCTCCTCTTCTTCTTTTTGTTTTTGTTCTTTTTTGCAGAGAACTTGTGTTGTAGGTGAAGCATGAGACCAAGCTATCAGACAATGTGTCTTTAACAGAACAGCTATCCCTCTCTTGGGAAAAACTCTTGTTTCTAGAGCCGTCTTTTAACCTGTCCCTAATGCATGCTGCTGTGAACCAGATGTTTCTGACACTCCCGTAGAGGACCCACGCTCACTGCAAGTCAGAACACATGAATGTTGAGGACGATGCTGCAGATGCTCTGCCGATGAACTGTTTTTGATCAAAATTTCTTGCATTTAGCCTCTGCTTGAGCTAACAGTTTCATCATGTCATTCCAGCTGAGTGGCAGGGGTGTGATAACTGCTAAACACACTTGACTGATGGTCTCAGTTGAGCTGAGTTTGGGGGCTACAGAGAGGCCTGAGATGTGCCCACAAATACACATGTAACTCAGCATTTGACTTGGACAATTCATTGAGTGTCTAAGTGAATCTTCATTTGGGCAGGAGTCACCCAGGCTCAGTTTACAATATCATGGCACTCTGGGTACACGCATACATGGGCTCTACACTGCAGCACTGCCCACCCGGCCCACCTGCTACCCATACAGTCCTGCACACCCTATACCACAGCCCCACACAGCCTCTGAAAGGCTTCTTTCCTGTTTGGGGTGGTAGTGGCAGGAGCCATTTGTTGGGGGCCTGGAGCTGTTCTTCTCTGGATAGCTGGGCCTTCCTTCTCCTGAAACCATAACTCCCTCTGTTCAGGCTGGATGGCGCTGCCAAAGCTGGCTGACTGTCTCCAGCTTGCAAGTTAAAGTTCTGATTCCTTATCACTTCCATGATGAACTTCACCATGGGTTTACAGGGAACAATATGAAACAATTTAGCAGGCAGTGTCATGTGCAGGTGACAGATCCAGCAGAACAGCGCCAACTTTCTTGCCCACATCAAAGGCATCTTCAATGTCTTCTGTTAGGCAAATAACGTGATCTTGGGTACAGCATCCTCGTCTGCAGCCAGCTTAAACAAAGGGCAATTGTGGTTCAATAACCTCATGGCTACATATCAGAATCAGGCTCTCCATAAGCTTGTATATGGCACAAAGGAGAGTGATGAGTCAGTAGCTCTGGGGATCTTCCAGCAGTTTTCCTGATTTCGGAATGGCTACAGACTTTGACCTGCACCAGATTTGTGGGATGCAGTTGACCTGGAAAAACTGATTATGACACCGAAGCAGGCAATTTTTGGCTTTGGGGCCTAGGCAAAGAGGATTACAGTGGCTGAGAAGCTGGATATGAGTCAGCAGAGTGCCCTTGTTGCCAAGAAGGCTAGCGGCATATTGGGCTGCATTAGCAGCATTACCTGCAGATCGAGGGAAGTGATTATTCCGCTCCATTCAGCACTGATGAGGCCACATTTGGAGTACTGCATCTAGTTTTGGGCTCCCCACTACAGAAAGAATGTGGACAAATTGGAGAGAGTCCAGCAGAGGGCAATGAAAATGATCAGGGAGCTAGGGCACTTGGCTTACTAGGAGAGGCTGAGGGAACAGGGCTTGTTTAGTCTGCAGAAGAGAAGAGTGAGGGGGGATTTGATAGCAGCCTTCAATTAACTGAAAGGGGGTTCCAAAGAGGATGGAGCTGAGCTGTTCTCAGTGGTGGCAGATAACAGAACAAGGAGCAATGGTCTCAAGTTGCAATGCAGGAGGTCTAGGTTGGATATTAGGAAAACCTATTTCACTAGGAGGGTGGTGAAGCACTGGAATGGGTTACCTCGGGAGATGGTGGAATCTCCATCCTTAGAGGTTTTTAAGGCCCGGCTTGACAAAGCCCTGGATGAGATGATTTAGTTGGTATCGGCCCTGCTTTGAGCAGGGGGTTGCAATAGAGGACCTTCTGAGGTCTCTTCCAACCTTAATCTTCTATGATTCTATGAAGGAGCTCCATGTGGCTGTAATCCAGGTCTGACATCTTTCCTCTTTTAATAAACTTTATGGGCTGGTCCAGCTCTTTAGCTGAAAAAGGTGCCATCAGGACTGATTGATGGAGAGCCTGCAACCTTTCTGTAACCTCAGCTACCTTTGCTGCACAGCTGCAAGACTTACCCAAGTTCTGTGTACTGCCATTATCCACTAGCTGGGATGTGACAGCATTTGTGATGACTGGAAACTTCTTTTTGCCAAGGCTTGAATCGCCATAAAGTGTTTTGATGGTTTGATAGGCTTTCTGCCTAGAGTGAGTAAAGTCCATCTTTGTAACTCTCTCTCTTCATTGATTGTGTCTGGGCTTGATCCAGTAGTTGAATAGTTTCCTTGCTCTCATTACCAGCAGATTTGAATTCCTGGTAGAGCTTAATTGCCTCTGATGATTACCCAGGGATATACTCTCGGCAATAGTCTCTAAGGAATCTATTTCTTAGCCATTACCTGAACTAATTTACAGAAAGTTTAGTAGGAGTTGTAATAGAAAGAAAGTCTGTGCTTCATTAACAATAAACCTGGCTGGGTGCTTTCGCTACTAATCAGGTCTTGTGGTCTTTGTGGGCAGTTCGATCGAGGTGCGCTGTGTCGGCTCTCTGGCTGAGGCAGCACACAGAAAGGATACAGACACAGCTGATGACTGACAACAGAAGTCATTTATATTGGCTCGCCCTGGTGCTGGTATTTGCACCAGTGAAATACTGCGCAGCAGTTTGGGGAAGAAGCTGGCATACGCTTCACATGATTCAGAGCTGAACACGACCACCTGTACCATTAACGGTTGCCTGAGCTGCACATTAACATCTAATTTCTGTGCTGGCTCAGACAGTGCCCCCCAAAATTTCAAGACAAGATGCCGTCACCCTTACAACTGCATGGAGGGCTGTGCCAGATGAAAACAAGCTGCTGCACATAAGGCTGACACAGTTCCAATAGGTGCAAATAAGCACCACACACTTCCCACAAGAGCTGCCTCTCTCTGGAAGGAAACAGCTACACTGGCAGTTCCTTCTAATTGCCATGACTGGCTTTGCAACCTCCGTTTATAGTGGACATTCGAGCACTCATGTCCAATGCTGCTGGTCCAATGCCACAGATGCTGGCTAGTGAACCTACTATAGAGTTCGCTAGTAGAACTGATTCTTCTAGCTAAGGCAATAAAGGCTTATGGTCATCCAGAAGTCCCAGGTTCCATACCTCTTGTTAACAACCTATCCACAGGTGTGGTGTTACAGTAGTAGCCACCCACTTTATTTTTTCCCTCTCCTCCTCAAACAACAGGAAGGCTCCACCCTCCCCACCTATGCAGCAGCAGGAGGTATGGTCATCAGTGGTAGTGAGTAGGGGGCCAGATGTCTGCCACCTTGGTACTATTGGTTGCTTCCCCTGCTGTAGGATGTCAGCACTCTAAGGCAGGCCTTAGTGCCTTGGTTACAGAAGGGGCAGTTCCTCCTTTCTGATTGATCTTCCCAGACTTAGGCAGATATCACTGCATGGGTTACACATGGGGCTGTTCTCTCTCTTAAAGCAATTGTATCAGACTCTCTGAACACTCAGGCAGACACCACTGCATCAGTTATACTTGGGTCATGTTCTTAACCTTTTCCTCACAACCACAAGGGCTGGAAACACATTTGTTTTAAAGAAAATCAAGCTGAGATTCTGATGTTATCACATGGATGGGAGTCAGGGTCCTAGGCACCTGTGTATTGTGCCTGTGTCAAATTCCAGCCCTGAGGAAATCACACACCACCATTTTGATAGAGCTGATAGATGGATACTGACTCTAAACTTTGAGGGCACCAAGTACCATGTATGAGTTGACCTGTTTGCCAAATGAACCATTTTATCAACCATTCTTTCCTGACAAGTCCTTATAGAATAACATGTCGAAACATATTATAGCCTCTGGATTATTGGTTAATTGTTGGATGATAATTTGATTTCTGTATAAAGTCACTCTGACTGGTGACTTAAGGTTTATAAATAGCATACATGCCTGAACAAATTATTGAGGTTTCAGATCTGTCAGAGAACGAGAAGTGTAGGGGGGGGACGTGGAGGGGGGAGAGGGGGTGGCAGGGGGCAGATACCAGGCCTAGGGAGTTTTAGGACACTGACAATATTTTCCTGTCCTTCTTTACACAGGAAAGTACATTAAACTTGGCTATGTATGTGGAGCCCAGATTTAATAAAATCGGGTTTCTTTCCTGCTTGAGGGAATGAGAAAGAGAGAAGCTAGATTTATTGGCTGTCTAGTGGATTTGACACAGACTTTTCTCTGTTCCCATTAATTCCAGGTAATTCCACGTGCATATGTCAGGGGTCCCTCTGCACTCTGAACTCTGGGGTACAGGTGTGGAAACCTGCATGAAAGACCCCCTAAGCTTATTTTCCTCCAGCTTAGGTTAAAAACTTCCCCAAGGCACAAATTCTGTTCCTTGTCCTTGGATGGTATTGCTGCAATCACCAAGTGATTTAAACAAACATTCAGGGAGGGGCCACATGGAGCCCTATCCCCCACCCCAAATATCCCCCTCAAGCCCCTTCACCCCCTTTCCTGGGGAGACTTGAGAATAATATACCAGCCAAATAGGTTAACAAGATGTGTACAGACCAGACCCTTTGGTTTTTAGGACACTAAAAACCAATCAGGTTCTTAAAAGAAGAACTTTATTATAAAAAAAAAGTAAAAGAAGCACCTCTGTAAAATCAGGATAGAAGGTAATTTTACAGGGTAATAAAAAGACTTAAAACACAGAGGATTCCCCTGTAGGCTTAACTTTAACATTGCAAAACAGGAATAAACCTCCCTCTTAGCATATGGAAAATTCACAAGCTAAAACAAAAGATAATCTAATGCATTTCCTTGCTATTACTTACAATTTCTGTAATTTTAGATGTATCATTTCAGTAGGAGCTGGATTACCTGCTTGGTCTCTCTCTTTGTCTCCAGAGGGAACACACAAACAAAGCCTCTCCCCCCACAGATTTGAAAGTATCTTCTTTCCCCATTGGTCCTTCTGGTCAGGTGCCAACTAGGTTATTTGAGCTTCTTAACCCCTTACAGGAAAAGGAGGGATTTTATGCTACCCTTATCTGTATGTTTATGATAGCATATATGTAGTTATGCACCCAAAGGAGCCAAAATAGCTTATAGAATGGGAAACTGGGTATCAGACAGCAAATGAGTTTGTCAAGGTAAATAAGTATGTCACTGCCCAAGAAAGAACCTGAATTCTGGTCTTTTGAGTCCCTGGACAATTCCTTTACCACAAACCATTCCTCCTGAATCATGTGTTTATGGGTGGTTTCCCTGCACAGACCTCAGAGAAGTCACTTCCCCAGCATCACACAGCAAACAAGGGGTAGAGGAGACAAAACCCAATTCTTCTGGGTCTCAGTTTATTTTCTTAGCTTTCTTTGCTGATGCTGCCTCTTCTTCATTCACTAAACACTATCACTGCACTGAAATGCCATCCTGTTTGACTACTGGCCAGGCAATTCAGCTATATGTCTCCCAGACAGCAATTCCACCTGCAAAGGTGGCAGACTTGTTCCCAGGGGCTGCGTGACTAGGCTAAACAAAACTTGGCTCTATGATATTAGTGCTGTGTGTTCTACCCCCGGCTTGGCAAGTGTGATCTAGGCAACCTCTGTTATGTTGTCTGGTGAATGGGGGACACAGGCTTTGGTCAGCGGAAACAATGTCCAACAAGTGGTAATGGCAGAACTGGTTGAAAATGAGAATTTCTGTGCTACAGGAAAGACTGATGTTTTAAAATTTGTTTAATCTTAATGTGGGACGAAAAGTCAAAATATCAACTTTTTTTAACAGAACAGAAAGTTCAGAAAAATTTAAGTTTGCATTGTGAAAACATATTTTGAGGTGGTTCAGCAATTAAAGTTGTGCCTCCATGAGCTGCCACAAAGGGTTCATGGAACTTGTAGTTTGGGTTTCCCCATTCTCCTCTATGGGCCAGGCTCCCTGGCTGGATTACATCTTTCAAGATGTAGCATGTTTATGCAACTGCCATGATGTATAACTGTGCTTCAAGTAGAGGAGAGACTGCAATGTATTGTGGGAGATGATGTCCAGCCAGGGACCCCAGCCCGAAGAAGAGAATTGGTCTATGAGATATCTGAATAACCCCTCTGAGGCAGCTCTGGTGCACACAAATGAATGGTGAAATGCCCTGAAATGAAACATTTTGATTCAGTTGAACACACTGAAATATTTTGATTTAGGATGGCCTGGCCCAAAACAAAGCCTTTCATTTTGATTTTCCTGACAAAATGTCAACAAAATTGAAATTTTCCCACAGAAAATTTAAATCTTGCAGTGACTGCATTTTCCATCAAATAATCATTTCCATGTGAAACGGCCAATCAACAATTAGAAGGGGAGACGTCAACACATGGCCTCCAGATACTCAGCTGACTATGTTCCTATTAGGCTGGAGGGTAGTTGTTCCAGAGGGACTCTTACATGCCTCATAGGGGCACATATCACACTGCAAACACTTCACAGGTTGTCTGAAAATGAATGAAAGGGTCCAGGAGTAACAGCAAATGGAACTCCCCATTGTGACTGGTAAAAGTTTGCAAGCACTGTTCAGAATAACTCACATGCCATGTGAGCTGCAGGCAGCACTTAGCATTGCTCTCATCAGCATGAGCATCCTCCTCACACTCCTTGACTGTTCCTTGCTGCCATCAGCACCGTGATTAGTTCTCTCTTGAGGTTTCAGATAAAAATATATAGCCATTTCTGTAACTGCTTTTTAAACTCCTGCCAGGGTTTACTGGGGATTTACAGCCGTGGATGGATAATTCCAGATACATTAGGTCTCTCAGGAGGAAATGGTGGTTTCTGCCTTCAAGTATTTCTTCTTTCAAAAGACACTGATTATTTTAAAGGCTGTGTATGCATCATAGAGAAGCTCATAGCACCGTTTTATTGAGAAATAATTCTGTCTGTACATCCTTGGCTTTGCATTTCCGTTCCTCCATTCTGTTTTGCCAGGTGCTATCCAGCCACAGCTGCCTCAGTCTGGGGAATGGACAACTAGGGCAACTGCAGAGGTTATGAAGAAACACAAAGTCTCCAGGGAACATTTCATGTTTTAAGGAAAATCGCCCTTGGGTGCAGAAGCCATCAGAAATACCCAAATTATAATTCACTGCAAAACTGTTTCCCAGTGGAAGGGTTCTCCCGGGTGGAGTCAGCAGTGATGGCGAAGGTATAAGTCCTAAACACAGCACCTGTTCACAGCAGCGGGACACCCTTCAGTTCTTGTGTGGTTCCCCTAGCACCTTTGTGGGCACACATGTGCCAAAGGTGGAGGGAGCTCTGGGGCCGGTTAGAAATGCATGCAGTCCTGAGCGTAAGGTGATAATTGGGTGCATTTGCTATACTGTGACATACATACTTAAAGCCAAGGAGACAGTCTAGCAATCAAGTAAAGCACAAGTTTGCAGGCCCTGGAGGGATACTCAGTATTAGCTGAGGGCTGGAGGCAATGATGGATGGGGAAGCATTATAGTCATTGAATATGTGTAGCTCAGCTGAGCTACAGCTAAGGAGGCAACAATGCTAAGTAGGCACAGTCTTTCCCTGAGCGTGTGGGCTGAACGCCAGCACACCCAGGCTGCCTTATGCACAGGTGCAAGATGGAGCAGGACCACAGACCGATGGCACCCCAGGGTCACTTCCCTGTGCTCCAGGATTGGGTACTGGCTCCAGCCAATAACAGGTCTAAGAGGCAGAGCCCTGCTGATACACTGTGAAGACAGGAATTGTCCTTCCTGCCTAATAAATATCCCTAATAGAGCTGCTTGGAAACCTCTGACTGAACCATTTTCCGCTGGAGAATGTGGTTCTGTTGGAATGGAAATGCTTCGCGAAATTGTGTCAATTTCCCTAAAATCTTGTTTTGGAGAAAAAATGGAAAAAAGTTGCCATTTTGACATTTTGGGAAGGAAACATCTTGATTTTTTTATGTTGAAATGATTTTGCCCTATAGATTACTTTTATTTTGTGTAATATAATATAATGTGATATAATTTACAAATTCAAAACTGAAATGGAACATTTTGATGTCATCAGAACAAACTGCTTTGAGCAACTCAAAACATTTTTTTCAGAATTTTCTTCCACAGAGGATTTAGAAATTTTTGGGTTTCATACTCATTCATAATGAAGCCAAATCTCTAAAACTCAAAATCCTTCACAAACCAGAAAGTCCATACTCTGCACAGATCTCATCCCTAGTATCCAGCCTTTGCCTCCAGCTTGTCCCACAAGCCTAGTGTGGTAATCTAGCCTCCCAGTCCCAGACCTGAACTTTAGCGTCCACAGCCTGGTCCTGTCCCAAACCTGGACTTTTGCGTCCAAAAGTCTGGGGGCTTACCTGAAACTCCCCCAAGCTCACTACCAGCTTGGGTATTTGGGCTGCCACCAGGTCAGGTAGGTAATTTACTTTAGGGGGCCTGACCTCCCCCTTTCCTCTCTCTGGTGTCCCCAACCCTCCCTGGGTGGGACCTCCAGATTCCAAATCCCTTGGATGCTAAAAGCAGGGGAAAAAATCCCTTCTCCCCTCCTTCCCCGCCTTGCACAGAAACCGGTTTCTCTACTTCCCAAGCGATAAGCGTTCTCTACCCTCAGGACAATTGAGATGCAAAATGCCACCAGCTTGGCTTTGCCTTCCCCCGTGTCTGCTCTCGTAGCAGTAACAGGAAAAAAACTTCAACCACAAGAGAACAGAGATGATTCTTTGTCTCTTGCCCCGTAGCCTGCTCCTTCCCTGAAAGCAATAGGAAAATAGCTCACAGCCTGGCTTTTCCCTTCCCTTTGCCTCCCTAGGAAAAGAAACTTCCACACGTTTTAAAAGAAAAAGTTTATATAAAAATAGAAAGAAAATATAAAACAATAATCTTGCATTAAGAAACTCAATACAGGCTCTTGCTTATAAGAAGATATGAAAAAACAGTCTGATTTAAAGATAGCCCAATTAAACCAGTCCAACAAATCAACATACAGGTAAATACACCACAAAGATCATCATAGCCGAATTACTTTGCGTTCCCTGGGTACTTACAGATGTTTAGAAGAAACTTTAAGATAAGATGGAGTTAGGAGGAAACCTTGTTTACTCACAGCTGAGCAAACAACAAAGACCCCTGGTATACAAATTCCCGCCCCTGACTTTAAACAATCCAGTTCTCTGATTGGTCCTCTGGTCAGGTGTTTGGTTACCCTTTCCAGGTAAAAGAAACTTAACCCTTACCTTACCTATCCATTTATGACACCTAGCAAGACGTAAGCAGGAATACACCACCCTATCTATATTGGTGCTTTTGGATTTCAGACTCAACCTTGTTTGAACATTTCACTCAACGACAGAAATTCAAAATGCATCACAATCTCATTATTTCCAGTTACTCCCTTCCTTCCTCATCAACCCAGACTGGGCAGGGTACCAGAGCCAACATCATGGGTTGAAAACGAAACACTGACTCAAAAAAGAAGACAAACCTAAAAGACAAATTGCTGCTCTCTATGCAGGTGTGAACAGCAATGCAAGGAAAGTCCCCATACATAAAAGACTATGATTCCTTGACAAAATGTGAGTCACTACTGCTAGTCCCATGGAGAGAATTCCAACACACAGTAATTTGAACACTTGGATGGGCACTTTTACATAGAAACTGACACAAACAATATGCCCAAGAAGTCACCAATACAATTAACCAGCCCCAGTCCTCTGCTGAAGATCATGTGGGCAAGAAAATCTAAGATAGTATGGGATTCAGGAATCAGAAATGTCAGTTACACCTACACAAAGTCATACAGAAAGCCTCCCAACTTCATTTAGATTAAAATCCAGCCCACTGGAAGATATTTATTTAGGATATTAACAATATCAGAAAGGATTTCATCATTGCTAGAGCTGAGTGAAGTATTTACAGCACATAATAACTTTGGTTTGTGAATTATTCAGGAACAGGTCATGATGATTTTTAAGAATTAGTTTGTTTGTTTCAATTGTTCACCGTATGGTTGGAGGAAGACCTTTTAGCCATGTGAGTGGTGAACTAAATAACATGGTTTGGACTCAGTTCCTTCTTTTGTTCGATTTCAGCATTAAAACAGGAAGTGTCTCCTTTCCTTTTTGCAAAATAATCTATGAACATTCATGATGTTATCTGACACTTGAAATATTTGGTGTTTTTCTTAAAAGCTCAGCTTCTGGAGTCATGTTACTGTATGAGAATATTAGCTTTCATTTTTTTAAATGGTTGCAGAGAAAAGCTTGAAAATGTGACCTGAGTTGGACCCTAAAGGTTCAACCACCGAAAGGCAAATAAAAAGAACCTAAAATGTACAGGCAGTCCTTGACTTTATGACATTCGACTTACAATGAATGGCATTTATGACATTTCTGAATTGATACCCTGATTCGACTTACAACAATTGGTTTTGACTTTACAATGCTCGATCCTGCAATGGAGTGTACTGAGGTTCTGAGTTATGACGTTTCAGCTCACAATGCAATTTAAGTCCAAGGACTGCCTCTATCATTTAAAAAAAATCTCATGATTTTTAAGCCAGTCTCTTTTATTTTGGGGGTCTGACTCCAGAATTTTGAATGATTCAAGTTGACAGTACTGCAGTCATAATTTCCTGACTGTAGGGAAGTGCCCTGGCTCCCCGCCGTGCCTGAGAGGGACGAGCCAGAACAGGTGCCTCAGTGGGTGGAGCCACTGTCGCCTGTCCCCGCCCCCCCAGAAGTCAAGGGGCAGGATAGGCAGTATAAAAGCCTGGCCTCAGTGCTTAGTAGGCTGCAGAGGACAGACGCTGGTGCCCGAGCTCCTGCTGGGCCCAGCCTGCCCTGTGCTCAATACCTGGAAGAGCGCTGGCCTGACCTGCCTCATGCCTGGTACCCGGAGGAATGCTGGCCTGAGCTTCCCCGTGCCCGGTATCCAGAGGAGCAGCCTGAGCTTCCCTCCGCCCGGTATCCAGAGGAGCTGCCCAAGCTTTCCTACACCCGGTATCCTAAGGAACCCATGGTCTGGAACCCGCTGGATGACGCCGGCGAAGGACAGGTACCTAGAGAGGGGGAGATTGGAAGTGGCGCGGGGGAAGCCGACCCCAGTCTGTCTCCAGGGGACCCTGAACCAATGTCAGTGTGTTGTGGCCAGGATTCCCCACTGACTGCAGCAAACCCTTGCCGCTGCTAGGGCCCCGGGCTGGGACGCAGTGGAGTGGGAGGGCCTTGGAAGGGTGGTAGACTCCCCCTCCCCCTGGCCTGAAGAGGCCTCTTGTGCTGTTTAACTCGCTGTTCAGTCCCTGCTTGAGGGTCTGACCCTTCCCTATCTTTGTTGCCCCACCCTGAGCCAGGGCTTGGGCTTTGCAGACTGCTACTGTTCACTTGTTGCTCAGCCCTGCTGAAAGGCCTGAGCTTGAACTGCATGCTGCCCTGCCCTGCCCAAGGGCCTGGGCTTATATACTGTTGTCATGGTACAATTCCCCACTCTGAACCTTAGCGTCCAAAAGATGGGATACCAGCATGAATTCCTCTAAGCTCAATTACCAGCTTAGAAACTGTAGCGCTGCCACCAACCAGGAATTCCAGTGCCTGGTATACTCTGGTACCCCCACAACCTTGCCCGGGGACCCCCCAAGACCCAGACCCTCTGGATCTTAACACAAGGAAAGTAAACCCTTTCCCACACCGTTGCCTCTCCCAGGCTTCCCCTCCCTGGGTTACCCTGGAAGATCACTTGATTCAAACTCCTTGAATCTTAAACAGAGAGGAAAATTCACCTTCCCCCCTCCTTCTCTCCCCTCCCAGACTCTCCCTGAGAGAGAGACAGTAATCCTAACACAGAGAGAAATTAGCCTCTCTCTCCCCTTCCCTCCTTTCTCCCCACCAATTCCCTGGTGAATCCAGACCCCGTCCCCTGGGGTCTCACACCAGAATAAAAAAAAACAATCAGGCCTGATTGGTCCTCTGGTCAGGTGACAGCCAGGCTTACTGAACTTGTTAACCCTTTACAGTCAAAAGAGATATAAAGTACTTCTGTTCTATTAACTCCTACTATCTGTTTATGACAACTGTTAACTTGTTGCTCAGCCCCTGCTGAAAGGCCTGAGCCTAACTACTTGTTGCCCTGCCCTACCCAAGGGCCTGGGCTATAGACTTTGTATTTGCTCAGGCCTGCTGGAAGGCCTGAGCTGTGAGCTGCTTACTGCCCTGCCCCACCCAAGGGCCGGGCTCATGTACTGTGTTGCTCAGCCTTGCTGAAGGGCCTTGAGCCCGAACTGCTTGTTGCCGTGCCCCTGCTCCAGGGCTGGGCTTATAGACCCTGTGTTAGCTTAGCCTCTGCTGAAGGGCTAGGACTCGAAATTGCTTAGAGACTATCCGGTTGCTCAGCCCGGCTGGAGGGTTTGGACCCTGCACGGACTGCTGCCTGTAGGGAGGCGCCCTGGCTCCCCGCCGCGCCTGAGAGGGACGAGCCCCAGCACTGGACCCTTACACTGACAAATCTGCTATGTAAGTAATAAAAAGAGCATCTCAGAATGGCCACAAGAGATCATCTGGGACAAATATTTATTCACACGAGTAGTCATCAAACTTCTGCTTCCCATAAGAATTCTTGCAAATAAAACCCAGCTCACCTGACTGCTCCTAAATAATGAAATTAGAAGGTCAGAGGTAAAAAAATCAACAGTTTTGTACTGGGATCCATGAAACTGTGATTGGCTAACACAAGTCTTCTGGGAATGCTGTTGCAAAGGCTTATATACAGAGGCAGTGTTGAGATTCCCTCAGAAGCCTTGGCAGAGAACAAGTATTTCTGTGACACCTAAACCTCTGTAAATATGGGAATAGCCAAGCATAGAGTTCAATCAATATGTTAGATAATAAGTTTTCTCTACTGCTAATAACTTATGCAAATAACAGAACAATTACATTGGCACACTCAAGTGCATTCCACAACCTTCCTAATCAATAACGGATTTAACTCAGCTCACCAAGTGTGTCTGAAAATTCAGTTCCCTAAGTTCACATTGTGATAATGACAAAGGGATTCAATGCAATCAGCAAGGGAGCTGAGATGTGGAGGGGAAAACAACAATCCCAATCAGAGTATCCAGCCTCTTCACTGAGGGGCCAGAGGAGGGACACACCCTGCAGTAGAGAGTAGCCTGCTTGCTCAATGCCCACAGCCATTTGAGTAGAACAGAATCACACACTGCAGAGCCTCAGCCTGCAAATTATGCTACGTGACTGTTAACTGTGTTCCCCAAGATGCCAAGTCAAAGGGCAAGGAAATGTGCAAGGTGATGTGTAAGTCACTGGTGTGCGCTCCAGGTTCCCCTCCATGCTGATTCACAGAGACTATGACTTATTATAGCCCCTAGCTACAGAGCCTTTTCTTTTTCACTCCCGCTGAACCAGGTCATGCTTTTAGCTCCGGAGGTACCCCGTGTGCAGAGGTGAAAGTAACTTAAAGGACTTACCGGTACGCTGGAGTCCTGTGCGGTGGTGTGGTCTCAACCAGAAGAGGCATGGCCTCAACCAGAAGAGGCGGGGCCTTTCAAGATTTAAAGGCCCCAGGGGCTCTGGCTGTGGCTGGGAGCCCTAGAGCCTTTAAATCACCCTGGAGCTACCAGCTGCAGAGGTGGCTGGGATCCCTGGGGCTCCGTCGGTGATTTAAAGGGCCTGGGGCTCCCTGCAGTGGCCGGAGCCCTGGGCCCTTTAAATTCCCACCTGAGCCTGGCTGCAGGAGCCCTGGGGCTCCAGCAGTGATTTAAAGGGCCAGAGGCTCCAGCCACTGCGGGGAATCCTGGGCCCTTTAAAGCGCTGCCTGAGCTCTGGTAGTGGAGCTCAGGCGGCGCTTCAAAGGCCCCGGTGCTCCCCACAAGGGCCAGAGCTCTGGGCCCTTTAAATCCCTGCCAGAGCCCGGCTGCCGGAGCTCCAGCGGTGATGTAAAGGGCCCGGGGCTCCCCACAGCGGCTGGAGCTCTGGGCCCTTTAAATCACCACCGGAGAAGCCGTACCAGACCGTACCAGTTTACTTTCACCTCTGCCTGTGTGTCAGTCGGGATGGCAGCCATCACAAAAGTATGCTGGAAGGCATGACTTCAGATACCCCTACAGGCTCTGGATGAGCTGCAGTCAAAGGCTGGCTCTACACACCGATTTCATAGCAGTATAAATCTAACAGTTAAGGGTGTGATGCAATTAACACAAGCCCTGATGTGACTGCAGTTATACCAGTATAAAGGTGCTTTATCCCAGGCTAGCTATACTGCCTGTATGGGAATAGGTACAAGGTACTTTTATTCCAATATAACATTGTGCACATCAGGGGAATTGAACTATATGTATCTGACTTTTGAATGTCACCTAATTCCACTGGCTGCCTTTGAAAATCTCACCCTCAGCGCTCGACCCTGCTCCCAGTGAGTAAACAACAAAAGTCACATTGACTTTGAGTGACACAGGAGCCTCAAGGAGCAAGGCTGGCATGGGGCTGACTTTTTAGAAAATGAATTAGTGCTAGTAAATTGTCAGTGGCCATCTTTGAGCTGCAGTTCAGTTTCTCTGTCGCACGGCCAAACAGTTAATTCAGGAGACTGGGAGACAGGTCTAGAAATGGCTACAAAATCAAAACTTTCCTTGTGAAAAATTTCATGGGGAAACATGTCCTTCTGAAATATGTCTGCTGAAAAACTCTAGTTTCCTGTGAGAAATTCCTCAACAAATTGAAAGCAATGTTTTCATTTTATTTAGTCTTGAGCCACTTCAAAATGATGTTTTTTAGTATTGACTTGAAATATTTCCTTTCAACATTTGAAAAATAAGCATTTCAATTTTTTATTTTCAGTTTTTGGATTTGTAGGTTTTTTTTTCCCTTTTCTCTCCCTTTTTTCCCACTAGAAAAAAAACAGGAGGAAGGTAAAAAAGAGGGAGAAAAGTGAGGGGAAAACAATGTTTGCATTTTTTTACTGTTTTTGAAAAGCAAAGGAGAAAGAAGGAGGGAGAGGGGAAAGGTCCAGTTCCTCCAAATAAATCTTTTCCTGGACATTCGAATGACTCAATGAGTCAAATGACACTAGGCAGGAGCAGAGAAGAGAATAGCTCGAAAGAGCAAGGCAGTGCTTTTATTGACTGATTTGATTTTCAAGGCAAGACCCCAGGCTAGCAGGATAACTGATTACAGGTGCACAGGAAACAGGCTGGTGCAAGATTCAGTCCAATGTAACTGTGGTTTTCCCAGTGTTGGGTTCATTCCTCACCGGGGACGTGATGCAGAGCAGCAAGGAGGGGCATTGTTTGAAGAGTGAGACGGCAGCGGCATGGGCCCCATGACAGGGCTTTGGATACCACAGGAGCTTTCTTTCTGCCCCTTGATGTTTGAGCTCAATCATCGCTTCAGATAGCAGAGATAGCTCCGACAGTAGGATGGCATGTGGCAGGACACGTTGCTGACAGGGGTCAGGACTGTCAGGGTGAAAGCTTCATGCTCTTCTATGAATTTCCAGCTCTGTTCAGAAGCCTGCTCCATTCTGCAGGGGCCTGCAGTTATTCCTAGCCCTTGGAGAACAAGCACATCCCCACTAGCACACAAGGCTCCATCCCATGCACTGAGTGTCAGTCCTGCAGTCTCATCGGTGGGGCATTTCATGAAGTAACAGCCCTCTGAGAATGATGATTTCCCACAAGCAATAGAACACTCAGTGTTTGCGACCCAGGCACTGCTCTACTTCATTGGAATGGGGGGGCCTGTGCTTGTAGCCACATGTGTCAGGTAAGGCTTGTTGTGTGCGGATTTGCAGCTTGCTATCAAGCAAATAATTGAGTATGGGGGGTGATTAGAAAAAGCCCTTGTCATAAACAGATAGTAGGAGTTAATAGAACAGAAGTACTTTATATCTCTTTTGACTGTAAAGGGTTAACAAGTTCAGTAAGCCTGGCTGTCACCTGCCAGAGGACCAATCAGGGACAGGATACTTCAAATCTGGAGGGAGGGAAGTTGGTGTGTGTGCTGTTTGTTCTCTCTGGTTCTAGAGTGACCAGACGTGCACCAGGTTTCTCTCCAATCTCTCCGATACAGCTCTTATAAGTTTAAAATAGTAAGTTACTAGGTAGATAAGGCAAGTTAGGCTTATGTTTGTTTCTTTAGTTGCAAATGTCTATTTTGGCTGAAAGGAGTTCAAATTTTTATTTGCTGAAAGGATTTTAATTTGGACTTGTATACTTAGGCTGGGAAGGGTATTGGCCAGTGTCTATAGCTTGAAACCCTGTACCTAATCCATCTTAAACTTACAAAGATAATTTTTACTGTTTTCTGTCTTTAATTAAAAGCCTTTCTTGTTTAAGAACTCTGATGTTTTTTTTGGTTCTGGTGAGACCCCAGGGGATGGGTTCTGGAATTCACCCAGGGACTTGGTGGGGAGAAAGGAGGGAAGGGGGAGAGAGAGGCTAATTTCTCTCTGTTTAGGATTATACTGTCTCTCTCTGGGAGAGTCTGGGAGGGGGAAGAAGTCGGGGAGGTGAATTTTCCTCTCTGTTTGTGATTCAGGAGTTTGAATCACAGTAAATCTTCCAGGGTGCTGTTAAGAGCAAAAGGAATTTGTTAACTCTTTGCTTATGGTAATCCTCTGCTATCATCCCAGTTAATCTTTGCACATCATGTAAACCCTTCTTAATGCACGTAGGTCAAATACTCGTAGGAGAAAGAATGTTAAACAGATCCAACTTATCCTGCAGAAGGAATTTCAAGAAATGTATGGACTACAGAAGTTTCTGCACGTAAAGATGTTTGTAACCTATATATAAAGGCTGTTCTGAGCAGTAGGTGTGTCTTCTTCCTTTTGGCCACTAGCCAAGAAAGAAGCACCCGTTCAAGAGCTGACCGAGAATAAAAGTTTGGTAATCCCGTCTTCCCGTCTTCCGTGCCTCCTTGAGGTAATTGAGTAGCTCCAGGGGGAAACGTAGCCTATTTGGCTAAACATAACCCCAGGGAGAGGGGAAGCCTAAGGAGAGGCAACGGTGGGGAAAGGGTTATTTCCTTGTGTTAGACCAGGGTCTGGGTCCTTGGGTCCCAGGCAAGGTTTTGGGGGTACCAGAGTGTACCAGGCACTGGAATTCCTGGTTGGTGGCAGCACTACAAGTACTAAGCTGGTAATTGAGCTTAGAGGAATTCATGCTGGTACCCCATCTTTTGGACGCTAAGGTTCAGGGTGGGGAATTATACCATGACAGCTCTGCTAGGACAGCACAGCTGACTCTGCAGCGGGGTCTCGTAGGAACTATGATGAGCAAACAGCTGGAAATGTTTTCCTCTTCATCAACAGCCTTGGATTCAGCTATGCTCCAAGCCCCTCTGTGTTGTGTTCCAGGAAATATTTGGGTGCTGGTGGTTTGCTAATAGCTAATGCAAATCCTCTGCACAAGCCCATTTTAAATATGAATACTTCAATATCCGCTGGAAGAGAATTCCAAATCCCATGTTAGTCACGCTAGAAATTCATGCCATGTTGTTTAGTGACCTAAATCACTAGTCAGGGAACAGAACCAACACAGTGGAGATTTTGAAGGTAGCATGTTAAATATTTGCAGTGTGGCTCAGTGGTTGGGGTCCTGTCTCATCTCCTGCTCTTCCCTCCCCAGCAGCTCCTTCCTTGCACCGTCGACGGTGCATCAGTGAAAACGGGAGTGGGCTCTTGTAAGACTCCACCCTTCTTTGTGCAGACATCACTAACTACCTCAGCTCCTTGACACACATGCGCCAAAGGCAGGGACTTCAAACCCGGGGGAACTAGGCAGCTCTGAATTTGCTTTGCTGACTTTTGTTCTGCAGAGTGAGAGGAGACCCCTGGCCAGACTGGCTCCCTAGCTCCATTAGGGTGATAACCAGGGCCTGGCAGAAATGAGCTGACACATGGAACATGCGTGGGCAGCTGGGTAGACAGAGCTACTTTCCAGCTGTGAATTTCTTAATATTTTTGGATTAAACCCAAAATTTTACACATGGCCCTTTTGTCTCCTTCCTCTTGGGATTTGTCTATTTCCCCCAGCCTGTCTTAGCATTGCTGTCTGTCAGAGTAAAGTGCCACCTTGACACACTGGATGTTGTGTCCTCCCCAACATCTGTGCTGGGTTTTAAAACCATCAGTCAGGTAAAATTGTTTCCAAGTTGATGGAATGCAGAATAATGCCCCTGTAACACCCAGTGCTTCCAGCACCAACCCTACTTTCCAGGGTGAGGAGAGACTGACTCCACACCCACTAGTTCTGAATGTGAACATTACCACTACCAGCGGTGGGTCCCATTCTTCCATCTGTTAAAGACAGTCATAGTTTCAGTGTTTGCCTAAATCAATCCTTCTTTTGCCTGTCTTGCTGATTTAGCTTCCGTCTCTTGTTGAGGTGGATTCATTACGTCGACGGGCAAACGCGCTCCCCTTGACATTGTGCGTCTTCACCAGATGTGCTAAATAGACATCACTGCATTCTGATTTAGCATGCTAGTGAAGACAAGTGAGGAAGGGAAGCTGAGTGCCCAGGTATTTATTGTTTGTATCACTTTTTTAAGGTGATCTTTCTGCCCGCCATGGTCATAGACTCCTAGACTTTACGGCCAAAATGGACCATCATGATCATCTAGTCTGACCTGCACATCGCAGGCCAAAGAACCTCGCCCACCCCACTTCTGTAATAGATGCATAACCTCTGGTTGAGTTACTGAAGTCCTCAAATCATGATTTAAAAAATTCAAGTTACAGAGAATCTACCATTTACTCTAGTTCAAGCCAGCAAGTGACCTGTGCCCCATGCTGCAGAGGAAGAAGAAAACCCCCCAGGGTCTCTGCCAATCTCACCTGCAGGGAAATTCCTTCATGACCCCAGAGATGGTTATCAGTGGGTAAGACCACCAGCCAGACACCTAGGAAAGAATTCTCCGTCATAACTCAGAACCCTCTCCATCTAGTGCCCCAACACCGGCCATTGGAGATATTTGCTAACAGAAGTTGCAGATGGGCCATATGCTATTGTCAGCCTTCTCAAGCTTGGTCTTCAAACAAGCTAGATTTTTTTTGCCCCCAGTACTCCTTCTGAAAGGCTGTTCCAGAACTTCACTTCTCTGATGGTTAGAAACCTTCATCTAATTTCTAGCCTAAACTTGTTGATGGCCAGTTTATAGCCATTTGCTCTTATGCCAACATTGGCTCTTAACTAAAACAACTCATCTTCCTTCCTGGTATTTACTCCTCTGATGTATTTATAGAGAGCAATCCTATCTCCCCTCAGCCTTCGCTTTGATAGGCGAGGGCGCCTTTGATAGGCTAAACAAACCAAGTTCCTTAAGTCTCTTTTCATAACGTAGATTTTCCATTCTTTGGATCATCCTAGTAGCCCTTCTCTGCCCCTGTTCCAGTTTGAATTCATCTTTCTTCAACAGGAAAGACCAGAATTGCACATAGTATTCCAGATGAGGTCTCACCAGTGCCTTGTATAGTGATATTAACACTTCCCTGTCTCTGCTGGAAATACCTTGCCATACATTGCCAATGCCTGTACAAACACTGAACCAAAAGACAGTCTATGGTGAATGTGGGAATTGTGGCAATATTTGTATGAGTCCTGTGTTCACTTCCATTTCTCTGTGAGCTTTGCATTGCTATTCACTCAGTGTGACGGGTAGGGATGAGGTGTTTGATTTGGGTAGTGGCCTGATGGAAACCAGAGTCATTAACAAACTGACTAGAGTTTACATCTATGAATGGAGGACCAGGAGAAGACAATGGGAATCCCAGTGGCTGGGGCTTTCACACCTAGTGACCACCAGCCAGGTGGAAACAGTTTCCCCCACCTCTCTGCAGGGAAGCTGCAGAACAAAATGGAAAGGTGTCAGGGTTAAGTGCTGAGCTCACAGGGTCTGTCTACACAGCTAAGAACAACCCAGACTTGGGCTTATGGGGCTAGGGCTGCAGGGCCATTTCATTGCTGTGCAGACTTCTGGGCTCAGGCTGAAGCCTGGGCTCTAGGACCCTGTGGGGTGTGTGACAATGTCCCTGCCCCAAAGCGCTTACTATCTGAGTGCCACACAAGAGACAAGAGATAGATCCAGACAGACAGGGAAGTACAATGAGACAATCTGGTCACCAGGACAGGCAGTGGTATCAGCACACCAGCAGCTTCACTATTGTAACATTTTCTGTAAGGCACCATGGCAGAGTGTTTTTGAGAAGGGATTTGAAGGTGGGGAGGGTGACATTTACAGAGAGCGTCCAAAGTGCAGGGGGCATCTTGGGAGAAAGCATGAAAGGACTGGTCTGAAAACATAATACATGAATGATGGGAATAGATCAAAGCTCACGAGGGACATATTAGTGCACAATAGCAGGGTCCAGATGGCCAGTTAGTGCAGGGCAGGCTAGAGTGCTGCAGATTTACACCCCAGCTTGCATCCAATAAGTCTCTGTATGGACAAGCCCGAAAACTCTGATTCGTTGTGATTTGATTTATTACAGCTAGATACTTCTAATGCACAATGCTATTGTCATCCATTTAAGCTCTATAAACACCCTCCTACAAACTTCCATTCCTTTGTTCTCTGTCATGGCATCACAGAATGATGGAATATCAGGATGGGAAGGGACCTCAGGAGGTCATCTAGTCCAACCCCTGCTCAAAGCAGGACCAGCCAAATAAATCATCCCAGCCAGGACTTTGTCAAGCTGGGCCTTAAAAACCTCTAAGGATGGAGATTCTACAACCTCCATAGGTAACCCATTCGAGTGCTTCACCACCCTCCTAGTGATTTTTTTTTCTCTGATATCCAACCTATACCTCCCCCACTGCAATGTGAGACCATTGCTCCTTGTTATGTCATCTGCTATCACTGGGAACAGTCTAGATCCATCCTCTTTGGAACCCCCTTTCAGGTAGTTGAAAGCAGCTATCAAATCTCCCCTCATTCTTCTCTTCTGCAGACTAAATAATCCCATTTCCCTCAGCCTATCCTCATAAATCATATGCTTCAGCCCCCTAATCATTTTTGTTGCCCTCTGCTGGACTTTTTCCAATTTTTCCACATCCTTCTTGTAGTGTGGGGCCCAAAACTGGACACAGTACTCCAGATGAGGCCTCACCAATGCCGAACAGAGGGGAATGATCATGTCTCTTGATCTGCTGGCAGTGCTCCTACTAATGCAGCCCAATATGCTGTTAGCCTTCTTGGCACCAAAGGCACACTGCTGACTCATATCCAGCTTCTCATCCACTGTAACCCCTAGATCCTTTTCTGCAGAACTGCTGCTTAGGCAGTCGGTCCCTAGTCTGTAGCAGTGCATGGGATTCTTCTGCCCTACGTGCAGGACTCTGCACTTGTCTTTGCTGTCACTGCTTATCTATCTTTAAATTCTGCTTTGATGAATAAAACCTATATATTTATAGCTAGGCTTGGAAGGATTTGATTTTTATTGGTAAATGTCAGTAAATGTCCATTTACTGTACACACAGAAACCAACAAAAATATTTCCAGAGATGATAATTGAAATGTACAGCTAAGCTCAGTAAGAAAAATGCTTCTTTAGAACTTACTAAATTTTTATTTATTTATTTACTTTCTATATTTTGACACGTGAGGCTGACAATTTGTGTTTTAATGGTTTTTAAAGATTTAAGTTTTTGAATCTTAACATCCACTGTCATTAAATAATTATTGTCCAACTGTCCCTATTATCTGACCCCCTTAATTTCCTACAACTGTGAATGTTTACATAGATAAACATTAAAAAAATGCGTAAAACCCCTCATTTTGTGCAGGTGTCACAATTTTTATTGATCCAAATAGAAAAAAGATCTTGAAAAGAACCATTGATATTATCAGTCCGAATGAATCCCCCCAAGCCTGTTTCTAAGCATCTGAAGCCTGATTTTTAGAAAAGAATCTCAGAATTCAACCACCACCTAAATGAGCAACTGGCATATTAAACTCCTCCAGCCAGTGTGCCTGCTTTATACCATATTCATCCTCATGCTTCGCCACCGGGCTGACGCGACGTCTTAATCCCTCTGCTAAAACCTCTTCGCTCTTGGTACATGGCTCATTTGCTATCCCACAGCTGGGAGGGCTGAACTAAGCTTTCTTCAGTGCCCCATGGATGCTGCTGCTGGTTGCACAGGCGGCATTACTGGCCTCACCCTTCCAGGTGCTCAGAGTATGCCCGCTGTACTTCCCGCATCCACATGTCAGTCTTGGGGGGAAGGGCTCAGCGCATGTGATATGGGGGTCCTGGTGTTATGCCCACTGGGGTCACAATTCACCTAGATGTGTCCAAACCCACTGTTCACTCTTTGACTGAGGCATCCTAAGACTTGTGGTGTCCTCAGCTGTGGTTGAAACATGGGGCGGATAATCCACAAGGCTGCAAGTCTGTTACAGGGATCTAGGGGGTTGAGTGGGAGGGGAGGTTCATCTCACAGACAAGGAACAATCCTGCTTCGCCTTCCCCTTGCACCAGTAGCTGGACTGGAGGGGATCCACATCCAGCAGCTGTGGGCCCAATCCCTAAGTTATCACCCTGATTTCTCTGGCCAGACTCCCGTTGAATCCTGGATGGAGTGTAGGCCCTGCCATTCCAGGAACTGCTATGTGACTGAGAAGCTGTGGTTGGCCAGGGACTGGAAATGCATCTCCCGCTTCTCAAAGACAGGTGCTGCCAGGAACCAACAAAAAGCAAAAGTTGGGAAGAGCAAAGGTATAGCAACAGCTGAGCTGACTGCAAAAGAGAGTCTCATTAGTGGAAACAGATGGCTCCTGAACCCAACTCTACCTGGCAAATTAGATTCAATTATTTCAGTGATTTCAGTTCTGCTATTAAAAACGAGAGAAGCAAAACTCTACAGAACATATGTCACCTGGTTAGTCAGGATGCGTAAAGAGTCATTTTCCCTTTAATTGTCTTGA
Source organism: Chelonoidis abingdonii (assembly GCF_003597395.2). Lineage (NCBI taxonomy): Eukaryota > Metazoa > Chordata > Testudines > Testudinidae > Chelonoidis > Chelonoidis abingdonii. The sequence goes on along the minus strand of NC_133775.1, from coordinate 68,351,794 downwards.
TTTATTCCAGCTTTACTGGATGTAAATCTGAATCCCCCTTCATTTAGTCTTTCGTTAGTGAAACAAACTGATTCTTGTAGGCCTCACACAATCCTCTCTGCTGGGTTTGTCTTCAGATCGAGCTCCTGCCGCAGCACTATGCTCTGAGCAGCCATTCAGTGCCCAGGCAGGAAGAAGAGGCATCCTGCTCTAGGTGGAAGGTCGAACAGCCCCTGGAGAGGCAGGTGGCCTGTGGTCCTACCATGAGACCACATTTTACCAGGGACACACGTTAGCTTTACAACAATTGTCAGTATTCTCTTTTCCTCCTTGGAAGCTGGTGCCATATTTGCTTTCCTCCAATCTCTGGGGCTTCCTGGTTTCTCCAGAACTTTTCAAAAGGATTTGCCAGCAGTGTCTAGAATCCTAGGGCTAGAAGGGACCTCAAGGGTCATCTAGTCTAACCCCCTGCCAAGATGCAGGATTTGTTCTGTCTAAAAGGTTCATCATTAGTTGATTCCAGCTTCGCTCTAGGATGCATGTCCTCTAGACCATTTGATTTGTCTGGGCATTGGCCAAAGCCAGAGACATAAATGGCTAGATTGCCACTGAGTTAAATGGGATTTGGAAAGTGCACATGCTTTCCAAGTTCAAAAGCTCAGTATGTCAGCCATTTTTCAGTTATCCTTAACTAAGAATCATAGAATATTAGGGTTGGAAGAGACCTCAGGAGGTCATCTAGTCCAACCCCCTGCCCAAAGGAGGACCAACACCAACTAAATTTACTGCTCTGAACCCCTCACTTTCTTTTTAGTGCATCTTTTCCTATTGATAAATGTATTAAGGCCTTTCTTATTCTCCTGGCACTATATCTCGTTATGCTGTTTTGCCCCTTCACACCTGAGCTGACTCGGTGTGTCCTTGTTTGATTATCTTCCTGCTTTTCCATTACCATTTCAACGGTTTCTCTTACCCTCAGCTTCTTTGGTGGCCCTGCATGAAGTCACATTGGCTGCTCCTTGTTCCTAGTGTTCTTTAGCAGAACCATAGCTTGTTTCAACATAATTATGACATCTGTGGGATAGCCCAGACTCCTTCCTTCCCTTGGACCTTGCTCACAAGACACCGCACTCTGGCTGGTCTCTGCATTTGTCCATACTGGGATGGAATGCACAAGACGCTACCAGCCATCACTTATGTCTCTCATGCCGCTGTTGGCCACAAGCACACTATGCAATCTCCTCTGGGTGCTAGACACCCAGTTAGGGGCAGGGCAGGGCATTTTAGGAGCAATGCATTGGCTGTTCTCCTAGGGTGGAATCTGGGCCCCACTGACATCAGTAGGAGCTTTGCCATTGACGTTGGTGGGGCCAGGATTTCACCGCTAAAGCTTGCTCCGCACCACAGCAATCGAGGTCAATGGATCTGCACAGGAGCCCATCCCTGGCCTTTGGTCATTCCTCGAGCAAACCCCAGTCAAAGGCAAGTCAATGCCTGGGCAGTGGAGATTCTCTATGGATTTTGTTCTGTTCACAGCTTTATTCCCCTTTCACCTGGTGCTAACATGGCCCTATGTGTTCCAGTGGGATCAGGTTTTATCCTAGCACTGTGGGGAGAAGAACCTGGAACAAAAATCGAATGGCTTTGGAGTCCTGCCTTTCCTCCAGGGGATGAGCAGTAAGGCTAAGAGGACCTTGCATCCTGAGTCTGCAGGATCCTGCAGCAGATACGTCCTTACTCCTTGTGGCATTTTGTTTCTGTATGGTGCCATCTCCAAGTGACAGCAAAGACCCTGCAGTAACAGGAAGGATGGTGTTGTGACTAGGACATGGGCCGCGGGTCCCAGGGTATTCGGGTTCATTTCTTGACTTTCTGTGACCTTGAGCATGTCACTTTCCCATCTGTGAAATAGGGATAATGGCACTTCCTTACCACACCAGCATGCTGTGATGAGAAATTCCCAGCTACTTACTGCATGGAGGACTGGGCAGAGCTGGTAGCAAGGATTTCCACATTTGTTTTCACTCTGAATCAGGGCAGAACATTGAATTATCAACATTCATCACAGACCGAAGCAAGCTTTGTCAGACAGTGTTGAACTGTGCCCGCCTGAGCTGCCCTAGTCACTGCTGCCCCTCACTCCCATCCCGCCTGAGCTGCCCTAGTCACTGCTGCCCCTCACTCCCATCCCAAGGAATCCATTGTGTTCTGGGCTGTATGACCCCTCCCCTTGGATGAGCAGGTAAGCTTTTGATTTTGACCATATTCATGCCCAACCTCCCAGGCTGCCATTAGGCTGAGCTGCCACAGTGCCCCATGGGAACTGTAATCCAGTGCCACATGCCCCATTCTCTCTTATGGGGAGAGCTACATCTTCCACAATGCACCATGGTGGCTCAGCAGGACATTTCAATGGCAAATTGCTGAACAGCCCAAGTGACAGGCACTATACAAACGCCTAGACAGACCTGTTACAACAACAACAACACCACAAAACAGTTGATGGGTTGTTCTTCCAGCTGCTCTTTCTGCTCTGAACATGATTTCTTTGAATGGTTTTAATGAGCTCTGCCCTGCACAGAATCTCTCCTTCACTGTACATAAAGTTCTGCCTTCCCCACTGCCCGGTCCTGATGGCTAATAGTGTTTTGCTGCTTTGCACAGAGATTAAGCAAAGCTACAGCTCAGCCTTCCAGGTGACAGTATTACTCACAATTCAGCTGATTGCATTTCTGGGGAACAATCTATTGATGATAAAGCCACCTACTCTCCGCAGAGGTCAGAGCTGAACAGTGGTGATAATTGCTTCTACTTCTTGTGACTGATTGAATAATTTGTAGTCCTTGATCACTACACTCCTCTGAAAGAAAAAACATAAATCCTGCTTCCCCAATGCCCAGACAATCACTCACTTTCACTTACCCACTCTGGACACCGTCATTAAACACCTGCTTTCACGCTAGTCAGTTTAGAAATTCATTGCACAAAACTGAAAAGACCCACAGATTTGGGGACTCTTTGAAATTTCCCATTCAGCTCCATATGGTTTCTTCCAGAATTCACCATGACCTTCCCCAAATCCTCATCCTTTGCATGAATCATGGATGCGACTTTCACAGGTTTGAAACTACAATTTGCACCTTAAGCCTCCTGGTCCCATTTTCACCAGAGACCTTTGCATTACTTTTTCATGCTAGTGTAAATGGAAGTGACGCACAGCTGACACGAGAAGGCAATTATTGTTGATGAATAAAAAAAAAAACAACCTTTTGTCTCTTTTGTGAGGAAACTGAAAAATCAGAGGTGGAGTGGGTTGCTTTTCAAAACACTGCAGCAGCTTTGCTAACAGCAAGCATGTTTTTTAACAACACTATTTATACATTCTCCTTGTTAACACTCTTCATTGATAAAACTAAATTTTAAGATGCTAGTACTATTAACATAAGAATGGACACCTTGGATCAGAACAATGGTCCATCTGGCCCAGTATTCTGTCTTCCGACAGTGGACAGTGCCAAAAGCTTCAGAGGGAATGAAGAGAACAGGAAAATTTATTGAGTTATCCATTCCCTGTCATCCAGTCCCAACATCTGGCAGTTGGAGGTTCAGGGACACCTGGAGCATGGGGTTGCATCCCTGATTATCTTGGCTAATAGTCATTGATGGACCGATCCTCCAGGAACTTATCTAATTCCCTTTTTAACCAAGTTATATTTTCAGCCTTCACAACATCCCCTGGCAATGAGTTCCACAGGTTGACTGTGCATTCTTTGAAGTAGTACTTCCTTTTGTTTGTTTTAAACCTGCTAACTGTTAATTTCATCTGGTGACCCTTGATTCTTATATTACATGGAGTGGTAAGTAACACTTCCTTATTCACTTTCTCCACACCACTCATAGGTTTATAGACCTCTATAATATCCCCCCTTAGTCTTCTCTTTTCCAAGCTGAACAGTCCAAGTATTTTTAATCTCACCTCATATGGAAGCTGTTTCATAGCGCTAATCATTACTGTTGCCCTTCTCTGTTCCTTTTCCATTTCTAACATATCTTTTTTGAGATGGGGTGAGTAGATGTGCATGGGGTATTCAAGGTGCAAGTGTACCGGGGATTTATATATTAGCATGGTGATATTTTCTGTTTTATTATCTATCTCTTTCCTAGTGGTTCCCACTGCTTCCTAATGATTCCTAATGGTAATCTGCTGCCCCATACATTCATGGACTTGTGGTTGCCCATCAGCTATCGACATGGCATCAGGGAATAGATCTCATGACCTCTAGCTCCAAATGCCACAGGCCATGACCTCTGCATCAGATAAGTGAAAGGAAAGTCCCTCATGCCTCTCTGAAGTAATGGTTTAAAGCAGGAGTGGGAAAACATTTTGGCCTGAGGGCCACATTGGGGTTGTATGGAGGGCTGGGTAGGAAAGACTGTGTCTCCCCAAACAATCCTGCCCCTGGCCCCATCTGCCTCCTCCCACTTTCTGCCCCCTGACTGCCCCCCTCAGAAGCATAGAATCATAGAATATCAGAGTTGGAAGGGACCTCAGGAGGTCATCTAGTTCAACCCCCTGCTCAAAGCAGGACCAATTCCCAACTAAATCATCCCACCCAGGGCTTTGTCAAGACTGACCTGAAAAACCTCTAAGGAAGGAGATTCCACTACCTCCCTAGGTAACCCATTCCAGTGCTTCACCACCCTCCTAGTGAAAAAGTTTTTCCTAAAATCCAACCTAAACCTCCCCCACTGCAACTTGAGACCATTATTCCTTATTCCATCATCTGGTACCATTGAGAACAGTCAAGATCCATCCAACCCCCAACCCATCCAAACCCCCCTGCTCCTTGTCCCCTGAACGCCCCCTCCTGGGACCCCTGCTCCCATCCAATCCCCCTCCTCCCTGTCCCCTGAGTGCCCTCCCAACTCCTATCCACATCCCCGCTCTCTGACAGGCCCCCTGAGACACCCAATCCCAACTCTCCCTGTTCCCCATCCCCTGACCACCCCCCAGAACCTCAGTCCCATCAAACCGCCCCTCCTCCCTGACTGCCCCCCAGAACCCACTGCTCCCTTACCCAACCGTCCCGGCTCCCTGCCCTTTTACCAGCAGCAGGAGCTCGCAGGTGTGACACCCGGCCAGAGCCAGCTGTGCTCCCCACGCTGCCCAGTGGGAGTGGCAGGCTAAAGCACGGCCCGCACGACGACGTGGCTGCAGGGAAGGGGGGACAGCAGGGAAGAAGCTGGGACCAGGCTCCGCAGCCGGGAGCTCAGGGGCTGGGCAGGACAGTCCCACGGGCTGGTTGTGGCCCGCAGGCCGTAGTTTGCCCACATCTGGTTTAGTGTCACTTTGAAGGGTACAGCCACCGCAAACTCACATAGTTGAGCAGATCTGCACCTGAGAGAGGGCGATAGCTCTCTCCCTCTCTCTCACACACACACACACACACACACACACACACACACACACACACACACACACACACTACATTGAAGCTATGAACAAGGATACAACATCCTTGTCCACACCATGCCCTGCTGCCTTTCTATGACCATGAATTTCCATGTTGTGGTCCCCCACAGAGCTGAACTGCATGCCCCATACCTGGCAGTGGGCAGGTATTGGTCTATGGCAAAATGGCAGAGCTGCTGTGGGTTGTTGGCGGCAGAGGAGGAGAGGCTCAAGAGAGTGGACAATGGGAGACAAGACAGAGAAGGGGAAGGGGCCAGAAGAGCAGGTGGCCAAGTGAGAGAAGGCATGGGGAGGGAGACCTCAGACTTGGAGAATGGACGAGGGAAGGCTGGTTGGGGACAGGGAGGAAACCGAGGTGGTGTGCGTTTTCTGGAGAAGGAAGCAGTTGGAAGGATGCTGAGGTGGGGAAGCTTTGAGGGAACGGCACTCTAGCACTACAGCTTGCCCTCTCAACACAGGGGCCCAATTCTTTGGTATAGCAGCGCATCCATTTCCCCACTGCTCTGCTCGCAGCAGGCTGGAAGATCCATCTGGGGTCAATGCTGCTGCTGTGTGTAGCTTGGAGCCCTGCTGGTTGGAAATGTAGCAGACATGCCTCTCCTTGGGGCTGCTGTGCAGCACCAAACACAGGTAGAGGCCAGAGCCCTTCTCCCCTGGCAGGTCAGGCTCGGCATGCTCACCACCATTCAGCCCACAGATACCAGCATGGTCTGGAAAGGAAGGAGCTGTGCTAGTAGAGGGAGCATGGCTGCAGAGTGCCTGTTTACTCATACAGTGTCACTTCACCTTACTGCTGTGCCACGCAACCTCTTGGTGCCCAGAGAGGCGCACACACACAGTGCCCAGGGCAGGTGCCAGACTGAAGCTCCTGTTTCGCCCTGGAGATGCTGGGACCCACTGATTTATGTGCTCAGTTCTCCCTTTCCAATGCTTCTTTTCCAGCACCTTTTCTGCCATTGCATTGATGCAGGCTTCTGCAGACAGTGAAGCCGGGAGGTCAGTAAGGAACACACAATCTCCCCAGGTCCTGACCGTGGCCTTGCTGAGCTGCTCAGCGAATGGGGTAGGGGAGTTGTGATGTTATTGACTGTGGCAAATTGCCGGTACTGTTCTCTGGGTCTCGCGCTTTCTCTTCCCTGGGGTAGGTTCAGGGCGATATTGCTTGCCTCTGAACCAGTTCTTAATCACTCCCCTAGTGTCCTTGGAGGAGGGGAGTGGAGAGGGAGGACTGGCCACCCTCTACTCCAGGTCCAACCCATGGGCCTGGGGTTGTGGTGAACCACTTGACTAGTGGTTCTTCCCTGGGTTACTTCCCTCTCATACCCACTAGCTTGTGAAGGGCTTCTCGCCTCTCTTCTATACAAGCCTGGTGCCCCTTACCTAGGGTTTCTGTTGGGCTTCCCATCCACCGCAGCACTCCTCAAACCTTCTATTTCTCTCTGGACAAACTCTTCTCTTCTGCACTCTGCTCCAATCCAACCTTTCTCCTTCAACTACCACACCCTGTCTGCCTGAAGCAGGGGTTATATCTCCATGACTGGAGTCAGGTGCTCTAACTGAAGTCAGGTGCTCTAATTGGCCACAGCTGTTCTAGTTAATCTAAAGCAAACCTTCCTCCCTTGGCAGGGAATAAGGCCCCCTGCTAACACTCTTATGCTGCCCTCTGGCCATGCTGTATCACATGACATAATCTGTAACTGTATGGATCACTGTTGCAACCACTGTCATATATTTGCAGCAAACATTGTATAAAGGTTGTCGTGGAAGGGGTCTATGGAGAGGTTATGGTTTGCTGGTTATGATTATGCTGTCTATATGTGTTTATCATTTTTGTAGCTGAAGTTATGAATATTGGCTCTATACTGTCTGTATTTCAAACTTATGCTATGCTTCTGGGTGACACCCCAGACAAGCTGGTGTTAGCTCTGCCTAGCCTGCTTGATGGCCCATTAAGGACCATCAGCTATACAACGGACCCATTGAGAGAAGGCAGATACACCTTGTAACTCAGCAAAGTATGCAGGGACTTGCCCATGTGACTCCAGACTCCATTTTGCTGTAATTTTCCATAGTAAGAACAAAGAAGTGTTCTTACACCTGGAAAAGACTATAAAAGGCTGATGCCTCATCTCCATGCTGTCTTCAGTCCTGCTTCATACCTCTAGAGGGACTTTGCTTCAAATGGAAGCTCTACACAAAGGACTGACTGACCCATCCCAGCGGGGGATGTACTCCAGAGACTTGACTCGAACCTGCAGTTTATTCCATCACTGCTACAAGCCTGAACCAAAGACTTTGCCATTACTGTATGTAATTGATTCCATTTAACCAATTTCAGTTCTCATCTATATCTTTTTCTTTTATGAATAAACCTTTAGATTTTAGATTCTAAAGAATTGGCAATAGCATGATTTATGGGTAAGATCTGATTTGTGTATTGACCTGGGTCTGGGGCTTGGTCCTTTGGGATGAAGAGAATCTTTTTTCTTTTACTGGAGCATTGGTTTTCATAACTATTTGTCCCCATAATGAGTGGCACTGGTGATGATACTGGGAAATTGGAGTGTCTAAGGGAATTTCTTGTGTGATTTGTGATTAGCCAGTGGGGTGAGACCAAAGTCCTCTTTGTCTAGCTGGTTTGCTTTGCCTTAGAGGTGGAAAAGCCCCAGTCTTGGGCTGTAACTGCCTTGTTTTAAGCAATTTGTCCTGAACTGGCACTCTCAGTTGGGTCCTGCCAGAATCAGCATTGTTACAGGAGCTCCCTGCCTGTTGAACACCTTAACCTGCTACCACAGCTTCAGACCGGCTTCCTGCTCCTTCTCCCCTGGAAGGAGTTGCTGGAGTGACTGCACCACCTGGACCGGAGGCACTTCCCCATGACTCCACAGCTGAGTGGGCAAGGTGTTACAGGGATGTGTATGTGGGGTGGGGAGAGGCTCAGCCTGCCCTAGCTGCTGTTTGAGGGGATGGGATGCTCTTGCCCAGTGGGCCCTTTTCCTGCAACCTGTGTTACAGCCTGCATGATGGGCCCTGTCGCACATTCTGCATGGCTGTGCAGCCCCAGTGCTTCACTGCGGGACAGAGATTCCTTGCACTGGGAAAGCAAGCGTTGCTCCACTGGCGTCAATGGCATCGCCCTGACGCGGCAGGGAGGACAGTCAGGCCCTGCGTGGGTGAACGTAGCTCTCCAGTTGCAGGACTAATCTGGCCTGGGGGCACCTGCCAGTGTTCAACAGATTTTAAAAGACTCTTCACCATGTATCTCTGGCTCTGTGCGCTGCTCAGCCCACTTATGTTCCTAATGGGCCTGTCTTCTTTCTCCTGTTTCCCTGTGCCCTGTTATTGGCCCAGCAGGCCTGGGAGCACCCACTCTGGGGAGGCACATATCAGGAGTTTCATTAGAATGCCCTGTTTCAGATACATGCTCCTTTCTGAAAAACCGGGCCCACCCCCTAGACAGACATGACTCGTGCACAGGGTGAGTAGAATGTGTCCAGCCATTCTGGGGGAGGAGGAGGTTTATACAACGCACATTCTTCCCCTCTGAGGTGGGCTTCTGGCTCAAACATCATACTCCACATCCTAGGCTTTGGGCCCTGGCCATGACGTGGATGGGACTGATGCCCTCCGGACCCAGCCTGCTCATTCTTTGCAGCAAGTCAGCAGAAGAGCTGCAGAGGTACAGAGCTGGTCAGGAGCAAAGGGTGTGGTATGGGCTGTGACACAGAAGCCTTGCAAGCAGAGGGCAGGAAGCAAATGACAGTTGTAACTGGGTGAGAACGAGCAGCTCAAGGTGATGGGAATAAGCCCCAAGGAGGAGAAGACTTTGGAAGACAGAGCCTCAGGTAAGAGGAACTGGACCCAGTGGGAGTCAGGGTGGAAGAGCCTTTTTGTACTTGAACTTTGAATGGAACTTTAAAGAGAGGTCAGGTCCTTGGGGAGTTTGAGGCTGGGATGAAGAATCTGGAGGCTTGTTTGTCTTTTGTGGACAGAGGTGCCCCAGAAGGGATGATCTTTTTGTTAAACAACTTAGAAGGAGCAGCCAAACCATGCTGGGTTGTTTTTTTGAGAAGACCTGAGAAGGGGAAACTGAGGCAGCAGAGCCACCTCCGTTCACAAGAGGGCACTCAGGAGGCAGCAGACTGGCCGCAGAAGAGTTTATTTGGGATGGAATCAGCTAAATAGAGAGCCAAAGGATGGAAGAGGGGCCATAGGAAGCAGAGGGTGATGGGGACAGGACAAGGGTGACCAGATGTCCAGTTTTCAACTGGAACACCAGGTCAGAAAGGCTTCCTGATGGCTCTGGTCAGCACTTCTGACTGGGCCGTTGACTGTCCGGTTAGTGGCGCCGCATGGCAGGGCTGGCAGGCTCCCTGCTAGCCTCCACGCCATGCGGCTCCTGGGAAGCAGCTGGCGCATTCTCTTCCAGCTCCACAGAGTCCCCATTACAAGCATCACCCCCTCAGCTCCCATTGGCTGGAAATCAAGGCCAATGGGAGCTGTGGGGCAGCGCTTGTGGATGGGGCAGCGTGTAGAGCTGCCTGGCCGCACCTCTGCTTAGGAGCCAGAGAGGAGAATATCACTGCTATTGAGAGCTGCTTGAGGTAAGTGATGCCCACAGCCTGCACCCCTGACCCCCTACCAGTCCCCAACCTGCTGCCCCAGCTCTGATCCCCCTCCCACCTGCCGAACCTCTTGATCCCATCTTCTCCTTAGAGCCTGCATTCCCAGACGGAGCCCTCACTCTCCCCCTTGTGCCCCAACCCCCTGCCCCAGCCCTGATCCCCCTCCCGCCCTCCAAACCCCTCAGTCTCAGCCTGGAGCACCCTCCTGCACTCCAAACCCCTCATCCCCAGCCCCACCCCAGAGCCTGCATCCCCAGCCAGAGCCCTCACCCCACCCACATGCCCCAACTCCCTGCCTCAGCCCAGAGCTCTCTCTCACACTCTCAGCCCCTCATCCCCAGCTCGAAGCCCCTCATCCACACTAGAGCTGGGGACGGGGCAAGGGTTCAAGTAGGAAGTTGGTAACCCTAGACAGGATGTGGGGGAGGTGGAGGGAGGGGAGCATGTGGGGCAGGTGGATTGGGGCTGAGGTGAAGCTTCTAGAAAGCTTCCCTCAAAGCACTTAGCAAATATGGATTAGCTGAGCCCTGCATCCCCCCTTTGAGGAAGGCCCAGTAAATGTCCCTCTTACAGCAGAACAGACTTCCTCAAAATCACACAGGAAGTGTGGCAGAACTAGGAAGAGAACTCAGGAAGCCACACCAGAAGCAATGAGATAGGGGGAGGGTAGGTGCTTTTTCTCTACACCTGGCTAGGGCTGGCTTTTTTGACGGAAAAGTGTTGAAATGAATTGTTTTAGTAATGCTGAAATGTTTTGGTTCACTAAGGTAAAAATATTTCTTTTGTGCATCATTCCATTTCATTGCCCTAGTAATTACTCAGGGTTCAGGGCAGCTTGTGCAGCCTGCACTGAAGTGTCACTGGTCCAGTAACCAAGCTAGGTAGATTAAAACTAGCTTGCCTATGTGTCCACAAGCTGCAGTCAGACCCTGTGAATGCCGGTTAAATATACCCTCTGGTTATATTATATTATATTATATTATATTATATTATATTATATTATATTATATAGTATAATGCTTCAACATGATCAAAACAAAGTATTTTGATGTTTCTGGATCAAAATTTTTCAGAATTTCCATTCCATGAACATTTTTGAAGTTCTGATTTGGAACTGACTTTTTGATCTGATTTGGAATGAAATGTTGGCCTTTCCTGTGGGATGAAAATTCCATTTTCTGACTAGGTCTACCTGCTAACATGAGGAATAAGAAACTTCAGGGTTAATAATAACTATAGTGATGGCTCATCCATCCCTGGGACTACCAAAGACAGAGAAAAAAGTGAGATTTTTCTGGTCACATTTGAATTCCTGGGCTTTCCTGCAAAAGGCATTGGCCATTATCTTTGAAAACTCCTGGAGACTAGGGGAAGTCCTGGATGACTGAAAAGGGGGGTTAAGGTAGTGTCCGTCTTTAAAAAAGGAAAGAAGGAGGATCTGAGGAACTACAGGCCAGTCAGTCTCACCTCAGTTCCTGGAAAAATCATGGAGCAGGTCCTCAAGGTATCAATTTTGAAGCACTTGGAGGAGAGGAAAGTAATCAGGAACAGTCTGCATGGATTCAACAAGGCCAAATCATGCCTAACCAACCTAACTGCCTTCTATGATGAGATAACCGGGTCTGTGGATGAGGGGAAAGCAGTGGAAGTGTTATTCCTTGACTTTAGCAAAGCTTTTGATACAGTCTTCCAAAGTATTCTTTCCAGCAAGTTAAAGAAGTATGGATTGGATGAATGGACTATAAGGTGGATAGAAAGCTAGCTAGATCATCGGGCTTAATGGGTAGTGATCAATGGCCCCATATCTAGTTGGCAGCTGGTACCAAGCGGAGTGACCCAAGGGTCAGTCCTGGGGTAGGTTTTGTTCAATATCTTCATTAATAATCTGGAGAATGGCGTGGATTGCACCCTTATCAAGTTTGCTTATGACACTAAACTGGGAGGAGTGGTAGATATCCTGGAGGGTAGGCATAGGATACAGAGGGACCTAGACAAATTAGAGGATTGGCCAAAGAAATTGATAAGGTTCAACAAGACAGTGCAGAGTGCTGCACTTAGGACAGAAGAATCCCGTGCACTGCTACAGACTAGGGACCAATGGCTAGGCAGCAGTTCTGCAGAAAGGACCTAGGGTTACAGTGGATGAGAAGTCGGATATAAGTCAATAGTGTGCCCTTGTTGCCAAGAACGCTAACAACACTTTGAGCTGTATAATAGGAGACAAAATTGCCAGTAGACTCAAGGGATGTGCTCATCCCCTCCTATTCGACATTGGTGAGGCCTCATCTGGGAAGAGTACGTATGTTGTCCAATGTTCTGGGCTCACACTACAAGAAGGATGTGGGAATTGGGAAGAGTTCAGTGTGAGGGCAACAAAAATGATTTAGGGGCTGGAATACTGAAAACTAATGAGGAGAGGTTGAGGGAAACTGGTCTTATGTAGTCTGGCAGAAGGAAGAATTAGGGGGGATTTGATTAGCTGTTTCAGTTACTTGAAAGGGGGTTCCAAAGAGGATGGATCATAGACTGTTCTATAGTGGTACCTAGATGACGAACAAGAATAATGGTCTCACGTTGCAGGGGGAAGGTTTAGATAGGATCATTAGGAAAAAACTTTTTCATGGAGGGTGCGTGAAGCACTGGAATGGGTTATCTAGGAGGTGGAATCTCCTTCCTTAGAGGTTTTTAAGGTCAGGCTTGGCAAAGTCCTGGGAGGGATGATTTATTTGGGGATTGGTCCTGCTTTGTGCATGGGGTTGGACTAGATGACCTCCTGAGGTCCCTTCCAACCCTGATGTTCTATGATTCTATGTCTGTATGATAAAGGTGGTGAGGGCATCAAGATAGCCTTCAGTTACACATGTAGTAAGACCAGGGAAGAGAAGAGGAATACTGCAGGAATTGGAGCCATGGGGTGTCATTCAGTTCAAAGGGACCAGAGATATTTGCTTATCACTGGCAAACAGAATATTTGACAACATCTATGTGCATAGGGGGTCTCAGCCAGGGAATGAGCAGGCCTGTCTGAGAGTGCTACTCAGGCTGCCTTCCCTCCTCCTGTGCTCTCCCTGTCCCCTCCAGTGCAGCTCTGCTCCCTCCACTCCTCTACAGCCATCCTCACCAAGTTCACTAATGATTTCCCCAGCTGCATCTGTCTCCCTTTCTTGCCTTGGCTGTCTGTCTCCTCTTGGTTTCTGGGACTGCATTGTCTACACTACAGCCACTACAGCTGCACCTCCCTGAGAGGCGGTACCTAGGGGCGATGGAAGAATTCTTCCCTTGATCTTGCTGCATCTACACTGCACAAGGCGTGAAATATTTCACAGCCCTGAGCAATGGCAGCTGGGTCAATCTAATATTTAACTGTAGACCACGCTTTAGTCTCACTGCAAAGTGATACTGGCTTACCTACGTCAGCTAAGAATGTGAACCAAATTCCCATCTACTCCTTGCCTCTCCTACTGTGTGCAGTCTGACTTCTCTGCCAACCCCTTGGGAGCTCCCTTTGCCAGCTCAAACTCTCATGCTACAGGGAGTGTATGTTCCTAACGTGCATTTACAGAACAGAGCCAGAACATGGTCCGGGCAGAACATTTACACCTAGTATGAGACGTCACATTCAACCTGACATTACAGCAAGTGCTAACAACACCTTCAGGGCAGAGAGGAGAACAAGCTGATGGTTCAGATCCCAGGAGCCCCTGTTCATCCCCACATGGATAAAGACAAGGATGAGGGAGCAACCTTTGTAGCAAGTGGTAGGGCTGAGCCAGGGGAGGGAGATGTACAAAGAGGCCAGTGGTTAGGAGGGGCAGCAGAGGCTGCATGAGCATCAGCATAGGGTACATCTACACTGTGATAAAAGATGCATGGCAGAGCCCTGGCCAACTGACTCAGGGTAGTGGGCTATCATATTGCAGCAGGGAGCTTCTGCAGCAGAAGCAGTTGAAGTGAAGGTCCTATTGTCCTGCAGAGCCCTGCAGGAAGAAGCAGGGATGTGGCATATACCTGAGCTCATCATAATTACCATGGGCAGGGCCAAACAGGAACATTTGGGACACAGATGCTCTGCTCCGTGGAAATCTCAGAGGAGATTGCACAATGGAGACAGTCACTCCACTAGCACCCCAGCAGATGGGGATGAGGGGGCACGTTTGTACCTGCTAAAAGCTACTCAGAGCGTGGCCCTCCTGGGTATTGGGAGTAGGGTTGGGCAATGTGTTTTTGACAAAACTTTTCTCCATCAGAAACAGCCATTCTGTCAAATGTTTTGTGGAAATGCTCCGAGCTCAATTAACATGGCCTCAGGAACCTGTCTCAGGCCAGGCAGCAATTCTGGAGGGCTGTCCCTGGCTATGTGCTATTCCAGGGTAATTGTCTGACTCTCTTGTGTTTTTTCCATGAAAAATTTCAAAAGGTTTCCTTTCTGTTCCACAGCAGAACAAAAATAAATGGCAAAACCTTGACTTTTTGGCCAGACAGAATTACTGTTTTCCAGGCCGGCCCGGCAGTGCACACTGCCACACAGCTACGTGCTGTACAGACAAATTAAACAACACACAGCACCTCCTCCACAGGGTAGAAGGGTCAAGTAGAGACCTGACGAGACAGGCTGACACAACACGGAGGTGGCTGACTTCCATTCCTGGCTCTGCTGCTGACCTCGCATGTGACCTTTGACCAGTCACAACCCTCCTGCCCCTTGTCTGGTTAGGCCATCAGCTCTTTGGTGCAGTCTGGGCTGGTGACTCTAGGTGGCACAAATTAATACAAGAAGGCAGGTGGAAGGAGTGACAAGGGCTCCAGCTCTAGAGTGAGCCTGGTGGCAGGGCAAGCTGGGGCTGGACGACAGGGGATGGATCCCTCAATGATTACCTGCTCTGTTCATTCTCTCTGGGGCACCTGACAGGATACTGGTCTAGATGGATCTTTGGTCTGACCCAGTGCAGCCATTCTTATATCTAATGTAGCTGTGTTTGTGCTGTCATATTAATGCATAATGGGTGTGTGAGTGTGAGCACAATAATCGGGAGACAAGCGCCCCCTTTTCTTGCTCTACCCCATTGCCTTTCCCTGGTGCTCACTCTGTGACAGCACTAGTGTCTGGGGTTTGCAGCTGTAGCAGGATCTTTTCACCCCACTGTGCCATAGAAGGGTCAGTAGAAACTCATTCTTATTCCACAGCATTGGAGGGAGGGAACTGGTGATGCAGCAGCATTAGTGCCCTTCCCTTTGCACAACACCTTTGGAGACCTGGGCCTGTTTGTTTTACTCTGTCACAATCACCAGGGCACAAGCTTTTCGGCACATGCTGTGAATCTAAACGGGGTACTGCCTCCGGCTCTGTTTGATGGACAACAGTTTGCAGGAGCATTCTTCCTGCCAGCCCCATAAAAGCTAACACCTGAGTTGTGCTGCAGTGGTAATTACTTCCTCTGTAGTGGCAGACAGCAGCATCTCTCTGTCTCTGTTGTTATAGCTGGGTGATGGGCAGCTGCAGGCGCTGGGAGGGGAAGGGTGGCCTGACCACTTAACAAGGACTTATGCCAACTTTGATTCTTTGTAGCCAAACACAATGGTTGAAATGGCAGCATAGGTGCTTTCTGAAGACATGATGCTGGGCTGAGGGATCATCTCCTGGGACTGGGTGATGAGAGACGCAACTAGAGCAACTGCCCTGATTCTCCCTGCTCAAGAGAAGCAGCTGGAGCCACATATTTATAAAATCTCCTAAACACTGGCCACCAGAACTTCCTGATAGCAGGGAGGAGGTTCTAGGAGGTCTGTACAGAAGTTAAGGCAAAGAGTTGGAGCCAGGATACCTAGGTTCTATTCCTGGCTGGGCTGCTAATCTTCTGACAGCAGGCAAGTCCCTGCCCCTTTTTATGCCTCAGTTTCCCCATATGTAAAATGGGGGCTAGTGATCCTGACCCTACATGGCAAAAGGCTTGGAGATGTGCTGTATAACAGCTGGGTAGTATTATAATGTGATGAGACCTTGATCCTGGTTGGGGCCAATAACCACTATCACAATGCGAATAATAGTGCACTCCCAGCAGACTTTTGTACTAGCTCTATCTGTGTTTGGAAAACATTTTATAATCAGTCTGAGTTACTCAGAAATGTTTGTCATTTGGACAATACGAATAAAGCTCATTTACAGGCAACTAGACTGAGGAAAATATAGCCTGCTTCAAGCTTCCAGAAATATTCTTCTGCCCAAGATCACACAATTGGTTTCATTTTGGGCAGAGGCAGAGGCAATGTGTGCAGGAGGAGTGGGGGAGGAGGGACATGCAGGGTCACATCCCAACTTCCCCCGATTTAGTGCTTGGCTTGTACTGAGTATGCTCACACTGTGGAAGCCAGCTGCCGTCACTCTGCCCCTCCCCCCAATATCAGCAGGCACAGATTGTCTTGGGGTAGGGGGAATGGGCTTGGTTTAACCTGGTCTTATAACAGAGGGCTAGATTCAGCCTTAACTCTAGAGAGAGGCCCAGGATCCGTAGTTGTGCTATACTGAACAGGCCTGCTTTGGCTGGCTAGAGGGAGGGGGCAGACTAGCTGTGCCAGACGAGGTCTCCTCCACCTCTGATGGCTGTCAGTCAGATTCTGATCTATGTCTGATTCCAGTGACACATGTACATTGGTGGCGTCCTGGTGAGCAAAGCTGCCTTCTAAGGCCTGGTCCACACTAGAAAATTCAGCTACATTGGCCAAAGAATTCTTCTGTCTTTCTTGGGGAGGTGGATTTCTTGCACCGAAGGGAGAACCCTCTGGCTGGTGCAGGGAGTGTCTCCACTGCAGCACTCCAGCAGTGCTGCTGCAGTGGCCCTGCCATAGTGTTTAAGTGCAGATAAGCCCTACGCCATTCACTTGTGTGTGATTGCCAGCATGGTAGAGGGCTTACTCAGGAAATATTGCCGGCTGGCTAGGTGGTAACCTGCCTTACGGGGGGTGGGAGGGTAAATACACTGAAGACTGAAAGTGCTCAGATACTATGACAATGAGGCCAGATAGTGCCTTGGATAGATTGGTGTAAGTCCCTGATTCACTTCACTGGCCTTACACAAAACCCACAGGCTGGAACTCAGAGGAGAAATAGGCCCTTGGCAAACCCCAGGAGAGGCACCAGAGATGTTTAATCTACCAGAAGAAGCTAATGCAGGCCCTGCCCAAGCACCAGAACCAAGGGACCCATATACTGCAGCACAGAGGGCTACGTTTTTACCCACTGGAAGGCTGAGAGCTGCAGCTAATTTACATAAATTATTAAATAAAAATAAACATGTACGTTCCTAGCTTGGTTTGTGCTTGTCCATCATTCAAAACTGAATGATGGTTAGCTTCACTAGCAAGAGATACCTGCAGTTGGGATTATTCACCTAACCCAACTCCAAGCCAGCCCAAATGGAGCGGTTCATATCGAGATCCAAATTTGGGGGCATGAAGCTGTACTAGCAGCATCACTCGATTCATGGCAGGTCAGGGTCGGGAAAGGCAGACATCTTACAGGATTCAGTGGATATTCTCCCTTGGCAGCTGTATATCCCTGCAAATGGAGCACTGAAAAACTACCAGCTCTTGGAGAGGCTCATCCTGATGCTCATAAGAGTT
Organism: Chelonoidis abingdonii; assembly: GCF_003597395.2. Lineage (NCBI taxonomy): Eukaryota > Metazoa > Chordata > Testudines > Testudinidae > Chelonoidis > Chelonoidis abingdonii. Next base: position 68,334,100 of record NC_133775.1, on the reverse strand, counting down.
AGCAGGAAATCACGGACGCTCCCAGCAACTCCAGCATTTGCACTTGGAAACTTAATAGTTTTGTGTTGGCAACTTATGTTTAATTCCCCAGTCTCATAGAGGAGGCACAATGGGATCCAGTGGCTGGAAGTAGAAGCTGGACAAATTCAGACTGGAAATAAAAGTGAGGGTAATTTTACTTTAAGTTATTTTAATTTAAGTTGATTTAAGTTTTAATATAAGTAATGTAAGTGAGGGTAATTAGCCATTGGAACCACTTCTTAAGTGGTGGAGTCTCCATCACCAGCAATGTTTAAATCAAGATGGGAAGTTTTTCTAACAGACCTGCTCTAGTTCACACAGGAAGTACTTTGGAAAAGGCCTGCGTTATACAGGAGCTCAGACTAGATCAGGGATCAGCAACCTTTGGCACGTGGCCCATCAGGGAAATCCACTGTGGGCTGGGACGGTTTGTTTACCTGCAGCATTCGCAGGTTCAGCCAATCGCAGCTCCCACTGGCCGCGGTTCGCCATTCCAGGCCAATGGGAGGTGAGGGAAGCGTTACGGGCTGAAGGATGTGCTGGCTGCTGCTTCCCGCAGCCCCGCACGTAAACAAACTGTCCCCGTCTGCCAGCAGATGTTCCTGACGGGCCCCGTGCTGAAGGTTGTGGATCCCTGGCCTTATCACCTAGGAGTCGATGAAATTTGACCACAAATATCACTTTTTTGTGGGCGTCTGTGGCAGTTTTACATGGAGAAGCCGGGTTAAAAGTTGTACGGAAAGCAGCACTAGGTTGGAGGGGAAACTGTAAAATGCTTTACCTGTTATGGAGAGGGTGAAAATTTGATTCCTTCCCATCTCAGCCATTCAGTAGGCAGGAGGCTTACGACCCTTGAAACTGGTTAAAATGGCATGAAAATATGTCAAGATAAACTGGCAATTTACTGCATTGTGAGGAACTGCTTAGGGGGTCACCATAGGGACGGCAGTAGGACTTTTCTTATTTAAAATCTATGTTAGCAATTAAGAAGGATGATGTGAACAATGAGGACATTAACAACATTTGCAGATGATTCTAATTTAGAAAGAACTGCAAATGTCAGAGAGGGCCGAGAAATGGTACACTGGGATCTAGTGCAGGGGTTACAAGAATGCTAAGCCCAAACATGGAAAATGTCAGTTCCAAATGAATTATTTTGAGCAGGTTGTGAGTAGATGTAAAAGAAGGATTAGAATTGATGTCAGAATTTTACCTGATTGATACTGACACCATATTTTTCCAACAGTGAGGTTAATTAACCATTGGAACCACTTAGCAACTTACTAACAAATATGCCCTAGCTTGACCAGAAGTTATGGGCTCAAAGCCGGATCACTGTGTGAAATTCTCGCGCCTGTGTTATGCAGGAGGTTAGACTGGATGATCATACTGGTCCCTTCTGGCCTTAGAACCTATGAGTCCGTGTCTTTCATTTCTCTTGAGGAGCTTGCAGAAGACCACTAAGGGATAGCCTCAGATCTGGGACCTTCTACTTTTGTGTCTTGTTACTTTTTCCACTACTAACTGCCTATGCTTGGTATTTTAGACAAAGATAAGAGCTCCAGAAGAACCAGAAGGAGCAAGAGGTAACCACTGAATAGCTAAAAAAGATTAATCTCAGTTAAGGCTGTGTGTATGCTTGGGGATGAAAGTTTGGCTCAGTTTTTATTATATCCAAATTGGTTCAACCGTTATTAGTGAAAGATTCCATATAGCTCCTTGCTGGTTCATTCTAATGACTAGGAGAACCTTTGTGCATTACCAGATGTTGTGACATAGGCCTGGTCTACACTACAAAGTTAGGTCAACAAAACTATATCACACAGGGCTGTGAAAAATTTCACACCCTGTGTAACATCATTAAGCCGGCATAAATGCCCGAGTGGACACTTAGATTGATGGTAAAATTCTTCCATCAACCTAACTACCTCTTTTCGGAGAGGCGGATTGAGTACAGCAATGGAAAAACCCCCTTTGGTCTCCATTACAGTGCTACAGCTGCAACTGCACTACTGCGGCTGTGCTGCTGTAGCATTTCTTATGTAGACACAGACTTAGCATGAAAGGGAATAAGCATGATTTACAAAAGCAAGGATGCTTCATCCCTCAGCATGCTTAGTTCATTTATTTTGGCAAGTGTAATTGAGTTCTAATTATTGGTGGTAATATTTCATTGCCTACCAGTAAATGTGCTGCAGTATATTTTATAAAAGTCATATATTCTTAGTGTTACGAGATCGCTCAGCAGCTCTGCTTCTGTTAGATGGATATTAAACCTGTTGCTATTAAATCTTGGTTGGGTCCTGGGTTGGATTTGATGAGGAGTCTCAGATTTGCAGAGTGGAGGCAATGTGTTCTGCTGTATTTATTTGCATTTGTAACTTGGGAAGAAGAATGCAGGCCAGTGCAGCACCTGCACCTCACAGACCCTTAGAAGTGAGAAATTTTCTGAAAGCTGTGGCTGTTAAGACAGGTGGGGCTGAGGCGATGCTGGGTTTCAGTTACCAAAGAAAGCAGGCAGCAGTGAACCAGGTATCCAAATAGAAACAGAGGTTTTTGCTGGTGCCTTTCTCAGGGTCTTTGCTGTTCTTTGATAGGGAGTATTGTGGGCTTTGGATGCTGCGGCATTGGCTGAATGACCTGGGGAGCAGTAACTATTCCCTCTACACATTACTCCATCTTCATCTAGGACAAGAAAAATCATCCCAGCCCATAGGTTAATGAGGAATCACTTCTTGTCCTCTGTTTTCCAGCTTTCTTTCGTACCAACCATCTAATAAATCTAGTAAAATCTGTCTTGCTGGTGTCTAATTCAATTCAGCTTCCTGAGAGCAGAGTTTCTATATCACTCACAAGTCTAACCAGCTGCATCAGTGGAATATGAGCCAAGCCAGCAGGCTGCTGCATGCTGCTCAACGAAAGCAATTACTTGGGAGGGGAACTTGCTCACCTGATCGACTATAGATTTAGGGGCTTCTCTGCCGTTAGGTCTAATTGAATTACCAGGAGCTTTGAGCTCCAGGATCACAAACAGCTGATTGCTTCTAGGCTTATGCCTGGACAGTAAACAAGTTGCCACGTAATTTGTGTGGAGATGAACATCACATACCATACTCTGTCTCAGTACTTACAGTGTCTGAGCACCTCACAATCTTCAATATATTTCCTTACAACCCCCTTGTCAAGTAGGGCAGGGCTGTTATCCATGGCACTGAGGCACAAAGAGATTAAGTGACCTTCTCAAGCTCACACAGGAAGTTTGTGACAGAGAAGGGAACTGAGACCCATCCTTGTAAGTCCTAGCCTAGTGACCCAACCACTATCCCATCCTTCCTCTCTAACACTAGTTAGTAGCTCCCCAAGATCCAAACAAACTCCTCCTTGGGGAACAAACAGTTGCAGCTGCCATTCCACTGCACAAGATCAACTCTATTCCAAAGCACAGGGGACCTGGGCAGGCATCAGCTGTGCTCTCTAATGTAAGAACTAGAGCGGGAATTGTGCTGATCGGATCTTCAGAAGCTTTGCTTTCTGCCAGTCTCCTGGATGCAGCTTCTGCTGCTGTGAGGTAGGGAGATGGACAGCACAGGATGCGTGGCTCTGAATGAATGATTTCCCTCCCTGCTGCATGGCTTCCAAAAGCACATCTAATGGAGGCTCTCGGTTTCATTAGCTTCAAAGGCAAAAATACCCACACCTGGCATACAGCATTAACAAGCCTCAGCGCATCAAAGAATCGGCGTGATTTGTACATCTCCAGCAATGTCCGTCCAAAAGTCTCAAAGTGCTTCATAAACAAGACAATAATGATGCTTCATAGGAACCCGGCACAGTGGAGAAGAGACATAGATTCGTTTGCGGTTTCCCTGAAATTCACTGGTTTCTTGGGGACAGCATGGCAGCTCTTCCACAGGGTACAGCAACACTGCACGAAAGTGAAGAGGAATACCATGCCTCATGAAAATTGCAGGAGTGATTTAAGGTTAGCTGAACATAATTAACTGAGCTGTACACTGGGAGGAATATTCCTGCTCTTAGGGGGAAAATGTGCCAGGTGATTTAGATGACCAGAAATGGCAAGGGTGTGGCTTTTATGCCTCATGCAAAGCCATCACTACATAATCCTTAACATCTTGAATGGGAACATGTTCAGTGCTAGATCAAAAGAAAGGATGTGTCACAGACCAGGATGCAGGCAGTCAGAGCAGTAGCGGTCATGCTTAACTCTCAGAGCAGGAGTCAGGAACCAGAGCCAAGGGTTAGAGCCAGAAACTGTCAGGAATCAAACCAAGGATCAGAGCCAGAGTCAGTAGCCAGCAGTGGAGCATAGACGCAGGGATCTGGAACAAAGCAGGAGGGCAGGAATCAGGAACAAGACAGGTATCAGGAGTTAGGCAAGGAGGCAAGATCCAAGATTCCAGCCAGGAATTCACCTAGTTGGTCAAACAACTTCCTGTGCTGCCTTCTGGCTTAAATAGTGAGTCTGAGCCAATTGGAGAGACCAGATATCTTCTCCCATCAGAAGTTTCATGGGCAGTGCCTCTGGTGAGCTGAGGTCCACCCACTGACACTCCCTACTGGCATCAGCAAGCTGCCAGATGGTGGATGTGGTCCAAGGACTGCCTGGGACCCAAGACCCCACACAGGATGCCATTAACAGTATCTCCAGCTAGTTAGGGGAGCACGTCATTGCTCTTTGGGGGACTTCATTTTGATAGCAGCCTTTAACTACCTGAAGGGGGGTTCCAAAGAGGATGGAGCTAGGCTGTTCTCAGTGGTGGCAGATGACAGAATAAGAAGCAATGGTCTCAAGTGGCAGTGCGGGAGGTCTAGGTTGGATATAAGGAAACACTATTTCATTAGGAGGGTGGTGAAGCACTGGAATGGGTTACCTAGGGAGGTGGTGGAATCTCCATCCTTAGAGGTTTTAAAGGCCTGGCTTCACAAAGCCCTGGCTGAGATGATTTACTTGGGGTTGGTCCTGCTTTAAGCAGGGTGTTGGACTAGAAGACCTCCTGAGGTCTCTTCCAACCATAGTATTCTATGATTCTACCCTCACCAGGTCTGCCTCTGCTTAGTTTAGAGTAACTAACAAGATTGCAGCTCCAAAGGCTGATTGCAGGGACAACGGCAGCCAGCTGTTAACTCTACTCCCCAAAAGTGCATGGTAGTGTATTTAATGCAAATTTGCCCTCCAGCCTCTGATGTTGTCTCTGCCACTGAGAGATCAGGAAACAACTCTTCCTTCCAGTACTAGACACAGGGAGGAGGTGACTCCCAGACCAGCAGGGAATTCCTCAAAGTGTGTGCTGCTGGCCTCACCTTTCCTCCCTTGTTAGTTCTGAGAAGATACCAAGGGAGGTGGGTGGCACTTACAACTGCATAAATTCTCTAAAGCAGGCTCCAAATGGGCAATTGGAAAATGCCTGACAATCTCCTGAGCCTAAATCATTCACCCACTTCCTGAGTATTATTTCCAGACTAGCAGAGAAAGTGTCAGGCACTATGTTAATCAAATCAGGAACCAACAGTGTACAGAATGTACATTGTCTTATTAACTGGAATAATACTGCATGGGGACTAACGGACACCCACAACAAGTCAGTCTTGCTAGCAATTGTCTGCTGCACAACAGGGTCAGTGGATTCTTATGACATCACCACATGTCCAGGGCTCCATGGATCATGAGACCAAAGCAGCCTAAATGTTTTTGATCTTCTGAGGAGTGGCGCCCCTGTGGATTATTTCAACAGGTGAGTTTGTAATGTGAAGTGACCTGGTGCCATTCATATCTGCTGTGTGTTTTAGCTCTTAGGTCTTTGGAACACTGGAGTCAAGTGTATGTTTTCTAAAGCTGATTAAAAGAATGCCATTTATTTTCCTCAGGAAATCTTGATTTTTTTAAAAAATTCATGTGATCATGTTTGAAAACTAAAAATGTGCACCAAACGAAAAAAGTTTTTCGTTGAAAACAGAATGTTTTGACAAACATAAAAAGTTTTCAAATGTTTAAAAATGGTTCAGGGACAAAATGTCTAGCAGTTCCAGTGCTTTGAAGGTGTTCTTCTTGGAATGATTGGTCTACTACATGTATGGAGCACCAATCACTGCAATAGCTAGGCAAATCATGGTCAAAGAGGGTTGGCTCTGGAGTGAATGCACCGTAGGCAATAAACTGTTGGAATCAACTGCAGGGAAGTGATGGATTCTGCATCTTTTGCAATCTTGAGATCCAGACTGGCTGCCTTTCTGCAAGATGTGTTAGTCAAACACAGATTATTGGGCTCAATACAGGGGTGCCTAGGGGAAATTCTTTAGCCTGTGATATACAGGAGGTCTACCTAGATCATCTAAGGTCCCTTGTGGCCTTAACATCTATGAAACTATGAACTCAGGTCGAGACTGGAGGATGAGGCACAGAACTTGTGTGTTCTGAACTCACTCAGACCACACAGGAGCTGCCAACTGGAATGTTACTGCTCCTGGAAGTACCAGAAATGGTGCTTCCTAGAAAGCCATAATGACTATTTTATTTTACAGTATTCCAAGTGTGCTAGCTTTCTGACAGTGCCAGCAAAGAGACAGGAGCCTGCTTTGAAGCACTTACCCTCTTCACAGATACAGATGCAAAGACTGTAGCTGCTGTATTGATTCAGTGAGAGGCATCCCCACTGCCCACTCTGCGCATCTAGTCACAGTATGACTGAGCAATTGTAGAAAGGTGCATGGTGGACTGGAATGAAACACACGCTAAGGTAAGTGGGCACTGCCTAATGGTAAATCTGGATGCATTTCCCAAACCAGTGGATGTGGCACAATGGAGATCTGATTCCTACCTGTCTGACCGACGTGATGGTCCTAGTCTCAGGCCAACCTGAGAAGCAGCAGGGATCATTGGGAAAGTCACTCTGGAACAGCAACAGCATACAATAATCCCAAGACTACATCCCCTTGCCCCAGAGAGTGTAACATGGTGTGAAAATTAGCTGTACCAGAGCTCATTTGTCAGGGAGATCAAATATTTATGGCTGCATTCTCCTGCTTCCAATTTTAAGCTGTGCTGCCTTATTTGTTACAAATTTACAAAAATGTTTAAAGACACGTTTACATTCTTTCTAAGTACAAAAGGCTTATTTCTCCATGTAACATTTTGCTAGTTAGATTCAGCCTCGACATTTCATCTCCTCCTGCATTCATCCTTGTCTTCAGTGCACTTCTTCTCCTCTTAGTAATGATTATCATTATGCTGAGAAAAATGGGTCATTTAGAGCTGTTTCTTTACTCCCTGAATAAAAGGCAATGGGATACAGGATATCATTAAAATTCTAAACCTGACGTCCAACCTCAAAAACAACCTTCTTGGTATTCATATGTCTTCTCTGAGGCAGGCAGGAGGGGAGGTGGGAGGGCAGAGAAATAACTTTTCACAGTTTTCCAGTGAGACATGCTCTGTTGGCAGTGAGATGCATTTGCATGCAAGATCCAGCACGCTCATTAAGTGACGTGTCAGGAGAAGAAAAAGAGCAGAGCCATGGGCATAGTCACAACCTGGCACAATTCCAATGACTTCAATAGTGCTATGTGGATTTATGCCAGCTCAGAATCTGGCCCCAGGATATTAAGTAAGACTGTCCCTATGGCCCTAATAGTGCTATTTATTACTCTCTACACACAGTCTCTACTCTACTCTCCATTCAGTTTTCTTTTGGACAATATTCATACCAGGACTAGTCCAATTAATTTTCATGGTAGGATTTTGTGGGATACAATATCAACTAATTTACAAAACTATGGAAATATTACATCTCCAATCCCAGTTCCAGGATAAAAAATGATCTCCGTTTGGTGGATCTCCTCCTAGTTCCTAGTACCATGACACCACTGTTCATGACTGACAAATATGAGGGTGTATCTCAGCCTGCTGCTGCCCATGGTGATTTCTGTATAAATGTTTGTGACTGAGAGCTTCCTAATAGGGGACTGTCTGGGATGGCCCAGGTAGAAAGGAGGAGATGGCTTAAGATAGCCATCTAGCACCTTACATTTAATGGTAGTTAAGGGACAATGACAGAATTATTAGCTCTGCTGTCTCTAGAATCTCCCAGGTAGCCTGCAGAACTGATTTGATGGGAAGGACGGCTAAAGCCTGCTTGCACTTAAGGCCATGTCTACACTACGGGATAATATCGAATTAGCTAAAATCGGTTTTATAAAACTGATATTATAAATTCGATTTCATGCGTCCACACTAGGCACAGTAATTCGGCGTTGTGCGTCCATGGTCCGAGGCTAACGTTGATTTCTGAAGTGTTGCATTGTGGGTAGCTCTTCCGTAGCTATCCCATAGTTCCCCAGTCCCAACCCACCCCGCCCTTGGATTCTGGGTGATCAATTTGTCGCGGGTGGTTCTGGGTAATGTCATCAGTATTCTTCCTCCGGGAAAACATCAGCTGACAATCCTTTTGCGCCGTTTTCTGGATTGCCCTGGCAGACGCCATAGCATGGCAACCATGGAGCCCGTTCAGCTTTTTTTTTCCGGCACCGTGTGTACGCGGGCAGAGAGGCGAACTCCAGCGCGTACACCAGCAGCTATGTCACGCGTGCTTTTAGCAACAATGCAGATGGTGGGTACGTCGTTCTGTACTTCTGCCGGAGAAAACTGGCCATGAGATGACGGTTCTCTCTCTCCTCTGTACTGTCCGCTGCTATCATAGTCCCTGGCGAAATCGCAGGGACGCAAGCAAAAAAATTGGCTATGACTCACTGACTGGTCAATCCGCCTTATGGTCTAAAAATGTCCAGTCCTGCTATGAGGGCAAGATGTATTAGAGGACAGTGTATTTAGAGCACAGCTGCCGTGTCAGTATTACAAGGCAGGTGCCCTGCAACAACCCACCAGATTGCTTCACCCTCCTCCCAACACTTCCGGAGATAGTGGCAGTGTCTGTCCATTTGTGTCATGAAAGTTTAAGAAGGCAGAATAAGAACATGAGTGTTTGGACAGAATGAGCGAGGATGCCTCCCGGCGCGATGAGTATCCAGGCAGGACATTAGCAGTGTGGGAGAGGAGCCAGCGCTGTTGCTATGACATGTCAGAGTACAGGATCTTTTCTTTGACACAGGAAAGGAGGAGCTGAAGCTCCCAAGTCGGCTAGATGAAGCGTAGTAGCCGTTCTGTCTCTACTGGGAGTAACCGCAAGTGGCCTCAGATGTCAACAGTAGATTCATAGGGACGGTACAGTCTGTGCCCGTCTACCAGGGAGGGGGCAGGGGGAGAGGAGAGATTCTGCTCTTCCCTGCGTGTAGCTCGGCTACAGCAGCATTCAGTACACAGGTACCAGAGTGTAGTAAGTAGATTTCCTTTTCTTCACGAGTGGTGGGGGGGGGAAGAAATGGGAGCTGTTACCTGAGCAACGGTCAGAACCGTGTGTTGAACCTACAAGACTTTGGGAGCTGGCAAGCAATGCAATACTTTCAAGAGACGCGTGGACGGTGGATAGCTGTGAGTCCTCAGTACTGCCCTCCCCGATGCAGCGCTAGTCTCTGGAATTAGCTCCATTAGGTTGGCACGCAGCGTGTGTAATGGCTGATTTTTTTCAAACTGCTCTTGGCATTTGGTTCGTGAGATGTCTGATGCCGACAGTTGTGCTCCCATGACGCAGATCAGTATCTGTATCTCATACGGTCCATGCTGGAAGCCTTTTTTGAATTGAGACTGGCTCACCACGCGTGTGATCAGAGGTCAGCTGGGCACAGGAAATGTACTCAAAGGTCGGGGCTGTCCTGTTACCTGCACGCGCTGCCTCAGTTCAGATTGTGTCCCAGCACGGTTCATGGTGCACTGTGGAGCATACGCGACCGAGGCCAAACATCGCTTTCCGGTCCACACTAACGTAATCCGATATGTTAATAGCGGACTTAGCGTACTCGTCTCAGTTCAGTGGGATATATATAATAACTTCGCCCATAAGAGATTAAAAACTGAGAGGGGTGGAGGCGAAAGTACGAGAAGAAGATTCGATTTAAAGAGCCCTTTATATCAATATAAAGGGCGTTGTAGTGTGGACGGGTACAGCGTTAAATCGATTTAACGCTCTTTAAATCGATTTAAACGCGTAGTGTAGACCAGGCCTTAGAGATGCCTTATGGAGAACAAAGAACCCAGCATGGCTTCAAAGGATACACTCATGCACAGGAACTGGAGTGAGATAGGGCGTGTCAAGGAAGCAATGCCTGCTAAGATCACCCTGCTGTGATGCGAGGACCTTAGCTAAAACAGATGTGCCCTGGCTTTTTGTTTCAAAAACCCTAATGCTTTTTTCCAACTGCTAAATAAAAGCCATTTTGTTTTAAGGAAGCTGTCGGCCACCATCTCACTGGTCAAAATTCCCAGTGGGAGGAAAAGTGGGCCTGAAATCCAGTTCCCCTCTGGGCAGAGAGGTTAATGGCATTGCCCTACCTCACAGCTGCCAGCCCAAATGAACGTCAGCAGAGGAGCTGCTGGAGCAACAGCTTCAGAGAGGGAAATTGTTTATTTACAGAGTAGCGACTAGTTTCCCCTGCATGCCATTTGCCAATGCATCTCAGCTGTGAGCAGTATGGACCATCAGGAGCTCACGTGCCATGGCACATTGAGTCCTTAATGCAAAGAAGGGGAAATGCTTCCTGTTTGTCTTCTACTCTGCTTGGTCAGTGAGCTGGGAGCTGGTGTATGATGCCTTCAGGATGGAGACAATGCTCTCATTTCTCCTCAGAAGGATCATGGGACAGATGACTAGGCTCAGAAGATGTCTCTGAGAGGGGGCTGGTCAAAGGAGGATTAGTGGTATGGCAGAAAGGACTGTGTTAAATGTCCACAGACCAACCTCCACTGGACAAAACATCTGGTGGCTCAGTCTCTTTAAAATAAAGGGCATACTTCTATGTCCAGCTTTGGACTTACATTTGTCCCCGTCACATCGCCTTTGGCCTATCTGCTCCCTTCCTTTTCCCAGGCTTGCTCCCTGTTACCCACTGTCTGCTGAATTCTCACAACGGTCTTGACACATCCTCACTAGGAATATGTCATAATCAGCCTCTCTCTGGGCCCGGATATGAGATGCACCAGCTCCCCCAGGAAGTCCGCGTTCTCCATCAATCTCTTACTCTGTGATGCAGGAAGGGTGGTCTAGTGGGGAGGTTCTAGCTGGGGACCAGGTAGAGCTGAGTTCAATTCCCTGTTTGTCACAGACTTCCTGTGGCAAAGTCACTTGGGCTTAGTGTAACTTAGTTCCCCCTCTGTACAATGGGGCTAATAGCTCTTCCCTGATCATGTGGGTATTATGAGGTTAAAGACTCTGAGGTGCTCAGATACCATGGTAATTGAGCCATCTTGGTACCGCAGATAGAGTCTGCTAAGTAAATAACTGACAACAAAGTCTCCTTCCTCCAGGCAATATCCCTCTTCCTGGCTGCAGTAGACCTCAGGAGATTTTGGTGCACACAGTGTGACACCCTAGTACCCTCTTATTCACCACTGTCATGTAATTAGGATATGTTTTGCACAAAGTATGCCTTGTTGAGGTATCATTCTAAAAGTCTTGATCTGCTAGACATTAATAACTTGTTGGATTGTATGTGCTATCATCATATGAGAAGTTATGAAGTTTGGCTATGTATGTGTTACTGAAACATATTGTGAGGTTGAAAACACCCACAAGCAGCCTTTCAGGTACCACAGTAAAAAGGCTAAACAATGTTAATGACTTATTGAGGAAATGCACAAAAGTTCGAGGATTACCCCAGAAACTGCATACAATAGAAACCTCTCAGAAATAGCACTATTCAGTGGGACCTGTTTGACCAAGGTCATAGCAAAAGAGCCTTCCAGCAAGTGGGAAGAAGATATAAAAGGGGGAAATGACATCATGATGGTACCTCATTCTACCTACAACACCACACCTGGAAACACCAGAGGAACACAGACTGAACTGGGAGAAGTGATGGTCCCAGGCTAAAGGGATTTCTAGCCTGTGTATGAAAACCTAGGAAACCCACACTGCAAGCAAAGGCAGCTTGTGCCTTAAGAATCTGCCAGACTGTTTTATCGCTCAGAGTGAGAATTTGCTTAATCTGCTTTGATCTCTTTGCTATCACTTATAATCACCTAAAATGTATCTTTTGGCGTTAATAAACTTGTTTTTGCTTTATCTAAACCAGTGAGTTGGAGTGAAGTGTATGGGAATCACAGCTAATGGGCAAAGGTGTTGCATATTCCTCTCCACATTGAGGGAGGGAGTGAACTTTATGAACTTACTCTGTACAGTTCCCTCTGCAAGACGGTATAATTGTGGGTTTATACTCCAGAGGGGTTCATGTCTGCAGAGCTGGGAGTTGCCTTGGTTGTAGTCTTCCTATGCAGGGGCTGGTCAGTGAGCCTGCATATAACTGCAGCTGGGTGTGTCTCTGCTTGTATATATGCTGGTGAAAGTGCAGGGTGGAGGGCTTTGCAGCTTGTCACAGCAGTACAGTGTGAGAGGGAGCTGAGTCTGGTGGGTGAGTGGGCTCATTGGTACCCCAGTTCCAGGTAGCACCCCGGAGGGAACCCTGACACACAGTGATCCTCTGCCCTACTACTAGTCTGAAACTCCTCCCTCAAAATCAGGGCATGGGATGAAGGAGAGGAAATGCACAAGTCTTTGTATGGTTATGGGGAGCTACCTGCCCCCAGCACAAGGAGAGGGAGAGCCCAGCAGACATAGCGCAACCGTACACTGAGATTTCTGAAATGTCCTCTGAGCTGCTTTGCTCCCTCCCTCCACACCCAGGGTTGTGATTCCCTGAGGCCTTCTCTCCTGCCCCCACCCACATGAGAAAGACTTCTCCTTCCACTCCCACCTCTGACAGCTGGGGAACCTCCTGATTAAGGCTACCTGCACCTTTAGGAAAGCTGATACCTCAAATTCCTGGCCTCCCTCAGGATTCTCACCACCATCTCCTGCTTCTGCTCATTCCTCACCTGAGCTCAGCCTCCTGTTGTGACATCACACTCATCCCCACAACAACCAGTTCTCATGGCTAGAGATGGGACAGGCTGCAAAATTCAGGCCCAGTTTTGGGTCCAGATTTCAAACCCCTCGAAGCACAAGACATCACAAAGCTGGGATCCAGACTTGGACCCGTGGTTGGTTTGGTTCAAGTTTGGTGTTCCAGTTTGGGCCCAAATTTCTTGTCACGTTATAGCTAGAGGAGTGTGAGAAATGAGCAGCATACGGTACCTCTGCCAAGATCTTCCCTTCTAGGGATAAAGAATCCTGTGGCACCTTATAGACTAAGGCCTGGTCTACACTATTCATTTAAACCAAATTTAGCAGTGTTAAACCGATTTAACCCTGCACCCGTCCACACAACGAAGCCCTTTATATCGATATAAAGGGCTCTTTAAACTGATTTCTGTACTCCTCCCCGAGGAGGGGAGTAGCACTGAAATCAGTATTGCCATGTCGGATTAGGGTTAGTGTGGCCGCAATTTGACGGTATTGGCCTCCGGGCGGTATCTCACAGTGCACCATTGTGACCACTCTGGAAAGCCATCTGAACTCGGATGCACTGGCCAGGTAGACAGGAAAAGCCCCGCGAACTTTTGATTCATTTCCTGTTTGCCAGCGTGGAGCTCTGATCAGCACAGGTGGCAATGAAGTTCCAAATCCAAAAGAGCTCCAGTATGGACTGTACGGGAGATACTGGATCTGATCGCTGCATGGGGAGACAAATCTGTTCTTCAGAGCTCCGTTACAGAAACGAATGACAAAACATTTGAAAAATCTCCAGGCTATGATAGACAGGTCCACAGCAGGGACTTAGCACAGTGTGCGTGACAAGCGTAACGGAAAGCCAAAGAATCAAATGGACGCTCATGAGAGAGGGAGGGGGCTGAGGACTCCAGCTATCCCACAGTCCCGCAGTCTCCGAAAAGCATTTGAATTCTTGGCTGAGCTCCCAATGCCTGAAGGTCAAAAACATTTCAAGGTGTTTCAGGGTGTATATATTCAACCCCCCAAAGAAAATGGAAAAAATCGTTTCTCGCCTTTTTTCAATGTCACCCTATGTCTACTGCATGGTGCTTGGTAGACGGGGTGCTGCAGCGCTGAACCGGTGGCAGATGGTGTAAAATGACTGGTATCCTCATCATCATCAGCCGTGAATGCTCCTAGCTGGCCTCGGTGAGGTTGGCCAGGCGCACCTGGGTAAAAATGGGAGACGGTATCAGAAGGCTTGGTAACTGTCCTCATCATAGCAGCTGGAGGCTGAGCTCCTATTCAGCCCCCTCCCTTTCATGTCTAAAGAAGATTCTGTACTCCCTGGACTATCATAGCAGCTGGAGGCTGCCTCCCCCTCATTTTAACTCACTAAAAACTCAGTGTTTCTTATTCTTGCATTCTTTATTACTTCATCACACAAATGGGGGGACACTGCCACGGTAGCCCAGGAGGGTTGGGAAAGGAGGGAAGCAACGGTAGGGTTGTTGCACCCCCTAGAATGGCATGCAGCTCATCATTTCTGTGAGATCTCTGGGGCCGTGACCCGGAGCAGCTGTGCTCTCTGGTTCTCTAGTACACTTGCCCCATATTCTAGGCTGGACTGACTCTATTTTTAGACAAAGCATAAAAAAGGGAATGACCCTGGTAGTCATTCCCATTTTTGTCCATGTGCCCCTGGCTGACCTCAGCGAGGCCAGCCAGGAGCACCCAGGACAGCAGCAGACATTAAAAGATTGATAACTGTCATCGCCAATTTCCAAATGCAAAAGGTGCAAAATGACTGATAACCATCATCTCATCAACAATTTACAATGGCAGACGGCGCAATAGGGATGGTAAACATGTCTGCTACTTTGCAAAGGCAAATGAATACTGCTCTGTAGCACTGCAGTACCGCATCTGTCAGCAGCATCCAGTACACATAAGGTGACAGTGACAAAAGGCCAAACAGGCTGCATGATTGCCATGATATGGCATCTGCCAGGGCAATCCAGGAAAAAAGGGCGCGAAATGATTGTCTGCTGTTGCTTTCACGGAGGAAGGAATGAGTGATGACATTTATCCAGAATCACCCGCGACGCTGTTTTTGACCCATCATGCATTGGGGTCTCAACCCAGAATTCCAATGGGCGGGGGAGACTGCGGGAACTATGGGATAGCTATGGGATAGCTACCACAGTGCAACGCTCCGGAAATCGACGCTAGCCTCGGTACATGGATGCACACCACCAAATTAATGTGCTTACTGTGGCCGCATGCACTCAACTTTATACAATCTGTTTTAAAAAAATGGTTTCTGTAAAATCGGAATAATCCCGTGGTGTAGACATACCCTAACAGACATCTATAGTCTATAAGGTGCCACAGGACTTTTTGTTGCTTGTTACGGATCCAGACTAACACGGCTACAACTCTGATACTTGCCTTCCAGGGATGCCACTCACATTAGCCCCAAAGTTACACGCACATTTGCCATCCCTCCCTTCTATTGGTATAAAATATTGATATCAACAATAAAGATATGCACTAGAGTTGATAGAAGAATGTACACAGAGGGCCAGACGCTGACTGATAGCCTTACTTACTCTGAGTAGCACTGTATGCTGGGCACAGTCCCATTGCTTTTAAATGGCCAATTCAAGGGGCTGGGTGACATTTAGTGGGAGGAAGAACGTGATTACAAGGAATGATTTAGAACTAGAGCTGGTGGGGAATGTTCCAATGCAGTCATTTTCCCATCAGAAAATGCTGATTTGTCTGCAGGAAAGTTAGTTCCAACAAATGTTTCAACTTAAAAAAAAAGTTTTGAGAATGTTGTTTTGGCATTTTCAAATTGAAAAATACTGGTTTTCCAGTTCAAAACAATTTTTTGTTTAGAAATTTTAGCTACTTATAGTAAAAACATTTTTTGATGGTCAAAACTGAAACAAAATGTTTTGAAATAATCAAAAAGGCTCCTTTTTATTGATATGAACTGAAATTTCTTTTGTATTTTCAGTTCATTAAAAATTGAGATTTTGAGTTTTTATCACAATTTGAGATAGGAAAAAATGTGCTATATCTTGACATTTTTCACAGGACATGAAAGCCACATCTTTCTCATCTTTATTTAGAACTACTTGAAAAATAGACAAAAAATCACCTTATTTCCCAATCTTTTGAAGTTCTTTCTGCAGGGTTCAAAACAGATTCATTTTTTAAATAAAAAATGTTGTGAATTTTAAATTTTTTTTATCAAAAGCATTCTTGAAATTAGTATAGGAAATTTCCATTTTATCCTGTGTCAAGTTTTCAGTAAACAAAACAAAATGAAAATGTTGCCAAGTTGCAAACCATTTCAGTATGAGCTTTTGGTAAAAATTTAGATGACAAATGTAATGAAAATTTGTTACTTGTCTCTCTCACCAACAGAAGTGGGTCCAATAAAATAGATTGTCTCATCCATCTTGTCTCTCAAATATCCTGGGACTAACGTGACTACAACTATACTGCACACATCTCCTGATATTTGGTGTTTTTCTTAAAACCTCAGTTCCTGTGGTCACGTAAATACAATGGAATCTCAGCTTTTGTGTAATGAATAAGTCAATTCATGGTTGCACAGACCAGCTTAAAAACTTTGTACCTTGTATGTTGGGTAACCCAGGTACACCCTAATAACTCAAACTCAAAAGGCAAATAAAAAGAACCCCAAATCTTTTATTTCTTAGGCCAATTTCATGAATTTGGCTGCCTAACTCAGGATGTTTAGCTGGCAGCCGGTATCAAGTGGAGTGCCCTAGGGGTCAGTCCTGGGCTTGGTTTTGTTCAGCATCTTCATTAATGATCTGGATGATAGGATGGATTGTACCCTTAGCAAGTTTGTGGAGCACACTAAGCTGAAGGGAGAGATAAATGTGCTGGAGGGTAAGGATAGGGTCCAGAGTGACCTAGACAAATTGGAGGACTGGGCCAAAAGAAATCAGATAAGGTTCAGCATGGATTCACTAAGGGCAAGTCATGCCTGATTAACCTAATTGCCTTCTATGAGGAGATAACTGAGTCTGTGGATGTGTTATTCCTTGACTTTAGCAAAGCTTTTCATACTGTTTCCCACAGTATTCTTGCCGGCAAGTTAAAGAAGTATGGGCTGGATGAATGTACTATAAGGTGCAGAGAAACCTGGCTAGATCGTCGGGCTCAACAGGTAGTGATCAATGGCTCCATGTCTAGTTGGCAGCCAGTATCAAGCGGAATGCCCCACGGGTCGATCCTGGGGCCGGTTTTGTTCAATATCTTCATTAATGATCTGGAGGATGGTGTGGACTGCACTCTCAGTGAGTTTGCAGATGACACCAAAATGGGAGGAGTGGTTGATACGCTGGAGGGTAGGGATAAGGTACAGAGGGACCTAGACGAATTAGAGGATTGGGCCAGAAGAGACCTGATGAGGTTCAACAAGAACAAGTGCAGAGTCCTGCACTTAGGAAGGAAGAATTCCATGCATTGCTACACTGGCTAAGAGGCAGTTCGGCAGAAAAGGACCTGAAGGATTACATGGATGAGAAGCTGGATATGAAGTCAAACAAGAGTGCGCCCTTGTGCCAAGAAGGCTAATGGCATATTGGGGCTGCATAGTAGGTCAGCATGGACCAGCAGATTGAGGGAAGTGATCCCTCTCTTTGACACTGGTGAGGCCACATCTAGAGTATTGCATTTGGTTTTGGGCCCCCCACTACAGAAAAGATGTGGACAAATTTGAGAGAGTCCAGTGGAAGGCAACGAAAAATATTAGGACTCTGGGGCACATGATTTACGAGGAGAGACTGAAGGAACTGAGATTATTTAGTCTGCAGAAGAGAAGAGTGAGGGGGGATTTGATAGCAGCCTTCAACTACCTGAAGGCGGTTTTCCAAAGAGGATGGAGCTAGGCTGTTCTCAGTGGTGGCAGATGACAGAACAAGAAGCAATGGTCTCAAGTTGCAGTGGGGAGGTTGGATATTAGCAAACACTATTTCACTAGGAGGGTGGTGAAGCACAGGAACAGGTTACCTAGGGAGGTGCTGTAATCTCCATCTTTAGAGGCTTTTAAGGCTTGGCTTGGCAAAGCCCTGGCTGGGATGATTTAGTTGGGGTTGGCCCTGCTTTGAGCAGGGGATTGGACTAAATGACCTCCTGAGGTCTCTTCCAACCGTAATCTTCTATGATTCTATAAGTGTGCAATGCAATGCTGCACTGGATGGGGAGCACATATAACAGGTACCACTGGAATCTTGATGCCTCTTTTTATCTGATACCAGTCCGAGTACTTATCCAGTTATCAAGATCATTGCACCGATTTTCTAGTTTACAGTTCAGTACATGCTGTTCTCACCCCGCTAGTGTCGCTGTTAACCATCCACTACTGCTAGCTGGAGATCCTGACATGCCCATTGTAATGGAGTACTCTGCTCCCAGCGGGCTCTGTGCCATCCTGGCTAGTGAGTAGCTCATCACTCCTGGAGAGTGGAGGACAGGTTCTTTCAATGCATGCTAGAGATGACTCTAGTGCAAACAATGGAAAATCTGAGTCCAGGTTCTATTCCTGATTTAGATCACAAGTGAATACTATTGGGGCAAGTTTTCTCCTTTAGTCCCTCATGGACTCTTGGTCTGTAGCCCCAAACTGACAGTAAATCCAGCTGAGTGGGGACAGTGGGCTGAGTTTGAGGGGCACTGGCAGAGTTGTGAGGGAACAGGTGGCAGGGAGAGCAGGGAAGTCAGAACTGAGAGGCACTGGAGAGCTGTGTGGGGGTGAGGAGATCAGGCCTGGGATAGCAGAATCAGAGAGGGGCATAAGAGAGGGGCATCCACAGAGCTATGTATGTGGGGAGCCTAAGACTGGACAAGCAGGGGTTGCTGGAGGTTAGAGGGATGGTGTCTTTATTGGCAGAGCTGGGTGAGAAGAGCAGAAATGGAAAGTGTCCTGTACGTCAGGTTTGAGTGCTAGTGACAGAGCTGTTTGGAGCAGACTTTCTGCAACCTTCTTCTGATGTTAGCAATTACTCTTGTATAGCACAAACCCTAAACTCACCCAATGAGTCCTTTTAAAAATCATCTAATTTCCTACTATCCTTGGACACTGTGAATCTACTGCTCTGCTCTTTTGTCTTTCCTGAGAGTAGGGCTGGAGGGCCCCACTCCAGAGGTCTGCTGCCAACTATTAACTAAAAATGTTTCTGCAAATTGCACTGATTAACTGTAGCAAGTAACCCCAGCCCAGGTCAGGCCACATGACAGGCTCTCTGAGGGGAACACCAGGCAGCCATGGGCAGGGGCTGCACAGAATGCTTCTCTCCTTGTGGCGCTGGAGGATCCAGGAAGCCAAAAGCATTAGCCTCCCATGTGCTTAATTCCTGGTCTTTCAGGGTGCTTGATTCATCACCAGAAGGTGAATGGGAATGACAAGAGGGGAGGAGTGTTGCATGCTGCAGTCCTGGCTTGTGGCAGGAGCTCCCAGGCTGGGCATCAAAGCCTGTGGGAGATAGTTTGTGGTGACACTGATCTGCCTGTCTCTATCCTCTCTCCACCCAAGCCACAGCTACTGGGGTGGCAGACACACAGTAATGGATAGGGGTCTCCAAGGCTGGGACTGCTAAGGTGTTCCTTGAGGGCCCAGGTGGGAGACCAGTGAAAAAGTTAATGGGGCTGGATAAGTGTTCCAGCCAGGGCCCATGTACACTAGTGAAAGGACAGTGTCAGGGGTTGTGGGATAGCATGGCTTACTCCTTTTACATAAACCCAGTCTGTTATAGCCATGTTGCCATGAGCCACATTGCAGTCCTAGGACACAATCGCCTGGCATGGCAGAGACTACAGGGAAAGTGTCCAATCCCAAGGAGGGGATTGGCCCACAAGAGTTTGGTCCTATGAGGTCTGCTTTTTGACTGGTGTTTCATTGGCTGAGTGCGCTGTCAATGATATACTGTTGGGTGGAGTCTGTGGAAGCCCAGAAAAAGAGGTCTGAACACAGTTGATATTTTTCAAATTCCCTCTAGACTCTGACAATAATCACTAAGCCAACCGGCACAGAGAGATACAGGACATGGGGAAGGGACTATGGCTGGCACCAGCACTTGGCTCCCACAAGCCCCAGATCTCTGTTCTCAGAGGATTTTGTAGCCACCTAATTGGGGTGGGGATGGGAATTTCACCAAACAGCATTAGGGGCTGGGATACCCAGTGGTTCTGTTCCTTATTAGCAGAGAGGGTGAGAAATGTCCTGACCATCTAGTACTCAACTTTGCAGCCATTAGAAAATGCAGAACTAGAAATGTGCTCCCCCTGGGGCTGAGATTGTGTTTGGGACTCCACTGGAATAGTCTGGTTCTATCTTCAGCCACTAATTTGTCTGTCAAAAAAAGAGAAGCCAGACTTGCTCCACTCTATACAAAACCTGCCTTCATATTGCTCATTGGACCATTCCCCTCCCAGAAACTGAATGGTCTTTTTCTTATTATCTTGAATATCCAATATTTTCCCTCAAAACTGTTTTTCAACAGATTTTTTTAACAAAATGAATTTTTTTGTTATATGCATCTGCTTGCCGCAGAAAATTTCAACTTTTCATTAAAAAAAACAACAAAAAACTACCACCATCCTGCTCCCCCACAAAACTGAAGAAATTCAATTAGGAAATTCTGCTGCAGTGCTTCATAGGAATTGTAGTTCAGATGCCAACACTTATTTTCCTGTATGGGTCCAGTTATCCAACCAGACCATGTTTCCTGTAATGCATTCAGCAATGTGGTGCACCATGAGAGATGTAATCCAGCCCTGCAGCATAGCCCAAAGGGGAGAATGTGCTCATGAGACACCCAAACCACAACTCTCACAAGGCTCCACAATGGCATTTCTGAATCATTTTTCTCATTTGCAGCTAAAATGGTTGGGCTTTTGATTTTTGGCTGAAAAGTCATTTTTTTTCTGACCTGTCATATTTATTATGGGTTATTTATTTTACTAGAGATAAAATTTATGAAATGTTAACTGCCGGGATCATGGTTTTTTCCTTTCCTGAAGCTCAGTGCTACATTTGCTGTTCTCTACTCATCTGCTACTTCCTCTGGCATCCTCCAGCTGTTTGCCTGATGCATCTTGCAACTCCCTGCCTCGGTCAGTACTGCACTGGAAGCGGCGGCACAACTTTCTCATGTGCCATTGCCCAGCAGTGGGCCTCCTGACCAGAGGGGGCACCCATAGAGGGAGGATCCCTGTTGCTATGTCCATTCAGTCCTTTGCTTCCCTGGTGAGGGCTGCCAATAAGAGCGATCTATTGGGAACAATGGAAAGTTGCATTCAAGCTACTGTTGCCTGTCATTCTATGACAAATTTGTGGCTCATTCACAGCACCCTTCATGCATTTCTCTCTGTGTCTCACAAATGTTACCAAATATATATGTGAGTAGCACAGGCAGTGGATAAATGCTGCTGTATGGGTGGGGATGGAGGACAGATCTGGGAGAACTGGGACATCTGGAAATGTTGTGTTTTCGCAGCCTTTCCACTGCTCCTTCTTTAGCCAAAATTACTCTAGCTCTTTTCATTGTCAGCATGGCAAATCCACATCTTCCACCCTGCCCCTCATCACCCCCAAATACCTTCCACACAGTTCCAGCTGAGTAAGCCATTTCATATCCCATCTTAAGGTCCTACACAGGGACCATCACACAGATGTCTCTGATTAACATTCACAGGCATTCAGCTCTCCTAACAGGAGAGTAGAAGAGAACCTATATAGTTGTAAAGACACAATCCTGTATGCAAGATCTGCTCTAACACTGCTTCCTTACCGAGCTACCTTCCTGTATTTAGCTTATTTACATGGTGCATACTGTGTCGCTATCTTGGTAGTTAATTAGTATGTAACTAGGCAGCTAACAGCTGTCATGTAAGTATCATGAAATTCATGCCTTGTAGCTTGATGAATTGTCAGGATGAATAAGCATGTACTAGCCTCTCAAAAAGGAGACATCAGTGCATTTCAGAGGGGATGAAAGGCACCAGAGTGACAGCACTTGGGAGCAAAGTCTCCTCTTTATACACAGAGCAGGCAGCAGCGGTACATGTGTTCTCCAGGCTGCCCTTTGGCCAACATGCCTCTGCTCTGACTTGCAGGGATATTCTCACAATCCCTTCAGTCCTTAGCCTGTGTGCTGAGGCTGCCAGGAAGAGACCACTTTGGCTTTTCTGGTGGGTTTGTGATATTGGGTGCCTGCCCCCTGAGAATTGCACTGGCAACCAAAGAGCTATGATATAGCAACTTGCACAGGCAGCCAAAGAGCTATGATATAGCAATGACCTGGATTTCAATTGGGCTTCATAAGCAGCTTCTAATGCCCTGGGCCCAAGCATCCCCTCTGCAGAGCCCTGTAACCTTGATATGACAATATCTTGGGCAAACCTTATGGAACTAAGTGTTTTGGGAGGTCCATTATATTAAAAATGCAATTGTTTATGTGTTACTATGGAATTGTATGTAACTTCTCTAGGCGATGTCATTAATGTCATTTCTAGGAAGTATTAAGAACTTCAAAGCACTTTTGGGGACAATACATGTGATATGAATTTCCTAGGAAATACTTGAGGTGAGGGGAATGCAAATAACCCACCCAACTTTTTAAGCTTGACCTTAAGCATAAAACCATTGTCTGGCTGATTATCTGTTCACAGTCTCCTCAAAGGCTCACACTGGCTAAATGAATGACTCACAGAGCCGTGACGATTATTGTTCTGGGCAAAAGGGTGTTATGAACTTGAAACTATAGGAACCCCCTGTGTGGGGTTGTAGGACTGCTCACCTGCCAGAGCCCATGTTGGAGTTTCAGTTTTTTTGTGTTTAATGTTTTCTCTGTAATACTTACCTTAAGAATAAAGTGTGCTTGCTTAGAAAGAGCTGGATGGTAACATATACCTATGGCAATGACACTGTGTACCACCTCTGAGGAGAAGCCAAAAGAAGCCAGTTTTGGCAGCCTGTCTAGCTGGGGATTTCACAGTATAATCAGGGAACTGTGCAGCCTGGAAATACTGTAGTAAGAAGTCAGAGAGATGAATGGCTCCACCCAAGAAGGGCAGTGGCTAGGGAGTCAGAAACCTGAGGGTGGGTGCCCTTGCTGACCACTGTGGGGAAATACAGGTGCAGTTGCCATGAACTGTGAAAGCTTCATAAGCAGCTTCTATACCCATGGGACACACTGTCCCCTGGTCAATGACACTCAGTCTTTCTGGTACTTGTGGGAGAGTGGGCAGCCAGAACAATGGCCTTTCCAAGCATCAGAGGGGTAGCTGTGTTAGTGAATCTGTAAAAAGCGACAAAGTGGGTATTCACTCATGAAAGCTTATGTTCCAATATGTCTGTTAGTCTATAAGGTGCCACAGGAGTCTTTGTTGCTTTCTAAGCATGTCACTGTTGAGAACTTGCCAGAGAACCTTCCAGTAGGCAACCAGTTAAAACATCGCATTCAAATAACTGGAACACGCTGTAATTCAGAGTCCTGTCTCCCAGAATAAACATGGCCTTTCACCTCTGGGGCTCCACTCCTGAGGCAGTGGTTGTGCCAAGACAAAGAAGCAGTACAGTCTGGAAGCCTTTCCTGTGAAGAGAGAAAACACTACTTGCCCTTTCTGGGCTCCGAACCCTTCTAAGACTCTAGGGCCAGATTTTAATTACACTGTTGCAGGCTTCAATTAATGGAGTTAGTCCAGCTTCCACAGTGCTACTGTGATAAGAATCTGGGCCCAGGTTTGCCCCCTCCTACACCAGACAAAGAATGTGCAAGAATCTTAGAGCTTGTCTACATTTAAAGCGCTTCAGTGAAGACACAACCCACGCCAACAGGTGGGGCTCTCCCATCGGCATAGGTACTCCATCTCCCCAAGAGGAGGTAGCTAGATTGATAGAAGAATTCTCCCATTGACGAAGTACTGTATACACTGGGAGTTAGTTCGGTTTAACTGTGTTGCTCAAGGAGGTAGATTTTTCATATACAAGCAGCAGAATTATATAAACATAATTTCCTAGTAGACCAGTCCTTAGACATGAAAGTAAAACCAACCTCTGCACATTTAGCACTGGTGCTGGGAACGCAGCATCGCTTCCTAATTCTGTGCTGGCCCTCAGCTGTCTGTGCCCCCACACCAATCAGAGGCTGCCACTCTTGCTTCCCTTTAGCCCAACACAGATGGCTGGAGCCTGATTGGGTACAGCATCTCTTTTCATAGAACTATAGAATCGTAGAATATTAGGATTAGATAAGACCTCGGGAGGTCATCTAGTCCAACCCCCTGCTCAAAGCAGGACCAACAACATCTAAATTATCCCACCCAGGGCTTTGTCAAGCCGGGTCTTAAAAACCTCTAAGAATGGAGATTACACCACCTCTCTAGGTAACCCATTCCAGTGCTTCACCACCCTCCTAGTGAAATGGTTTTTCCTAATATCCAACCTAGACCTCCCCCACTGCAACTTGAGACCATTGTTTCTTGTTCTGTCATCTGCCACCAGTGAGAACAGCCTAGCTCCATCCTCTTTGGAACCCCTGAAGGCTGCTATCAAATCCCCCCCCACTGTTCTCTTCTGCAGACCAAATAACCCCAGTGACCTCTGTCTGTCCTCGTAAGTCATGTGCCACAACCCCTTAATCTTTTTTGTTGCCCTCCGCTGGCCTCTCTCCAACTTATCCACATCCCCTCTGTAGTGGGGGGACCAAAACTGGCCACAGTACTCCAGGTGTGGCCTCACCAGTACTGAATAGAAGGAAATAATCACTTCCCTCGATCTCCTGGCAATGCTCCTACTTATACAGCCCAATATGCCTTTGGCCTTCTTGGTAACAAGGGCACTTTGCTGACTCATATCCAGCTTCTCATCCACTGTAATCCCCAGGTCCTTTTCTGCAGAACTTCTTCTTAGCCAGTCGGTCCCCAGCCTGTAGCGCTGCATGGGATTCTGCCTTCCTAAGTGCGGGACTCTGCACTTGTCCTTGAACCTCATCAGATTTCTTTTGGCTCAATCTTCAAATTTGTCTAGGTCACTCTGGACCCTACCCTGCAGCGTATCTACCTCTCCCCCCAGCTTAATGTCATCTGAGAACTTGCTGAGGGTGCAATTCATCCCATCGTCCAAATCATTAATAAAGATGTTGAACAAAAACGGCTCTGGGACCGACCCCTGGGGCACTCCGCTTTATACTGGCTGCCAACTAGACATCGAGCCATTGATCACTATCAGTCAAGCCTGATAATCTAGCCAGCTTTCTATCCACTTTATAGTCCATTCATCCAACCCATACTTCTTCAACTTGCTGGCAAGAATACTCTGGGAGATCCTATAAAAAGCTTTGCAAAAGTCAAGGTATATCACATCCACCACTTTCTCCTCATCCACAGAGCCAGTTATCTCATCATAGAAGGCAGTCTGGTTGGTCAGGCACAACTTGCCCTGGGTGAATCCATGCTGACTGTCAAAATGGATTCCTGCTTCATGATTTTGCCTATAGTTCCCCAGGTTCTCTTTCATCCCTTTTTAAAATATGGGCACTATATTTGCCTTTTCCCAATTGTCTGGGACCTCCCCTGATTACTACGAATTTTCAACAATAATGGCTAATGGTTCTGCAATCACATCAGCCAACTACCTCAGCACCCTTGGATGCATTAGCTCTGCACCCATGGACTTGTGCACATCCAGCTTTTCTAAATAGTCCTTAACCTGTTCTTTCACCACTGAGGGCTGCTCACCTCCTCCATACTGGGTTGCTCAGTGCAGCAGTCTGGGAGCTGACCTTGTCTATGAAGACCGAGGCAAAAAAAGCATTGAGTACTTCAGCTTTTTCCACGTCATTCATCACTGTGTTGCCTCTCCCATTCAGTAAGGGTCCCACACATTACCTGACCTTCTTCTTGTTGCTACCATAACTTTTCCCCTTGTTCAAAGCCCTCCAGAGCAGTAACTCCCCTTAGGAGAGCCCCAACTAAGCTCATCATTACTTAGCTCAGCATTGTGCTTATTAATCACTGTTTCCTGCCAAAGGAAACAATAGCCTATGGACTGCTCTTGGATCTTGCTATGACACTCATGTTTTACTCCCAAGGAGCACATGTATCTGTCTCACTCTTCAGGATCTTCCCACTCCCTGCTTTCCCCCTGCCCTCTGCACGCTCCTTAGCTAATGGTGGGCCATGGAGAGTCTCTCTTCAGAACTGCTATGTAGTCAGCTAGAGGGGGCCTCTTAAGTTTTATGAAGCAACCTCCTTTCCCCTGACATCCCAGGCTTGTAAGGCCAGGATTTTGTTTGTGTGTGAGGGCCTGTATATCTATCTAGCCAAGGTATTTCTAGAGCATCTGAGCACCTCACAATCTCTATTGTATTTATCCTCACATCACCTCTGGGAGGCAGGACAGGACAGGGCTACTACCCCTTTGTACAGATGGGAACCAAGGCAGAGGGAGATGAAACAACTTGCCCAAAGTCTCACAGAATGGCTGTGGCAGGGCAGGGTGTGAACATCGGGCTCCAGAGTCCCATGCTAGTGCCTTCACCCCTTGGTCAGCCTTCCTTTTGAGTTTTTCTTCATTTGCCATTGCTGTCCAGTTGGCAGTAGCCACAGCCTTAGTCCTTTGAGTTTGATGGGGAGCTGGGCCTGTTTTGCTAGAGACCTTGCTCTTAGTAATGGATCTGCCTTTGCTTCAACTCCTCTTCAAGCACTGAAAAAGTAGGTGCTAACTGGTGGTAAGTGAGACACATGCTTTTCTCTTCTCACTAGCTGCTAATTCTTTCCTCCCCACGATTATCTGTGTATCAGCTCCCAGAGGAAGAACACCAGAATTATACCTAATACAAAGGTAATCATGGTGAGGAAAGAATTAGCAGCTAGTGAGAAGTGTGCCTCTTACTTAACACCATTTAGCACAGACAATTTCAAAGTGCATGAAGAGGAGGTGAAGCAAGGAATCAAGCTTTGATAGAGTCTCAGAAGGGCATATGCCCAAGACGTAGTTCTCATCTGTTAGAGGAGACTGACTCCAAAGTAAGGACTCTATACAGACCTCCTTTGTGCTGCTTACTGGTTTCCCAGTAGAAATTCCTATAGATTTCATACTGGTGGCAGCACAGAGTGGGTTTCTCAATGGGCCTTATGGTAGTGGGGCAGACGCCATAGCTGAGCTGCTAGAGCTGAACCATCTTGGTAGGGTTCTGGTCCACTCAGGGTGAGGACAAGCAGCTGTTCCTCAGGGTAAGAGACCAGAGCCAGCCCAGCCGTGGAGTGCCACGCCAGATGCCCTGAGCTACTGCTTGTAAGTGACTCAAGTGGTGAGTGGGCTTTCACATGGTGGAGTTGTGGTTGTCAGCAGGACTTCCAGCTACTGGCACCTTATTAGGACTGGAGTGGGGTGAGGATGTTGAATAACCACTGTACTGATGGTGGTATCCTTGATTTTACATCTATAATTACTGAATGGTCTGGGGGTTGTGTTTCTGTCTGTGTTCCATTTCCCTTTCAGAGAAGATTCCTTTGTTCAATACACTAACACCCATGGGTGCTTTTGAGTGGGAAAGAACTGCCTGCTAAGGGGGACCAGCAGAGTTTTCTTTTTTCCAGAGCTGAGATACATGTAAGACTATGGGTGGGAGCTTGACATGTTTGATTTAGTTGTTTTCCAAAAGGCACCCCTAAATACTTGAATCTGGTCATTGTCGCTGCCATCAACACCTGGCAGAATAGTTCCATCTAGAGCCAAACTTGCACCCGTTTAACTTTAAATTGGTTTTAAAACCATTTTAGTTAAAGCACTGCAAACTGTTATGTGAACATTCTTAATTTGATTTATAGAGATTTAGCTTGTCAGCTCCTTACCAAATTAAAGTAAGTCAGTATTGGCCAGCTTTAAAACGAATTAATAGTGGTCACACTGGAGATTGCACCTGATTTACTAATTTGATTTTTTTAAAAAAATCTTTATTTAAACCAGTGAATATAGACAAGGCCATAGAGCCATGCTTTGGGGAGAAGCTATTCTCCTGTGGTTTCTCCTGGAATGAAAAGCATATGTGTTGCCATACAATCTGGCTAGGATATAAACTTGCAAAGCTTCAGTGTCCCCTGCAGGTAGAGTGCGTGCTTTAAGAGAACTTCATCTCTAGCTCCTATTACCATACTGAGTTAGCCTTGAAATGTCTTGTTTTACTAGACTACAGTAGGAGGAAATTTTCTAGGCTCATGAATTAGGGTTCTTGCATTTTATTTATTTTGTATTTTTAAAATGATTAGTTTGCAAATGAGGATTATATATCTGGTTTCTACTGGCTCAACAGGTTGCTTGAATGATAAAGGGTAAATAATGGAAGTGAAATGTGGAATAGTAGAGAAGTTCTCAATTTAGAATCCAAGAATCTTCTCTATTTTTCAGAAAATGTGGCACCAGATAAAATAACACAATAAATAACATCTATCTAGGGGAGAGAATGGCTGTTTCACTTACTTTGCTGGAGTAATAATATGGACGGGGTGCCAGGGTGCTAGTAAAAAGCTTCACATCATGTTCTATGGTTTGACAATATGCAGTGAAGTTCAGTTCCTGCCTGAAGATGTTTATTGCATTTTTACCCAAAATTAGAGACTTGTCAAACCAAACAAGTGAACGGTGCTCAAAATGTTAATGCTTTGACTTCTGTCCATGGAAACCATCAGGAATAGCACCCTTGATTAATAATCGTGTTGAAATGTGGAGGCGATACATTCCCCTCCTCTATAGACTCCTGTAACATTCATTGATGCTATGGACTAAATTTTGCCCACAGAAGTCTGTATAATTGACTGTAAGGAGCTCTGTTATCGCAGGTAACTCATGAGCACTAATAAAACTTATGCACATAAATTTCCCAGTTGTCAGTAGAAGAAATGATGTCTGTAACGGTATTTGAGCTTCTACTCTCAGTTCTATCAGGCCATCTGTATCTCACCCTATGCTTTTCAATCCTGCCTAGCAAGCCTTGGGATAAGTTAGGTGATGGGATTTAACAGAGCATGTCTATCAGCCAGAGAAAATGTAGGCATTTACACCATGCGTGTATCCTAACAGGTTTGGTTATTTGCTCCACCTTAGCTGTATTGTTTTCTTGTGCAAGACTGTTCACTAGGCATGTGGGATCAAATATTATCTCTTCCCCCTCACCCCCTCCCGCAGTTCCTTACATCTCCTTGTCAATTGCTGGAAATGGGCCATTTCCATTATCACTACAAACAGTTCTTTTTCTCTCCTGCTGATAATAGCTCACCTTTAACTGATCACTCTCCTTACAGTGTGAATGGTAACATCCATTGTTTCATGTTCTCTGTGTATATATATATCTTCCTACCGTATTTTCCACTACATGCATCCAATGAAGTGGGGCTGTAGCCCATGAAAGCTTATGCTCAAATAAATTTGTTAGTCTCTAAGGTGCCACAAGTACTCCTGTTCTTGTAACATCCTGGTAATCACAGACTATGCCACTCCCCTTTTATTAGTTTTCAATATCCCACCTTTTAATTTCATTGACGTTCCCTTATTCTTGTGTTACGAACTAGGAAGAACAGATGTTCCTGATCTCCCTTCTCTAGAGCTTTCATTATGCACTGGGACACAGAATCCACACCAAGGACCTCCCCCAACTCACAGATTTTAATTTTACAGCAGCGCTGTCCTATTCTTCCCCATGACGGAACTTGATTGAATGCACAGGAGAATTAAGAGTAGAAAATTGAATAAGAATGCCATTTAGTTTAAATAAAATGTATTTCATAATTCTTAGTAACCTAGATGCAAACAACTTTCCATAACAATCAGAGGTAATACAGTACATGAGGTTTGGCCTCTTCAACAAAAGTGCTTCATTTTCATTAAATGCTGAGGATTTGGGAATGATAAAAGTAATTAAGTGTTGAAAATGTAATGATCCATTTGACACTGAGAATGAAAAAGATGAAAAATTCCCCATTAAGAATATTATGCAACCACAGAATTGGCATTAAATATCTTCAAAGTCTGAGGCAGAGAGATTTGCTTACAGCCGTGATGTTTCTAAGGCACTCAATTAGCCACAGGAGGGCTTTCCGAGTATTCCCTGAACTCACTATTAGTGCAAGGGCAATTACATGCAAATTTTGACTTTTTAAATTAAAGACAAAAGATGAGTGAATTCAAATAAAATCTATTCCGAGGTTCATACCAGGATCGACATGCAGGGGGGAAATTTCATGAAGATCAAGTTTAACTTACTGTGCAATTTGCTCCTTTCATTACAATTAGAATTAGAGCCATCCTGTATTTTGGCTGGAATTTTCTCCCTCATTTGGGGACTTAATAATTTTCTGTGCATGATGCTAGAGAGCAAAAGAGTGTGGTCAAAACATGAAATCCAGGGACAGGTTGTGCACTTAGGATCAGCGTATGAAGGGCAGGGTTTGGATATGTTACTGCCCTCATTCCTACAGTAATAGTGCCCTACTCCTGCTTTCTGAGCAGAACCCCTTCCTGCCACCAGGGCAACTATGAAGGGCCAGCCCCCCACTCGCCCCTTGACCATAGATGAATCACAATTCAGTCTTTTCTGTGGGAGGGGAAAGGGTGGGGAGTTGTCCTGGCCAGCCCCAGTCTCTCTCTGCTGGGATGGGAGGGAGTTCTGGTCTCTCTAGTGGGTGGGAGGAGAGAGGTCCCACTGTCACCTGGAGCCCATCTTTAGAGATGGAGGAGAAGCGGTGAAGCTGTCAGTGATGTGGAGCAGGAGTGTAGTACCTCCTGCTTGGGCTCCAGCCTTTTGGACTCGACTCCCCACTTCCCAGAACCCCAGACTGTCATCTCCTCATGCTGCCTCCTCCACCTCTTCTGCCTCTGGACCTGCTCTGGAAGGAGAGATGGCAGTTCACTCAGCGAGGATGTACATGTGCCATGTGATAATGTGACGGGGGGAGCCCTGCAGACTAGCCCACACTTCTCAGAATGCAACACATGCATAAAGCAGGATCTGACAAGGAAACTTACAGGTAACCTGGTTCCCCTCAGGAAAATTCTGGTTGCACTCCCTGCCTGTCACCTGCTTTCCAGCCTGGGACATGAGGAGTTAGACTGCCTCATAGGGCACTGCAGGGTAACATGCCTGCAGATGAATTCCTACCATTTGGCAGCAAAAACAGAGGAGGAGCAGGTGTGGGGCCAGAACAGTTCAGATACAGGGAGAGAAGGAGACCAAGTTCCACAGAGAGAGCTACCTAGCTGCCATTGCTAGCCTGAACAGGAGAGGCAGAGGGAGAATGGAGTGAGGTTCCAGTCTCTCCAGTGGGAGGATGCAGCCTTTGGGATGGGAGGGAGAAGTGAAGGGCCCTGGGGAAGGGGGAAGAGAAGACGGAATTAAAGGGTGTGACCTACGGGGAGGAAGGGAGGAACACTGGAGGGAGCTCCCAGAAAAAGCGAAAGATAGAGGAGAGGGAAATAGATGGGGGAAGCCTAAATGCCAGAACTATGTAATAGGAATGTTTACATAATTAAGGATTAATTTAACAAGCACTGTCATATAAGAAGCATTCATTAATGCCACTAAATGGGGGGGGGGGAACCCTAACAACAAGTAACAAATTTGTGCATTGGGGACCAAATGTCATGCTCTCTTTTCCAGCAAGTGTGACGGAGCTGTGTTGTGGATGGTCCATCGCTGGGAGATACAATATGGTGCAGCTGTCATAACTGAACTGCTTTGGACACTGTGGCCATGTGTACACTGCAAACTTTGGTCAATCCAAGATACGCAGGCCTAAAGCCACCCGACTTGGTAAATAGCTCATGTGCAGGCACATGTGGCTGCTTGTGTCAGCGCTGCATATACTCACTCGGAACATAGGTGCTGGAACTAGAGGTATGGGGGTGCTGCCTCAGGTCATCCACAAGGCTCCTATCCTGTCAGCAGTTAAGTCCCTCGTACAGCCCTGTGATGCTTTCAGGGAATCGAGCTGACTCGTACACAGATTGTCTATGAAAAGCAGGGTTTGCGGAGCACCTGGCACTTCTGGGCATTCCTGTAAATTAATCATTAAACACAGGATTTACAGTTTGGTTCAATGGGCTCTCAGTATCCATGCTATAAAAATTGTTCCAGCACCCGTGACCAGGAATGCTTCTGTCAGCACAAAGTGCAGTGCACCACCGGTAGGTATCCCAGCATGACACTCACCACCTTCGCAGCAATGCCTTTTGTGGAATTTTTGCAATGCATTGTGGACAGAAACAGGTCGTGCAGGGGACTGAAAGTAAGGGGTCAAGTTCCCATGATGCAATTTTCTCCATCCCACAATGCCACCTCAACCCCATAATTTTCACACCTTCTTTTAAAACCCACAAATCTGCACAGCAATTTTCTCTATCCACCACTTCTGACAGAATCGTAGACCCTACACAGCTCTGCATGATTATCATGGGTATGTTTGGAATCAAACCTTTTCAGTTGGACCTTGCTTTGACAAACATGGCACTTTTGGATGAACTATCAACAAGAGAGTTGATAAAAGGTTAACCATTTTTTGTCTGCATGTTCCAAAAGAATTATGTCTTGTTTATTTGAAATTTTTCACCCCAACATTTTTTTACTTTTTGTTTTTTTTCTAAAATTTTAAGGAATATTTGGTTTTGATTTATTGTTTCTGCTTTTCTTTTATCCCCCTTCCCCCCTTCATTTATTTTCTTTTATCCAATCTGCTCCACAAAAATGGGAGGGAGAAGGAACAGAGAGAAATTGAAATAAAAAATACACTCCCACCATATTTTTTCTTCTGTTTGGATTTTATCAAGAAATCTGATCTTTGTCTCAAAATAATTGTTTTTGGGAAAAATCCCATTTTTCATTTTAAAAATCTTTTGGATTGGAAAGATTGCGACCACCTTTATTCCACCCCATTGCACACGGCATCCCAAGGTGGTTGCGCTCTGGGCTAACATTCAGTTACTCAAGGAACATCTGCACAGCAATAAAAGACCCACAGCACCAGGGCCAACTCCAGCTTTTTTGCCGCCCCAAGCAGCAAAAAAAAAAAAAAAAAGAAAACAAAAACCCAACTGAGCAGCCATCAAAGTGCAGCCAAAGAGGAAGAGAGGGATTGAAGGACCTAGCGCCAAATTGCCAGATGTGCCGCCCCTTTCTATTGGCCTCCCCGGGCACCTGCTTCCTTCTCTGGTGCTTGGAGCCAGCCCTGCACAGCACTGAGTCTCAGAGCCCAGGCCACCTGACTCCATCTCACAAGGCTAAAAATAGCAGTGTGGACATTCAGGCTCAAGCTTGAGCCCAGGCTCTGAGACCCATGAGGGAGGATGTTATTTTTAGCCCTGTAGCCCAAGCCCGCTGAGCCGAGCTCTGGGCCTTGCTGCTGCGGGTTTCTATTGCTGTAGATGCACTCTCAGATGCAATTCTGCCCTACAAGCACGATGACTCAAGACATTTGTACTTTTGAAATAAACAGAGTTCCTGGGTATGCACTAGACAGACAAGGAATGGGTGACACAGGCAGGAGATAGGGAGATGATGGCCATTTTTTGTCCAGCCCCCAGAATTTAATTCTAGAATGTGGTATTTTGCACCATTTCAAAACCCTTCATAAGAGAACCCTAACCCACTCCCCTTTAAATAAAAGGCCCTTTTAAAAGGTAAAGAGCACATTACTCAAATTGTCCAGGACAAAACTCCCCTCTTTGAATCCCTTCACCAGCTCCCCTTCTGCTATTGCATCAAATTAAGAATGTAAGAATGGCCAGAACAATGGCCCATCTAGCCTAGTGTCCTGTCTGCTGACCGTGGCCAATGCCAGGTGCCCCAGAGGGAATGAATAGAACAGGGCAATTATCGGCAGGGGGAGGGGAACTTCTTTTCCCCACTTGTAAAGCTCTATACAACTGCTCCTCTCTTGACAAGTTTGTATTGCCCCAACCCCTTCACTGCACCAGGGCCCCCACGCTCACCCAGCCAAGGGTCAGATTTCTACACAGTCCCTCCTGTCTGCCTCTCTGCTGCTCCTTATGCCTGGTACAACCTCCCTGAGGTCATCCACAAGGCTCCGATCCTGTCAGCAGTTAAGTCCATCATACAGCCCTGTGAGGCTTTCAGAGAATCAAGCTGACTCGTGCACAGATTGTCTATGCAATGCCTGCTGTTCCCATTCTCCTTTGCACAGCCCAGACTGTGTGTTCCCTGAAGCAGGTGGGATTTGGAGAGCACTTGGCACTTCTGGGCACTCCTGTAAATTAATCATAATAATGAAAACAGAACTATTGATCCAATACCATATTAGGAGAGGAATGAGTTATTCACTGAATGTTACTCAGCAGCTAGTATTCAATTGGTTCAATAATGAAAAAAATAACCAAATTCAGACTAGAAATAAGGTGAAAATATTTCATGGTGAGGGTAATTCACCTCTGGAGGAGATTAGCAAGGGACATTAGCAAGAGACAGATTAGCAAGGGATTCTTTGTTTCTTGAAGTCATTGCATTAAGACTGGGTGTCTCTTTCTAAAAGATCTGCTCTAACTCAACCAGAAGTTTTGGGCTAGCTACAGGAACCACTGGCTGAAATTCTATGCCTGTGTTATGCAGGAGATCAGGTCTGGTTATCAGTACGGTCCCTTCTGGACTTAAAATTGAGGGGTGAAATCCTTGCCTATTGACATCAGTAAGAGTTTGGCCATTGACTTCAGTGGAGACAGCTTTCAGAGTAGCAACCGTGCTAGTCTGTATCCGCAAAAAGAACAGGAGTACTTGTGCCACCTTAGAGACTAACAAATTCATTTCAGCATGAGCTTTCGTGAGTTACAGCTCACTTCTTCGGATGCATAGAATGGAACACATGGACAGGAGATATTTATACATACAGAGAACATGAAAAGGTGGAAGTATGCGTACCAACAGGAACAGTCTAATCAATTGAGATGAGCTATCAGCAGCAGGAGAAAAAAAACTTTTGAAGTGATAATTAAGACGACCTATAGAAGGTGCGAGGAGAACTTAACATAGGGAAATAGATTCAATTAGTGTAATGACCCAACCATTCCCAGTCTCTGATTAGGCCTGAGTTATTTGTATCTAATTTGCGTATTAATTCGAGTTCAGCAGTCTCTCTTTGGAGCCTGTTTTTGAAGTTTTTTGGTTTCAAAATTGCCACCTTCAAGTCTGTCACTGAGTGGTTAGAGAAGCTGAAGTGTTCTCCCACTGGTTTTTGAATGTTATGATTCCTGATGTCAGATTTGTGTCCATTTATTCTTTTGCACAGAGACTGTCCGGTTTGGCCAATGTACATGGCAGAGGGACATAGCCGGCACATGATGGCATATATCACGTTGGTAGATGTGCAGGTGCACGAGCCCCTGATGGTGTGGCTGATGTGGTTAGGTCCTATGATGGTGTCACTTGAATAGATATGTGGACAGAGCTGGCATCTGGCTTTGTTGCAAGGATAGGTTCCTGGGTTAGTGTGTATGTTGTATGGTGTGTGGTTGCTGGTGAGTATTTGCTTCAGGTTGGGAGGCTGTCTATAAGCGAGGACTGGCCTGTCTCCCAAGATCTGTGATCGTGAGGGATCATCTTTAAGGATAGGTTGTAGATCTTTGATGATGCGTTGGAGAGGTTTTAGTTGGGGGCTGTAGGTGATGGCTAGTGGCGTTCTGTTATTTTCTTTGTTGGGCCTGTCCTGTAGTAGGTGGCTTCTGGGTACTCTTCTGGCTCTGTCAATCTGTTTTTTCACTTCAGCAGGTGGATATTGTAGTTTTAAGAATCCTTGATAGAGAATCTTGTAGGGTTATCTCGTCTAGGATGGAGAAATACGTGATGTAACTTTGCAAGCTAGGCGAGCGGAAGACAAGGATACGTGGTGATAGTCTTGGAGAAGACCTGCGAGCAATGTAGGGAAGTATATACAATGGGTCAAGTGGTTTCCGTATATGGGATAGTGTAGGTGACACCGGACAACAGCTTGTGTCTGAAGAAAAGGACGCTGTGTGTGGATAGCTGAGGTGTGGTGGAAGTAATGGATATTTGTATACAATCTAAGGGGAGGGGTGGTGAATCACCGAGGCTCTAATACATGAGTCAGAGAATAAGAGTGTATTCAAGTGAAGCGCAAGTTAGAGGTAGGAAGATAGGCGAACGAAGAGCTAAGGAAGCTGTTCTAGTCAGCCATAAAGATGTTAGCATACTGTGGGGTCATGCAGGGTACCTCATAGCAGTGCCACTGACTTGAAGGTAATATGTATATATTGTCCTAAAAATAGCAATAAGTTTTGGGTGAGGACAAAGTCACAAAGTTCAGCCACCAGGTTAGCCGTGATATTATCAGGGATACTATTCCTGATGGCTTGTAGTCCATCTTTGTGTGGAATGTTGGTGTAGAGGGCTTCCACATACATAGTGGCCAGGACGGTGTTTTCTGGAAGATCACCGATGGATTGCAGTTTCCTCAGGAAGTCAGTGGTGTCTCAAAGATAGCTGGGAGTGCTTGTAGCATAGGGCCTGAGGAGAAATTCCACATAGCCAGACAATCCCGCTGTTAAGGTGCAAATGCTTGAGATGATGGGGCGTCCAGGATTTCCAGGTTTATGGATCTTGGGTAGCAAATAGAATACACCTGGTCAGGGTTCTAGGCATGTGTCTGTACAGATCTGTTCCTGTGCTTTCTCAGGGAGTTTTTTGAGCATATGGTGTAGTTTCTTTTGGTAATCATCAGTGGGATCAGAGGGTAATGGCCTGTAGAATGTGGAGTTAGAGACCTGCCTAGCAGCCTCTTGTTCATATTCCGACCTATTTATGATGACGACAGCACCTCCTTTGTCAGCCTTTTAGATTATGATGTCAAAGTTGTTCTTGAGGCTGTTGATGGCATTGTGTTCAGCACAGCTTAGGTTATGGGGCAAGTGATACTGTTTTTCCACAATTTCAGCCCATGCACGTTGATGGAAGCAATCTATGTAGAAGTCCAGTCTGTTGTTTCGACCCTCAGGAGGAGTCCATGCAGAATCCTTTTTATTATAGTATTGGTAGGAAGGATTCTGTGGGTTAGTATGTTGTTCAGAGGTGTGTTGGAAGTATTCTTTGAGTCGGAGACGGCAAAAGTAGGATTCTAGGTCACCACAGAACTGAGACAGGATTTCACTCTATGAATCATTTGACCAGGGAGCTGAGCTGAACCCAAATCTGAAAACTGGTTCAGAGAGGTTTTTTGAGTGTGTGGAACTGAACCCGAACTGAAAATCTCTGATGCATTGAACCCAAACTGGAACCAACCCCCAAAACACCAAAAACCAGTTCAAAATAATAAGTTCAGTAATCAGGCACTAAGGGAAGGTCTTTTGGGGGTACTGAGGAAGGGTGTCTCTCTGCTCCAACCTTAGAGAGTGAGAGGCAGAGACTACACTTCCATGAAGCCACTGGAGGAGATGAGAAGGTGGGGAAGAGAGGGGTTCTGGGATTGGTATTGCTCCTGTCTGTCATGCCCACATAAAGGACCGCCCACGGAAGAGAACTACAACTCCCAGAACATCTCCCTCCCTGCTCTATCTCCTTGTTCCTGCTATGCAGGTCAACATAGAAAGAGCATTTTCTGGACTGAAATTCATTTTGTCACCACAGAGGTCAAATATGACTGACAGGGCATTGTACTAGTGCATGAAAATAATTTATTTAAAAAATAAGTAATTTTTCTACAGTGAAAGAAATGTTTATCATCGTATTCTTTTGCTAGGAGTTGCAATGAAAGCATAAGCATGCATGACAATCTGTAGGAAATGTATCTGAACCGGGTCAAGCAGGTTCAAAGTGGCTAAACCAGTTACCAAACCATCATTCTAAGTCAGTGTCTGAACCAGAACCAAATGGGAGTGTTGGGAAACACTGACGAACCGGATCCTGAACCAAACCAACATTAGTTCAACTTCCAGCATTTGACAAATAATGACATGATGCATTAAGGGCCCAATCCAAAGTCCATTACAATCCATGAGTCTCTTCATTGATTTCAGTGGGCTTTGCATCAGACCCCAAATGCATTAGCTGATTAATAGTATTTGACCAGCTCTGTCCAACATATGAAGGAAATGAGGGAAATGTCACTCTTCAGTTCCTAGTAAACAAATCACTGTTGTTTAGCTCAGCAGAGATGCCAAGGATGGTCCCTTATTATTATTTATATAGGCATAGAAGCTAGGATCCCCTTGTCACAGACAGGACCCCATTGTGCCAGGTGCTGTATAAACAGCAAACACAAAGATGGCCCCAGCTCCAAAGTGCTTCCAGTTGAATTCCCCTCCTGCCTTGTAGGGAACTCTCCCAGAGCGCTGTAGCATCTGGGGTGGGAAAGGATTTCAAAAAGAAAATAATGCACAAGTCACATCCTCCCAGAGAGGAGAATGAGTCTCTGCTCCCTGCACCGCAGTCTGTGATCACTTGCTCCTGATTTATAGCATGAAAGTGTTTCAGTGGATCAAGATGTCAGATCTGTAGAGCTGCCAAGAAATACCATTTTCTTTTAAGAAGCTGAGAGCAGCAGGTCATTAAGCTTCTGTAACTGCCTTGCTCCATTAGCAAGCATATGGGATCACAGCTCTCCACTGTGGCTTCTCCTTTCTCCCATCATTAAAAGGGATTTTTGCTTCTTTCTGTTCTGGTTGTCACTTTCATTGCAGTAAAATACATCATTTCCCATTCTTGTTTGCAATGGTGTAGCCATGTCGGTCCGAGGATATTAGAGAAGACAATGTGGGTGAGGTAATCTCTTTTATGGGACCAGCTTCTGTTGGTGAAACAGACAAGCTCCTGAGCCACATAGAGCTAGGGTTGCTGGGTGTTTGGTTTTTGACCAGAACGCCTGATCAAAAAGGGACCCTGGTCACTCTAGTCAGCACTGCTGATCGGACCGTTAAAAGTCCAGTTGGCAGCACAGTCAGACTAAGGCAGGGTCCCGGAAGTAGAGGCATGACCTCCCTCCAGCTCCTATGTGTAGGGGCAGCCAGAGATCTCAGCATGCTGCCCCTGCCCCAAGTGCCAGTTCTGCAGCTCTTATTGGCCAGGAAGTGCGGCCAATGCGAGCTGCAGGCATGGCATCTCTGGATGGGGCAGTGCACAGAGCCACCTGGCCGCATTTCCATGTAGGACCCAGAAGGGGGACATGCCACTGTGTCTGGGAGCTGCTTGACGTAAGCGACACCCAGAGCCTGCACCCCTGACTCCCTTCTGCCACCGCCTCCCATTCTCCAAACCCCTCATCCCCAGCCCCACCCCAGAACCTACACCCCTAGCCGGAGCCCTCACCCCCTGTGCACTCTAACCCCTGGCCCCAGTCTTGACCCCCCTCCTGTGCCCCAAATCCCTGATCCTCAGCCCCACACCAGAGCCTACACCCTCAGCCAGAGGCCACCCTCCTGAGCCCTAATCTCCTGTCCCAGCCCTAATTGCCCTTCCATCCTCCGAACACCTCAGTCTCAGCCCAGAGCACTCTCCTGCACCCCACACCCCTCCTCCAAAGTCCCACCCCACAGTCAGCACCCCAAGCCAGAGCCCTTACACTCCCCAGAACCACAACCCCCAGCCCAGAGCCCCTTCCCACACTCCAAACCCCTCAGCCCTAGCCCAGAGCCCCCTCCTGCACCCCAAGTCCCTCAGCCCCAGCCCCACTTCAACTGGTGCTTGGGGCAGACCATGGAAGGGGTGGCACGTCCAGGTCTTCAGAGGCAATTCGGCAGTGGGTCCCTCAGTCCTTTTTGGAGGGAAGGACCAGCTGCCGAATTGCCGCCGAAGAATGAAGCGGCACGATAGAACAGCCGCTGAAGTGCCGCCAATTGCAGCTTTTTTTTTTCCCTTTTCACCACTTGGGGCAGCAAAATAGTTAGAACCGGCCCTGCACATCAGAGTCCACACCCCCAGCCAGAGCCGTCACAACCCCTGCACCCCAACCTCCTGCCCCAGCCCAGACCCCCCTCCTGCATGCTGAACCCCTCATTTCTGGCTCCACCCCAGAACCCACATCCCCAGCCCAAAGCCCTTACCCCCACCACACACACCCCCGCCTCAACCTGGAGCCCCCTGCCATACTCTGAATCCTTTGGCTCCACCTCCGCAGCCCAGAGCCCCCTCCTGAATCCAAAAGCCCTGATCCCTGGCCCCACCCCAGAACCTCCTCCCCCAGCCAGAGCCCTCACCCCCTTTCACATCCTGACCCACTGTCTCAGCCTGAAGCCCTGGCCTGCACCATTTATGGCCCCACCCCAGAGGCCGCACCCACAGCCGGAGCCCTCACCCCATCCCACACCCCAACCCCCTGAGCCAGCCCAGTGAATATGAGTGTGGGTGGGGAGAGCAAGCAACAGAGGGAGAGGGGATGGAGTGAGTGAGGGTGAGGCCTTGGAGAAGGGGCAGGGTAGAAGGCAGGGCAAGGATTTTCGGGTTTTGCGATTAGAAAGCTGGCAACCCTACAGGTCTGGAAAATCCATATTCTGAGCACCACAGATTGTTTAGCATAAGTAGTTAACACATATTGTAAGGGACCATTCAAGGTGTTGTGACTTATTAATACCCCTGCATTAAAAAAAAGTGTGTGCCTGTGGGAGGGGGGTTAGTGGGTTATAGATTGTTGTAATAAGCCACATCTCCAGTGTTTTTATTAAAACCATGATTTTTTAGTGTCTAGCAAAGTTATGAATTTAAACTTCCAGCTCAGCTTTTGAAGTTCTCCTTTGAGATCGAGGACTGAGAGGTCACAGATGGAGGGATTGTTTCGTGAAAGTGTTTGCCTACAGGTGACAGAGTGTTCTTGTCTTTTATTACTTTTTCTGGGAATTCATTCAAGATTGAAATGATTGTCCATTTTCACCCACTGGATGAGGTACATGATGTGTTGTGAATGACATGTAGGAAACACACATATTGAAAAGGTGTGTTGTGTGGAGTATTGATCATTGTGGCACTGGAGATAGGTCTTCAGGTTTTGTATCTGTTGCTATGTGACCTGGTCATTGGGGAAGGCTAGTCCCTGACCCCTACCCATGTGCCTGAGGTCCTTCCCCTCCCCCTGCCCTTCTGGCCCCCTTCCTGTGCAGGAGCCCAGAACACCCCAACCATGGCCCATGGCCCCAGCGCTGGGCAGCACTGGTGTAGTGCCCCCAGGCCTGGAGGGCTGGGCAGCTGGGCAGTGTGGCCACAGAGCCCCTAGACCTCGTGCACTGAGACGTGCGCTCTGAGAACCGGGTGGGCAGCGCAGCCCCAGTGCTAGCCATTCCGAGTTCCCGTGGCAGGCTGGCCAGCCCCAGCCTCATTCAGTCTGGGCCAGAGCAGAGTGCAGGCAATGGCAGGAGGGGACCTGGAGACGGAGCATGGGCAGGGCCACACCAGGGTGTTTGGGGAGGCACATGATACCCACTGCCTAGGGTCTGGTGTGCTTAGAGCTGGTGGGTCCTGGTCTGTGGGGAATTTGCTTCCAGTGAGATTGGCACCGTCAGGGGGTTGTCATCTAAAGGCCAGAAGAGGAGGTCTGGAAAAGATTTATTTCTGGACATGATCTCCGTCTTACAATCTGTTAACGACTTATGCTAAACAATCTGTTCCACCTTGTATATGGCAGGGACACTGAGTACCTTTCCCAGACCGAAGAGTTCCATGTAGCTCCAAAGCTTGTCTCTTTCACCCACAGAAATTGGTTCAATAAAAAATATTACCTCCCCCACCTTCTCAGTCTTTTCCCTTTGTGAGAGTTGTGCCCCCTAAGAATGGCTTCTTCAGAGTCTTGTAAAGGGAGCTGTGTTAGTGTCATCACAAATATGAATGGGGAGAGTAGGAAGGGGAAACTCTGAATAGGGAAGAGTACTGGGATGGCTCCCATGTTTGTTCCTGCCAGTCAACTCACCAGGCAGTTGTAGCATGGTAACTTGGGCAGTGATGTTATACAGCCAGCCTCCTTGTGTTTACAAAGTATGTTTATGCCTCTGTGCTGTGCTCATTAATCAATGTTCCTGTCCAGGAGCTGAGTTCATACAAAAATAGGACTTAGATATCAGATGAACTTGCATCAGGAGTGCCAGAGTAGGGGGGTCATGGCCCTTCCCACTTTTTACTGGCTGTAAGGGCAAGAGATGGGGAGGGAGAGAGGAGCGAGAAGGGGTGGGGTCTTGGGGGTGAAGTTGTGGTGCAAGGGGGGGACTCTGAGGGAATGGGCAGCATGGGGTGTGGGTTTAGGGGAGCTGGGCCACAGTTCAGGCACTGGAGGCCACCTCACTTTTAGGGAGCTTCCATTGCCCCTGACTTGCATCTCTAAGGCTCCAAAAGTGCTTCACCAAGGAATCAATTGACCCCCCACAAATTCAACCAGCGCAGTAATGGCTTAAGTGTGCTTGGCATTGCATTTAGGACAGGAAGTGAAGTCTGTGCTATGCAGGAGATCAGAGTAGACTATCATAACAGTCTCTTTGACCCTTGAAACTTATGAGTTAGACGGTGGGGAATTTCAATCAACACAATGGAATTATCAGAGTTGCAATTTCCAGAATTTGGGGAATTTTTTTTCCCGTTTCAACATGGAGCAAAAACAATTTTTTTGACATTTCCTATGAAATCAAGTTCTGAAAAATTGTTTCAGGTGAATCAGAATATTTCATTTCTATAAAATCTAAACTTTCCCCCCAAAAGTGATATAATATAAAATGTTAAAAATTGAAATGAAAAGTTGTTTCTGAAACAGAAAATTGAAACATTCTGATTCTTTTTCAAATAAAGTTACATTGAAGTCAGCATGCTTCTGCCAAATGTTTTGATTTTGATGAAACAACAAACATTTTCCAATGGAAAATTTCTGATCAGCTCTAATCCGGATCCCTCCTAGCACTGCTTAGCTGGGGAGATGTAATTAGCCAACAGCCCAAGCTGACAGGGAACCTTGTCTTGAACACTTCTATAGCCATCATGGAAAACTCCAGCCACAAGTCCTGAGGGATCACTTGGAAACTGACCATTCCCTGCCTCTTCCCCATCCCCATTACCCACTCACTCACCCACCAACCCACCCCACCCATCACAACAGCAAATTTCTTCCTCTGCGCTTCCAACAGAATTCCCATCTGAATTACTGAGAAGCAGTCAGCAGCGGGGGGTTTCAGAGGCCCATGCATCTGTTTGCCTCTCAGGATGGGACCTTTCTCAAGAGATGTTGTAATAAAAATAGGTGTTTCTCGAGAGATCCTAAAGAGTACCAGGGTCCCAAGCAGCTCTGGAGTTTTCGCTGGCGGGGTAGCAGGGAGGAGTTTCAGGAAGCTCTGTGTGAGGCACCTCTCCAGGGCCAGCAACAAGTGGCATCAGCTGAGCACAAGGTTGCCAACAGATAACTGCATGGTAGTGCTCTCATATTATTGCTATTGGCCACAGTTCTCAAATATGTGCACACAAATCATTTGGCTCCTAAAGGCTTGTCCACACAGGGAAATTGACTACACGAGTTATTCTGGAATAGCTCTCCATGTGGTCACTCATGTCAGAATAGTTATGTGGTCAATTTCCTTATCAAGACAAGCCCTAATTCCATACTTAGGCAGCTAACTATAAATAGGATGCTTTTCAGGGGTGCTGAGCACCCACAGCACCCACTGAC
This sequence comes from Chelonoidis abingdonii, assembly GCF_003597395.2. NCBI lineage: Eukaryota > Metazoa > Chordata > Testudines > Testudinidae > Chelonoidis > Chelonoidis abingdonii. Next base: position 68,290,403 of record NC_133775.1, on the reverse strand, counting down.
TCTCATGGGAGCGATGGGTGTCCAGCACCACTGGAAATCAAACCAGTTGGCTGACACTGATGGGACTCGCATTCCTTTGGAAGAGAAGAGAGCTTTGCCTCTTACAAACACATCTATGCTATTGTACAGAAATAGTCCAATGTGCTGCACTTGCAGTCAGGCTCCTCAAGTGCCTGGAGCCATTAGAATCACTGACTATCGGGTGTGGGAGAAACTTAGATTCCTTCTTTGCCAGGCATTTAACTTGTATGTAGGGTGGTGGGGAGCCACCCAGGAGATGTTAGAGATTAGTACATCAGCATAGCCAGATGGATGTAGAGATAGGGTGAGCTGCTGGGGTTCAGCTCTGGAGGCCTCCACAATGAGAATTCAGAGCTCAGTCCAATCCAAGTTGTGATCCAGCATCTGAACCAAAATGGCAGCCATCATATTCTGGGGGATATCTGCCTCTTCCTCATACTGGACTCCACTCACTTATGCTGAGGGTGAAGCCACCGGCCTCTTTCCCCTTCTTGCTATTTCAGGAGGTAATGGCTGGCCAACGACCCACCCCTCCAAGTGGCCTCTCTCAGGCAGCTGCCAAGTTAGGACTCCCCTCTCTCCCCCCCAAAAAAACCCAACAGGGTTTTTGAGGGGAACAGCCAGTCTGACAACATCTGCACCTAGGTCAAAAGTCAGGTCAGGCAGGCAGGGTGACAGCAAGGGATGGAAGGTTATAATGGCAACGGGGAACTGTCCAGATCCCTTAACAGGATCAAACTCAGGGTCCCAAGACACTCATTGGTTTGGGTCCAGGGTTACCTAAGACATCGCCCAAAGCTCCAGGATGAGAATTGTGGACGTTAACTCTGCTTCTCAGACACAATGGAGATGTACCGAGCGAGGGGGAAGCTCATCTATGCGGGGGCCAGAGTTTCCTCCAGAGGTCGGTAGTGAACATCTCCAGGAGGTCAGGTGCTTTTCTGAAAAATCATCTCTAGGAATTATTTTGGGCTCTATGACCTGTGTTATGGAGGAGGTCAGCTCACAATGGTCCCTCCTGGCCTTGGAATCTCTCAGGCAATCAATCTAGGAACCAAGAGACATCACCAAGATTGCCAGAGTTAAGCATTCAAAACTCATGAGGCAATACTCAAACAATCATCAAGTGCGGTGATTTTTGAGCCAGTTTTAAAAAAAAAATCAGAAATCTTTTTCTTTGCCTCTGATTTCTGAGCCTTTAAGGTGCACCTGGATCATGTTTTAAAGCTTTCCTCTGCAACCATGAGGGTTAGAATCCTAGTAATGTTTTTAAAGGAAAACTGAGATTCTCATGCAATCCCAGGACTCCAGGAGCTGGCACTTTAAGAAAAATGATGAAAAGACTCCCAATAAAATGACAGAGCTGTCATCACTGCATCACAGACCTCAACAACTTGATACATAATCTATAGAGCAGGCTACAGACCTAAACATGTATCAGCTTGGTCATCTGGCTGTCCATTAGTTGCCACCACTGACTGTGGTCAGTTTGGAATCTTTGAGTCTGTTTTTGTGCTGCAGCAGCCATCTGTAGAGTTTGCTCTTTTGATCGTTCTTTCTGAGGAACAAACTGTAGATGTTGACGGTTTCTGTTCAATTCTCTACTATTGGTCTTGTTTACATATGATCTGGGTGATGAATTTTGTTATGACAGCTGGAGTTCTTGATCCTTTTTCTCCATCCACTGTGACACAAATACAATCAGCAGGTTCTAGACCTGGATATTCTCTAACTGAGTGATGTCTGTTCTAAAAAAGTGTTCATAAGCTCTTTTTAGCCTATTTGGCTACTCTCTGCATGTCTGGCCACTTTGAAGACTGGAAAAGAACTTAAGTCAGAACAGTAGTTCTGAGTTGTCTTCCCATCAGGAGTTGTGCAGGACTATATCCAGTAGCCGCTCTTGATCTGTAACTCAGAAGAGCACAGAATGGATCCTTCTGCTGTTTGATTTTCTTGGCTATCTATACAGCTATCAGCCTCTTCATTACCTGTGGGTAATGTGGGCTGCTAGTAATATGATCAAAATCATATTTTGTTTTGAATGCTTAAGTTCTGCTGTGGTGAATTGTGCTCTGTTGTGCATCAGTTGTTCTGGAATAACATTGTGACACGTTATGTCTTTCAAGTACATTATTTCTATATACTTACAAAAATTGTCCACTATGACCAGGTAATGTCCTCTGAATTCACATAAATCTGCAGATAGCCTCTTCCAAGGTCTGTCTGGTAGAGGTATTATTCTATATGGTTCAGCATTGTTTCTTGTTTATTTGTATTGGACATCCTTTCAAAAGTCCAATATCATTAAACATTCCATTGCGTTCTTCCACCTTTCTCACTGCCCATCATGGCTGCCACACTGCAGCTGAGAAGGCTGTTGGTCTTTGATCCTTTGATCGCATGCACTCTGAATGCAAAGCCTTTGTAAATTGTTTCTGTGGTGGACTGGCCCATGCATCTCAGAATACCTCCAGGGCTTTTCAGGCCTGTGTCCAGTGATTTGAGTTCTGAGAGGAAAAGAAGGTGATTACAAGTCCCTTTTGAGAAGACTGTCATCTCTGCTCCTGGATCAATTTTAAAGTCAATAGACTTTCCTTGAATATTCAGTTTCACCCTGTGGGCAGACTGAGTCATTACATGTATCGATGACTCTTGACTGGCTATAATATAAATCAACTCCAGGGCTGGTGTGATGTGGCAAACAGTTGCACAATGTCCTTATTTTGTGCATTTATTGCATCTTCTGCCCTTGGCTCAATATATATATGGTGGGCTATGAATTTTGCCAATCTTGTGCATGTAGTCTGAAAGGTGTTGTAGTTAGCCTGGGAATTAGTCCCCCAGCCTCAGTGATCTTGTAATTACAGTTAGCACTTACATTGTATCTGTTTACAGCTTCTAAGCTAATGTCTTCTTTTTCAAGTATGGCGAGTAGCTCTTGGTTTTGCTGTTTCACCAGCTCAGACTGCTTTGCTATTCAACTAGCTGTGTACAGGGCAAAGTCTGTTTTTAATTGTAGCTGCTGTGAAATATTTTTATCTGTTAACCCAATAACCAGCCTATCTGATATTGTCATGTTTTGCAGTTCCACCCATCCCCGCCCCAAAATCAGTTTTCTGCTAATGCATGTAAAGCTGTGATAAAAGATTCAGGTTCCCTGGTTTTTGAATTCTCTGATGAAAACATGCCCTTTCATAAATCACATTTCTCGGAAGTATAAAGTATGCATCAAATATAGGCAGAACCTTTACATAGTTATCTTTGTGACTGTCTTCAGTAAAGGTAAAAGATTTAAAGATATGCTCTTCCTGCTTACTCATAGCATAAATTACAAAGCATATCTGGATGTCTCTAATTTCCTTGTGGAGTTCAGTTGCAATTCAAAGTCTTGCAAAATGCTGCTTCCAGTCATTTGGAGTTTTGTTGTAGCCATGTTGGTCCCAGGATATGCTTCCACTCTGCCCATTCTGAAGGTCTGTGCAAGCTGAAGTTCTGAGCACACTGATAAAGTGATGCTGCAGCCTTTGCTGCTTTTTTTCTCCCTTTCTCTGCTTGCAATCTTTGCTGCTGCTTTCCTTCTGTTTCCCTCTGGCAGTTATGTGTCAGAAGTAAAGGCAACCAACCAGATACGGACTGATTACAGAGCTTCCATTTCACAGAGATATGTTCTCTTTAAGACACTTTAATGTACTCTCAGGTATAGTTGCTGACTGCTCAGGTAAGGTGCATTACATATGGCATCACTTCATGGTGAAATATTTTACAGGCATTACAGGCACTTCCCTCCAGCTTGGACTTAAGTGTTGAACTGAGAGGCATGGGGCTTAGGACACATCTTCAGCTTGGCATTTCCTATTTGATATCTTAGGTGGGAAGCTGCCAAGCATGCTGGCTCTTGTGCATCCAGTTCAGAGGCGCCCCTTCTCATTCGTTGTACAGGGAGCCTATGCACCAAACTCCGGCTGTGAGAATCCCAGTGATTTTCTAGGTGCCTAATAGTGGGGGGTAGTAATGCTGAGAATCACCAGGCCTGAGTTCCTGTAAACGCTAAATGCTTAAACTACTGTCTGTATATAGCTTTAAGGAGGAAAAAATGCTCTTTCTGTCCCCACTCCTCCCTTCTCCTCAGTGGTTTCATACATAGTAGAGGGAGACAAGCTTGAAGCAAGTCTTTGGGAACAGAGAAGCTGCTTCCTTGAGCAAATGCCAATATCCAGATCTGAATGGGAAATACAACCAGACTGGTGAACTGGGTCCTCACTGCAGCCACTGTATAAATGAGGAAGCCCTGTTGAATGGTCTAGACAGACCCTATCTAGGTAGTGCAGAAGTGTTCCTTACATTATATTCCTCAGGGTACTGGCCTCTCTGGTCTAAGTTAAAATGACACAAGCAATGGGAATTTCATGACTTCACTGCAGAGTCTATTGCACAGCCAAATAACTCACAAATAGGACATTCCCCTCCTCTCCTTTCCCCTGCTTCGGTTTCAGCCTCCACTTTCCTAAGCCATCACATCTAGGAGACTCCCAGCTGGGATAGAAATCTGCTATCCTATCAAAGCACAGAGGGAGGGCAGCAGGGTTAAAGGGAGTTCTCCAGATGCAGGCAGATGGCTTTGGGGCCATGTATAGAGTGTGTAGATTTCTCTGTACAATTTAATCAGCTGCACAACAACTCATAGCACAACTGGCATCTACAAACTGCCTCCTCCCCAAAGCCGGGCTTCTGTGGGTTAACTACATTTCCTTGGCAAAGGCATCTTCTCTCTGCAGCCTACTCTGTTTACAAGGTCACCACTGAGCTTAAAAACTTCCTAGATCCCGCTACCTGTTTTATGCATCATTCTTCTTCACCGCCGCCACCACCACCAGCCAGTCCCTGATTGAACCATTTTTAGTGCATAGCAGTGGTTCTCAAAGGGAAATAGTGAGAGATCCTGCAGTCTGGGTATGACATTCCTGAGATGCTTTCAAATGACCATTAAAAGGAAGGAAAAGGCTTTGATTATTTTTTATATTAAAATAAAATTCACCCAGGAGGTTTAAAAAAATCAAGTTTCATGCGGGTCAGGAGCTGGGAAAAGTGCAATAAGCCAGGCACAACTGGGGTATTAGCCCTAGGGTCAGCCTGTCATCCTTTGGAATTCGTTCCCCTGCTTAATGCATATTCCCCAGTAGATGCACTAACAGCAGCTGTTGCTTTACCTAGTTGCATATTGAGGGACTCCAGTGCTTCCTCATCAGGCACACTGCCCTGGGGAGAAGTCAGCTCATTTGCTTGTTAGGGAAAACAAATCTCATGCTTCAGGGGATTAGAAGATGGCTGCAGGAATCAGGAAGGGGTTGTCTTCACTTCCAGGTGCAATGCAAAATTGGCCAGATGCATTGTGGGGTTTAATTACCTTACTCTGAAGCACCAGCTCCTGGCTGCTGCTGCCAGGAGTGAGATACCAAACATGGTGGACCAGTGCCCTGAGCCACTGTGGCAGGAGGCAGGATATCCAAGGGGTTGGACCAGTGGCTTGAGTCAGACAACCCTATATGGAAAATAGGTAGATGAGAGGAGATAGTCTTCCCTGCGTCCAGGCTGACCACACTCCTGCACCCAGAGCTGGGACCAGTAAGGAAACAAGCCCAGCTACAAACAAAACAGAGCAGAGTGCCCCCTTGTGTCTGGGCATAAAGTTGCCAGTATCTTCAGTGCCTTCTGCTGTCTGCCTGCCTCTGGCTCCAGGTCTTGTGTGACTCAGCCCTCTGGCCCAAGTACAAAGTTCAAAGCCTTTCCCGAGAATCATGAACAAACCTACATGGAAAGAAGAAATGGGACTGCTAAGCACTGAGGGTAGGATGGAGTTAAAGACAATCTAGGTATGGCCCAGCACTTAAATGAACACTTGGCCTCAGTTTTCAATAAGGTGAATGAAGAGACAAGGGGCAGTGGCAGGGTGTCTAGTGGAAATGGGGATATGGAAGCAGAAATGACATCAGAGGTGGAAGTCAAACCCAAACAGCTTAATGGGACTAAATTGGGGGCCCAGATAACCTCCATCCTAGAATATTAAAGGAACCAGCACATGAAATTTCAAGACCAATAGCAACGATTTTTGATGAATCTCTAAACGTGGGGGTTGTACCATACGGCTGGAGAATTGATAACAAAGTACCATTTTTAAGAGAGGGGAAAAGTGATCTGGGAAAGTGATCTGTTAGTTTGACCTCAATCGAACGCAAGGTCTTTGAACAATTGTTGAAAGAGAAAGTAAAGGACATTGGGGTAAATGGTAATTGGGATAATCTATAACATGGTTTTACAAAAGGCAGATCATGCCAGAGCAACCTCTTTGAGAAGAGGACTGATTTTTTTAGACAAAGAAAACAGCATAGAGGTAATCTGCCTGGATTTCAGTATGGCATTTGACACAATTCCTCATGGGAAATTAGTTAAATTGAAGAAGATGAGGATTAATATGACAACTGAAAGGTAGATAAGGAACTGGTTAAAGGGAAAAAGCTACAGTGAGTTAGACTGAAAGATGAACGGTCAGACTGGAGGGAGGTTACTAGTAGAGTTCTTCAGGGATTGGTCTTGGGACCAATCTTATTTAATCTTTTCATTAAAGATCTTTGCACAAAAAGTGGGAGTGCACTAATAAAATGTGTGGATGACACAAAGTTCGGAAGTATTGTCAATATGAAGGAGGACCAGAATATCATACACACAAATCTGGACAACTTGTAAACTGGAGTAATAGAAATGAGATGAAATATAACAGAGCAAAGTGCAAGCTCATGCACTTAGGGACTAACAACAAGAATTTTTAATATAAACTGGGGATGTATCAGTTGGAAGTGACAGAGGAGGAAGACCTACATGTATTGGTAATTCACAGGATGACTATGAGCCACCAATGTGATGCATCCGTGAAAAAGGCTAATACAATCCTAGGATGCATTAGGCATGGTATTTCCAGTAGAGACAGGAAACTGTTGGTACCAATATACAAGGCACTGCTGAGACCTCATCTGGAATACTGTGTGCATTCTAGTCTCCCATGTTTAAAAAAGATGGATTCAAACTGGAACAGGTACAGAGAAGGGCTACTAGCATGTTCTGAAGAATGGAAAACCTGTCTTATGAAAGGAGACTCAAAGAGCTTAGCTTGTTTAGCCTAACTAAAACAAGGCTGGGGGGAGATGTGATTGCTCTCTATAAATCCATCAGAGGAATAAATACCAGAGAGGAAGAGGAGTTATTTAAGTTAAATGCCAACATGATCTCAAGAATAAATGGATATAAACTGGCTGTGAGGTTGCACTCCATAGTCTTTATGGAAATAAGCTTATGATACGAATATGACATAACTGTTATATCGGGAGGAGAAATAGCTCAGTGGTTTGCGCATTGGCCTCCTAAACTCAGGCCTGTGAGTTCAATTCTTGAGGGGGCCATTTAGAGACCTAGGGCAAAAATCTGTCTGGGGATTAGTCCTGCTTTGAGATGATCTCCTGAGGTCCCTTCCAACCCTGACATTCTATGAACTGGTGTATATATAAAACTGGGTCTTGTAAGGTATCATTGGAGAGGTTATGATTTACTGAATGTGATTATCCAATTTGTATGCATGTATCATTTCTGTATCTAAAGCCAATAATATGGACTATGTCACTTACATTGTGTATTGGGAAGACACCCACCAGGACAATAGGCCATTTAGGAAGGAACAACAAGACCATGAAGATACTAATCTCTCGCCCTCTTGGGAGGCATCTGGGGACATAACTGACACTACTAGGTCAGGTGGTCTTGTCATCTGATACTAAACATTATCTGGGACTTCTTGTAACTGTCCACTGAAAGGGAAGGGGAGTTAAATTTGGGAAACAAAGGATTCCTGCCTTCTGTAAATTTTATTTAAGGGTGGGGAGGAAGGTGAGGAAGAAGGCAAACAGGACTCCTTCTCTCCATGGCCTGTCTGCCCAAGAAGAAAGACTGCAAAAGACACCTGAAGACAAGGGGGGAGTCCAGACTGAGTCAGTGGTCCAGTCTGAAAAGGAATATAACAGGAACTCTAAACCACAGAAACTTTGCAACCTGCCTGAAATAACATTTAGGGTAAGAAATTATATTTTGTAACCTGTTTCTTAAATGTATTGAGCTTAGCTTCTGTAGTTTGTTTTATTTGCTCAGTAGTCTGCATTGTTCTGCCTGTTATCTCTTATATTCACTTAAAATCCACATTTTGTAGTTAATAAACTTATTTATTGTTTATAATATAACCCAATCTGTGCAATTTATAATTAGGGGGGATAAGAGGCTGTGCATACCTTCCTCCACATTGAGGGAGGAGGCGGATTTCATAAAATACCTTTAGGTCTGCACTCCAATGTAGGTAGACACTTGAGTGCTGGGGCAAATCCCTTAAGATGAGCGTTCCCAGAACTGATCTCAGGGTCTGTTTCATTCTGTAGTTGGGCATGGCCCAGCCTGTGTGTGTGCTGGAAGAAGCTTAATAGCTTGGCTCAGCAAGACAGGTAAAAAGGGTGTCCAGGCTGGCATAACAGGCGGGCTCGGTGGTATCTCAGCACATCAGGTGGCATCCTAAGGGGGGCAACCAGTCACACTGGCCATCAAAAGGTTAGGCTTGAAATTAGATGAAGGAATCAGAGGGGTGAAGTTCTGGAATTGCCTTCCAAGGGGAGCATTGGTGGTAAAATCCCTAACTGGCTTCAAGACTGAGCTTGTTAAATTTATGGAAGGGATGGTATGATTGGCATGTAGCCAGTCTTAGACTGCTAGTAGCAAATATCCCCAACACCCAGTGATGGAACACTAGATGGGAAGGGCTCTGAGTTGCTACAGAGAATTCTTTCCCACATGGCTGACTACAGTGCCTTGCTGAAATGCTCTGACCACCATATGGGGAGGTCAAGAAGGAATTCTCCCTCAGGTCAAATTGGCAGATGCCCTGGGATTTTTCACCATCCTCTGCAACATGAGGCATGGGTCATTTGCAGATCTAAGCCAGTGTAAATGGTGTATTCTCTGTAACTCCACCCCCTCTGGCTAAGAATCAGGTAGCTACTTATCTTCTCAGGTGCAGAGAATAACTACTTGGTTGCAGTCACTAGCCTTGCAGGGGATGGGGATTAAGCCCCATCAACAAGCCCTAAGTGACTGTTATTTAATGTTGCTGTGTTATGTGAAGCTGGTCAAAAATTTGAATTTGAAAATATTTTGTTGAAAAATAGATCCCCCCCCCACAAAATAAGATTTCTCAATGTTTGTATCTTTGAAATTATTCATTTTCTCCAATTAAACAAAACACTGTGGGGACTTACACGAGCGTGTTTTTTGCTCATTCCCTCCTCCCGTTTTCAGTGGCAAATATCAAGAAGGGAAAAATGAGGGGAGAAATGTAAAAGAGGTAGGGGAGGAAAAAATGAAAGAAATAAAAGAAAAACAAACCCCCTGAAAATGGAACATTTTCTATAAACATTTTTCACAAAAATATTCAAAGAAATTTTGTTTTCAAATTCTGGAAAATCAACATTTTGAAAGTATTTGCGTTAACTGTCTATAAGACTCATGACTCACACTGGGAAGCTACTGGTAAAATGCTTTTGCACCACCATCCAAAAGACACTGCTAGGAGCTGAGCTGCTTTCTCCTCAATCTACTCATTCACAGAGACTGACAGCTCAAAGTCTGTCAAGCACTCACAGATTCTTGTCTCATCTGCATGTTTTCTTCTAAAGAAAAAGTGCTTTTGCCATCAAGAAGCTTCTGCCAACAATTGTAATACTCACTTATAGAAGTCAGGATTTATTGGGACATTGCAGGTAGCAAGACTAAAACTTCCTATCAAGGCCCATTCCCAGATCAAGACAATGTAATCTCAGAACAAGACAAGATCAATAAAGACACAGCACCACCTCCTGATCATTACAATATTTCCATTTTGCCAACAGCTCTAGCATTCTGGTGTAGCTTCAGCTTTTGGCATGTGACAAGACCTGTTTACACCCTTACCACTAAAAATATATCTGCAAATATTTTGCAGGTGTTTTCAAGACTCCTGCCCAGTGAACAGGGGCGGCTCTATGTTTTTTGTCACCCCAAGCATGGCAGGCATGTGGCTTTCGGCAGTGCACCTGCAGGCGGTCTGCTGGTCACGCGGATTCAGCCGCACGCTTGTGGGCAGTCCACTGGTCACGTGGATTTGGCGGCGTGCCTGAGGGCGGTCCGCCGGTGCCGCGCCATCGGCGTCCCTGCCGCCAAAGCTGTGGGACCAGTGGACCTCCCGCAGGCGCATCGCCAAAAGCCACCTCCCTGCCACCCTCACAGCAACCAGCAGGCTGCCCCCCATGGCTTGCTGCCCCAGGCACGTGCTTGCTGCGCTGGTGCCTTGAGCCACCCCTGCCAGTGAACTCAGAATCAGATCCATTTGGTACCAGCTTTCCTTTAGAGCATCCCAAGCAATGCATTGGAGATTTCTGGATTTAGATATACAAACCTACAGATTAGGTGACAAGCACAAAATAAATGCATTGCAGATTTGTTGCTAACTCAATGATGGTTTGCACGAATGAGTCCACAGGTGCAAATTCTATCAAGAACCCTCAGTCTGTGAGCTAGACAATGATCCAATGGAATACTGACCTTGATTATCAGGAAGAATATTGTCACTTGACTGTCCTTAGACAAGCTTTTCTTGTCAGATAGTCACATTTGCAGACTGTACTGAATTGGGAAGAGTTACAAATAGCACTTAATATATGGGAGCAATAGAAAAGGATGTTCATGGACAGAAAAACTACTTGAAGGTGATTTGGAGAGATGGAAGTTAACATACTTGAGGAAAATTAAACTGTAATGCAAATATTCAAAAGCAAGGAGAAACTGGGAACACAGTAATGCTAAAAGGCATTAAGGAGTGATAGTGGGCAGTGAATTAGACAGGAGTTTGTAATCTGATGGAAAAAAAGCCAACACCTAGAACTGCTCATACAAAGTAGGGAGTTATTATAAAACACCCTCTCTTCAGGGATCCCTGAGACTCCACTCAGAATACTGCATTCTGTCTGGGCACCTCTTCAACTGAAACAATTTCTGAATACACGTAGGATGTAAGCATCAAAGGAGAGGACGAGTTTAGCAGTTTTGCAAGGAGGTATAGCTAGACCTAAGGAGTGGAAAAGGGAGGCTGAATACCACCACAAATGTTGACAGTGAGCAATATTAGGCTTTGGCATTATCTCCCCAGGGAAGCTGGAATAAAAACTGCAGCACAGGGAAGTAATTCCAATGGTTTTTTTATTTCATTTACAAATTGTGCTCTGTTTCCTCTACTAACCCCTTTGCCACACTCTCTGCTCTATTTATGTGCACCTGCTTCCCAGTCAAGCCAAACATCTGCAGCAGCTTTAGTTTCAGCTGACTGCGCTGCAGATATCAGAACATTCCTCTACATTTTCCACAGCCAGTGTTAGTAAGCTGAGCACATACCAACTTCCTAGTGGCATTCCCCAAGTTCTTAAGCAGCTCCCAATCATATTATTGGGACACTCCACCTGTTTAAGTCCACACTGCACAGCATCTGGATACTGCTGTTTCACTAAACTACAGTGTACCAAGTCATGCTTAACTAGCAGAGGCCAATTATGACAGAGGGGAAGTCAGGATTTATGATTAAGGCACTAAACTGGGAATCAAGAGTTCTGGCTCTGTCACAGACTGTGTAGCCTGGATCAACGCAGTAATGCTTCTGCCCCCGGCCCCAATCTGTAAAATGGAGATGATAATCTTTCCTTTCTCTAGCTGGCATTTTAGATTGTAAACTATGGTATCTCTACACTGCAATCAGGAGGTGTGACTACAGCACATGTAGCCAAGCCTGAGCTAACTTGGATTAAGCCAGTGTGCTAAAAATAGCAGTGCATCCATAGTGGCACAGGCTGTGACATCAGCTTGTCACCCAAGTACATACCCAGGCTTTTGGGTGGGGCTGTATTTGAGCCACTAGCCTGTGCTGTCAGGACTACACTGCTATTTATAACTTGGGTATTATGAGAAAGAAGCATCTGCTTTTCCTTCTCTGCACCATTTATTATTTTATACTTTACCATGTGTCTTCTCTTGAAATTAAGTAGTCCCACTCTGAGTCTCATCTAGCTATTTTTGTTGCCCTTCTCTGGGCCCTTTTTATTTCTGCTATACCTCTGCCAAACAGGGGCGACCAGAACTGAATGCAGCCTTCAAGGTGAGATTGTGCTATCGATTTATATAATGACTTTAGAATGGTTGCAGTATCACTATCTATGACATTCTTTATACACAATATCGTGTTTATTTGTTGCTTGGACAGATGCTGCATATTGAGCACATGAGCTTGCTTAGCTGGTGCCTGGAGCCGGCCCTGGGTTCTTCAGTCTATTCTGGAAATATGCCTACTTATCAGTCCCTATCTTGTGTTCTGCTTGCATTGCTAAATTCCTAAACTAATGCACACACTCATCAGTAGTATATTCATATACAATTAATATAGAATTGACTATTCATTCAAACGTTTCAACTCATTCACTTTTACTATGTTCTTTTTTATGACTATTCTAGCAAGTGGCACCAATTCTCCTCACCTACACTGATGTAAATCAGGAATTACTCCACTGATTTCAGTGTAGTTGCACCAGTATAAAGCTGGTATAAGCAAGAAGAATATAAGACGCCATGGGTTTACTGGAAAGAACATTAGTTTAACCATAAATTTTTAAGCGAATAGTGCAGATAACTTATGTAAGTGAATTGTAAATATGTACTCCTGGGTATTTGCATGAAGACCCTGAGTCTAAGAATTATTCATCCAGTCAAAGAACAGAAACTTGTCATGTGACCCATGTATTTAATCAAAACAGTTAATAATTTGAATATCAAACATTTGCAAAGAGCTTGCCAATGAGCTAAAACCAAGAATGTATTTACTGACATTTGAAACGTTGATCATCAAATGTGTTTAAGAAAAAACATCATCTGTTTATAGCTGAAGTGGGAAAGAAGCAAAATCCACTGATTAAGTGATTCATCAGTCGGAATTATTTGTCCAGACCAAACTGTAACTAAGAATGTAGCACAAAAAAAATAATATCAATATTATCAATGTTTCTTTCTTTAGAGAAGTCCATAGGACTCCATATCACTCATCTCTTTTCTCTATAAATAGGGCTTTTTTTAGGTTTATTAATTTGACCTGTAAAGGATTAAGAAGCTCACATAACCTAGCTGACATCTGACCAGAAGGACCAATAAGGGGACAAGATACTTTAAAATTGGGAAAGGGAAAAAAGTCTTTTGTCTGTGCAGGATGTATGCTTTTTGCGGGACACAGAGGAAGAAGGAGTTATCCCACTCCTATAGGGTAGTGAGTATTTAGAGAAGGAATGTATTAGATTACTTTTATTTTCTATTTGTGATTTCTTTTGCAAAATAGAGGGATGGTAAAATTGGGTTCTTTGTGTAACTTTAAAGTTTTGCCCAAAGAGAAACCCTCTGTGTTTTGAATCTGTTTGTCCTTGAGATTATCTTGCATTCTAATCTCACAGAGGTATTCCTTTCACCTTTTTCTTTAATTAAAATTTTTCTTTTAAGAACCTGATTGATTTTTCCTTGTTTTAAGATCCAAGGGTTTTGGATCTGTGTTCACCAGAACTAACTGGTGAGGGTATACTCTCAAGCCTACCCAGGAAAAGGAATGTAAGGACTTGGGGGGGAATTAGTCTCAAATCTTCCCAGGAAAGGGGGGCTTAGGGACTTGGGAAATATTTCGGGAAAGGTAGAGTTCCAAGTGGCTCTCCCCTAAGATTTGGAACACGCTTGGTGGTGGCAGCTTACTGTTAACCTAAGCTGATAAATAAGCTTAGGGGGTCTTTCATGCAGGTCCCCACACCTGTACCTTAAAGTTCAGAGTGGGGAGGGAACCTTGACACTGGCGCTAACAGTAAGTGACTGGGATAGTAAACATTAGTGGAATGATTATACTAAGCTAAAGGACAATGTATGTCTTGTCCTTCCCTCAGAGAAAGTTTCCTATATATTTATTTATTTCATTTCTTTAAACCAAGTGCCTTTGGCGAAGGCACTTTACTGTTCTCCAAAAATGGTAAATTAAACAGTTACACTGATGTATCTCATAGCTCCTTTCCTGCCACAACTGAAAAGAGGAACAACAAGATGGGCGCCACCAGAAATGATTATTTTAATTAGAATTTTCATCTCCCACCACACCACATAGGCCTCGCTCCCTCCCAAGCAAGAATTACTTCGCCCCCACTCCGCTGAGTTCAGTTCCATTGACGGGAAGAGCGCTCATACTGATGCAATCACTCTCCTTTCAGATTTTATACTCTTGAATTCAATTGTCTATTCTCTAGGATAAAGGCTTTACTACAAAGAAGGCTAGAGGACAGTGTCTGGACTTGTCCTCCAAGCATATACTACAAAAAAATGGAGAGTGCAGCTGTAGAATTTGTTATGACAGCCACCCTCTAAGCCAACACAGCAGGGATTGACCCAGGAACCTCTGGAGCTAAATGCATGAATCCCTACTGCTTGAGCCAGAGCATCAGGCTCTACAGGTGGTGGCTGTACACACATGGAAACTCACTTGTACAAGCGGCCCATTGACTTGAACAGAAGTCCTCTCAGGAGTTAGCACTTACAGTGGGAGTGTGGATTATGCAGATTATGCAGACAGGCACATAGAGTGCAGTGGTGTTGCCCTTTTTCCTTCCATTTTAGTTACGAGATATTTTTACGCTTAGAAATATGGTGACTAGACCAGAGTACTCTCACTGGGAATGCTAGGCTGTTATCGAGAGGGATGAGCCAAACTGAATACAGGTTCCTCTGAAGAGAAGCTCATGTTAGAATTCCCATCATGGGACATTTTGACCAGCTTGGCATCCCTGAGCTGGGCGGGTTCTGCTGCCCTCTGGCTTTTCATCACTGTATACACACACCCCTCCAAGTGTGTTATCTCCAGGGTCATCTCTGCCACTCCACTGGAACATCTGGATTGATCAATATTGTTATGGTCTCATGGGGAAATCCAGCTCAGAAAGCCTCGAAAGCAGGTATGCCATGAGAACATGATGCCACACAATAGTTCACTGAAGGTCTTGGGGGAATGATCCTGTTGGTATTAGAGTAGACTGATTTCCATTTGAAATGTGTTCAGTAGACTTAGTGCCTATTGCATACATTATAGCACTAGCTACGTACCCCACAGAGCTTGACAGATTATTTCTATGTGCTCTTTGAAGAGGGCTGCACTATTGTTCTAAAGCCCCAGGGGAGTTTTTGAATTCCTGTTTATTTCATACAGGTTTTATTTTTTTAAATCAGATGTTGGCATTTGTTTACAGCTGTGATTGTCAACCTTCATGTCCACTATGGCTATAAACATCATACTGATGCCTATAAATAAAATAAATATGCTACATGCTGGCCTGTTCATGGGTCACGCTCTTCCTGATTTACTTAAACACTAGATTTTTTGTTAGAGAATAGCCCAGTTAAGTATGGCAGCTGACTGACAATGAATTGCCCAGTGATGGTTTGCAGATAAATTATTTTAAACAAGACAACACAATAGAGAAGGCCGGAAGCAGCTAGCATGTGGGATTTGATGTTTGTGTTTGCTCTTCTGAAGGTCACCTGAGCCACATCTTGTTCTTATAATCTTTAGAGTCCCAGCCAAAATGATGCTGTGTGGTTTGGGTTAAAAGTTACCCGTGGAGCAGAAATCCAACACATTACTTATGCACCACCAAAATCATTCGTGAACCAGCTGTGCCTGGACAGGCATGTAAAGCCATGATTGTGGTTAGCTGAAAATGGACCAGGAAGACAACGGATCCACATTCACATTGCTACAGTGGCACAACACCCTGTGAGACTGATGCAGAGGGGTTGTTTTTCCATTCTATGAGAGAGTGGTTCCACAGCAGTTTCACTCTCTGACCTTGAGTGGTGGAGGAGAATAACAGTCCCTCACCCTTCCACCTACACAGAGGTAAATTGCTTGAGCTATGTGTGGGAGGAGCAGATTTCCCCATCTGAGAGTGGGATCTGGCACCCAGGGGAATATATATAATCCATGATGACAGCACAATGAAATACCACAAACTACATTCAGGCGACACACAAATTGCATAGTTAAGCGTTCACTAGTAAGGCTATGCCAGGATGAAGATTTCAAAGGAGACCTTTAACTTCCCTCATTGTGCAAATCCATTAAGGATTTAGTTGAATGGTCACATACTATATACTATCTAAGAAATCATAACACTGCATGCTTGATTGCATGCATTCTGGGTACATTCCGATCAGAGCCATCTATTCTGCTTTGGATTCAATGTAATGTGGTCAGAAACCCAATGTTTTACAGAAGCTTTAAATATGGAATTGCTACTGTGGAACTGACAACATCTGGTGAGAAATTCCGTGGCATGAAAAGGTGGATTTCATGTGACAAGTTCCTGTTTCTATTAGGAGATTATGAAGTAGACTTAACTCCAAGTAACCTAAACTCAGGTCAGCTACAATCAATAGTCTTTGCTTTCAGAAATCAGTCAGTTGATACACTTTGTCAAGGTCATTCTGAGGATGTCATGGTCTTTAGGTTGTTGTGACTAATTCATTTTTGACACACTGAACATTGCAAACCTGCATCAGCAATGAGTGACCTACATTTATCACTGGTGTAACTATACTGATGTAAATGGAGTTCCACCAGGTATGAATTTTGCCCTTTTGCCATCATTGCCACCTACCAAAAGTTGTTGCTGGCTTCCCTTGTGTCCAATTCCAGACCCAAAGCCCCTTTATGAATGTGAAATAGCATTGCTTTCCTCATGTTGTCTGGAATCACCTTCTTAATCATTTGTAATTACATCATCAACAATCATTAAATCATCATGAATAGACCAAAAATGATGAACAAGGAAGGAGACCCCTCTCAGCTGTGGGCCATCACTCTGGTATTATTGTTTTGAACACTGGTAGCCTGACAACTACACACATTGTTACATTAATGCCTGTATGTTATGAGCTCATTAGGCAGATGCTCATTAGGTGTAAATTGTCAGAACTCCATTGACATCAATAAACTTGCTCACTTAGGCTTCCATATTGTGTTCTAAGCGATTCAGCTTCTGGCAGATTTACCTTCAACAATGCATCTACCATAGAGTCTTACCCAGCATATTTCTTAGGTTAAACTAGAGCAAGTTGAAAATTTTCCAGTGGAATAGTTTTCTGCTGGAAAATGCTGATTCTAGAAAATAATACATTTATGGGAACATATCTATTTTGTCTAAATTTTTGACAAAAAATATCAAAATGCTTCTTTTCAATAAGGTTGAAGGATTTCATTTTGAATAATAAAATAGAAGTGATCAAGTCAAAAATCAAGTGCTTTGTCCTTACTGAAACAAGACATATCAACAAGGTCATTTCAATATTTCCAAAATAAAATTATTCAGCATTTTCATTTCATAGGAAATTGACTTTTGTTTTGATTTCAAAATGTGAGAATTTTCCACAGAACTAAAGTTCTCCATTTTGACTAGGTCTAGATTAACCTGGCACCTTTGTAATCTGAACACTAACTTTTATATTATGGGGAGGTGATTCGGTTAAAGATTTTTAAAACTGATTTGCAATGGCTTATGGTCACTATTGCATGCCATTTACTAGAAACATCCTGGTGAAACCTACACACAAACACAATAGAATGCCCCTTGGGTTTATGCAGATGGGGTAACCAATCAGGAGCCATGAGACTGCTGCCTATCACACCCCTTGAGGTGGGTCCTTCCATGGTCTGTGACCACAGCGGGTAATCGGCAGTGGAATGCAAGCTGATTACAGCTGCTGCTGTAATCATAGATGATATAGACCTGCCAGCTACCTAGGAGCTCTGCTGCCCTGGATTCTAGACCCTTGGGGCCTTACAATTTCCTGTGCTTCTCTACCCTATTAGTGTGGCTTGGGTCCTGTAGGCATTTATAATTGTTCTGTAGTAACTCTCTGCATGAAATGGTTACTTTGAATGCTGTGTTGGTCCCAGGATATTGGAGAGACAAGGTGTGTGAGGTGATATCCTTTATCAGACCAACTTCTGTTGGTGAGAGAGACAAGCTTTCGAGCCACACAAAGGTCTTCTTCTAGACATTTGTTGCAGCAGGCTGGAATGATTCATGTCAGTTTCTAGCAGTGGCTGTGATTCCTGTTTATGTCCTGACATTTCATAGAATCAGAGAAGATTAGGGTTGGAAGAGACCTCAGGAGGTCATCTAGTCCAACTCCCTGCTCAAAGCAGGACCAACACCAACTAAATCATCCCAGCCAGGGCTCTGTCAAGCTAGGCCTTAGAAACCTCTAAGGATGGAGATTCCACCACTTCTCAAGGTAACCCATTCCAGTGCTTCACCACCCCCCTAGTGAAATAGTGTTTCCTAATATCCAACCTAGACCTCCCGCACTGCAACTTGAGACCACTGCTTCTTGCTCTGTCATCTGGTACTACTAAGAACAGCCTAGCTCCATCCTCTTGGGAACCCCTCTTCAGGCAGTTGAAGGCTGCTATCAAATCCCCCCTCACTCTTCTCTGCTGAGGACTAAATAAGCCCAGTTCCCTCAGCCTCTCCTCATAGGTCATGTGCCCCAGCCCCCTAATCATTTTCATTGCCCTCTGCTGGACTCTCTCCAATTTGTCCACATCCCTTCTGTAATTGGGGGCCCAAAACTGGATGCAATACTTCAGATGTGGCCTCACCAGTGCCAATAGAGAGGAATAATCACATCCCTCCCTCGATCTGCTGGAAATGCTCCTACTAATGCAGCCCAATATGCCGTTAGCCTTCTTGGCAACAAGGACACACTGTTGACTCATATCCAGCTTCTTGTCCACTGTAATCCCCAGTTCCTTTTCTGCCAAACTGCATTTTCATCATAGCCTTAGCATTATCCCTTTCCCTGCATTATCCCTTGATACATTCCCCATGTTAGATGTTTAATATTGCAATATGGGATTTTTCTTTATTAGATTTTAAACCCTCTTGCAAGACAATTTTTTTTTTAATCTCTGCATATTTGCAGTTTCATTGAAATCCCCTCTCTTGGAGACACTATTCATGACAGCTGGTTGAAAAATGAAATAATTTTTTGAGAGAAATTTCATAGTTGCTTCCATTTTGCAGGCTCCAAATTGGGACCATTTTTCAATTAATTTTTTCATATCGTTTAAAATAAAATATTTATTAAAATTATCAATTTCTCATTTACAAAAATAGGATTTTCAGCAGCCAAACCCTTCTTTCTTTTTCCCTATGAAAACTGCCGGGCTTGACTCCAGCCCCATCAACTAACACTGCTGTCTTCACTGACGTCAAGCACCCACTTTCCCACATCTGCAGTGCTTAATTTGTAATTAAAGTGATGTAGAGATAGGTTTATGAAAGATTTTGATTTGGAGATGCTTCCTCAGTTGGGGACAGTGTTGTGAATATGGGAACTTGGAGATGTGACCTGGAGGCAAGGTTTGGTAACACTGCAGGGCTCCCAACAGAAGCTGTCCAGTTTGTTGTATTAACATTTTATTCCTTTCTCGTTCACTGGTTTGTTATTAATGTACCTCAAGATGATTGCATGCTGTCAGAAGTGCTGAATGAAAAGGAAACTGCAGTCATTTTGAAAATAACTCCTCTGTTTGCAACTGAAAGCAGAAACAAAGAGAGGCACCCGGGAAGCATGTAGAGCACCAGGCACAGAGGCTTTTGCACGTATTTGGTGAGCACAATAGTCACTTGACTAGCCTAAGAAAGATTGGAAAAAAGCCCCAAATGGATGTGTTGCAAGCTCCTTCCAGTCTGCAATTGTCAGGCAATATTGCAGAGAACAGGAAAAAATTCAGACAGAGATTTAAATTGTATTTAGCACTGATGGGGCAGAGGAGAAAAATGATAAAGTGGAATCACCCATTTTTTGCATGTTCTTGGGGAGGAAGCATTGGATATTGATAACAACTTTAAGTTTCAAGAAGATGAAAGCATGAAGTTAAATAAAATACTGACTAAATTTGAGAAACATTGCATGCCAAAAAGGAATTAAACTTTCGAGAGACACAATTTTTTAATGAAACTGGACACAGGAGCTCAGGTTAATATCCTTAGGACGGAAGAATCCAATGCATCGCTACAGGCTGGAGACTGACTGGCTAAGCAGCAGAAAAGGACCTGAGGATTACAGTGGATGAGAAGCTGGATATGAGTCAACAGTGTGCCCTTGTTGCTAAGAAAGCCAATGGCATATTGGGCTGCATTAGTAGGAGCACTGCCAGCAGATCGAGGGAAGTGATTATTCCCCTCTATTCGGCACTGGTGAGGCCACACCTGGAGTATTGTGTCCAGTTTTGGTTCCCCCGCTACAGAAGGGTTGTGGACAAATTGGAGAGAGTCCAGCAGAGGGCAACGAAAATGATTAGGGGGCTGGGGCACATGACTTATGAGGAGAGGCGGAGGAAACTGGTCTTATTTCATCTGCAGAAGAGAAGAGTGAGGAAGGATTTGATGGCATGGATGGAGGTAGGCTGTTTTCAGAAGTGGCAGATAGGGTGACCAGATGTCAAAACTAAAATATCGGGACGCGGGAGGGCTGCTCCCGAGTCCCTCTGCCCAGGTGATGAGAACAGCCATTGCCTGGCCCCGCGGGCCACCTCCCTGCTCCTCCTCCAGGTACCGCCCCACCTGAGTCCTGCCTGTGCTCAGGGCCAGGCTGGACTCACATTCACCATGGCCCTGCGCTCCCCTGCAAGCAAATATTGGGACAGTCCTGATAAAATCGGGACATCTGGTCACCCTAGTGGCAGATGACAGAACAAGAAGTAATAGTCTCAAGTTGCAGTGGGGGAGGTCTAGGTTGGATATTAGGAAACACTATTTCACTAGGCGGGTGGTGAAGCACTGGAATGGGTTACCTCGGGAGGTGGTGGAATCTCCTTCCTTACAGGTTTCTAAGGCCCAGCTTGACAAAGCCCTGGCGGGGATGATTTAGTTGGTATTGGTCCTGCTTTGAGCAGGGGATTGGACTAGATGACATCCTGAGGTCTCTTCCAACCCTAATATTCTATGATTCTGTCTGAACAAGATTATGAGAGACTGAAAATATGGCCAAAACTGGGACCAACAAAAATAAATGTAACTGTTTATTCTGGAACAAATATATCAGTGAAAGGGAGGTGCATTGCTAGCATCAACCATAAAAACACCAGGTACAGGCTCCCTTTCATTGTAGTGCCAAAGAAGGCAACACCAATTTTAGGCTTGGCTGCATGTCAGAAACTTAATCTGGTAAAATGGGTGCTCTCACTGAAGATCATACTGAACCTGGCTATGTGGCACTCTTTCAGGGTATCATGACCTGTTTCAAGGGTTGGGTTAATTGCAGGGTGAACATACAATCTGGATGAACAAGCAGGTCTCTCCAGTTATCCATCCATGCAGAAAGGTGCCATTTGAATTCTATGATAAACTCAAGGCTGAGCTTGCAAGTATGGGAGCAATGCAAGTCATTTAAAAAACTGAAGAGCCCACAGAATGGGTGAGTTCCCTCATCATTGTGGAGAAAAGTAACTAATCCCAGAGACATCAACCAGGCTAGAAAAAGAGAACATTTCAAACTACCAACCAGAGAAGAGATTATGTCTCAATTTGCAAATGCTCACTATTTCAGTAAATTGGATGCATCCTCAGGTTTTTGGCAGCTAAAATTAACTAAAGAAAGCTCAAAGCTATGCACATTTTATACCCAGTTTGGAAGATACAGATTTTTACGCTTACCCTGTGGCATAGCTTCAGCACCAGAAGTGTGCCACAACACCATACATATGATCTATCAACTTATTAATGGTGTTAACACCTCAATGGATGACATCATCATCTGGGGCTCAACAAAAGAGGAGCATGATTGTAGACTTCAGGAAGTCTTGGATGCAATTAGTGCTCCAAACCTCAAATTAAATAGGTAGAAATGTGTTTTAGGGGTTACAGAACTGACTTCTATTAAGGACATTATATCCAATGAAGGTGTAAAACCTGATAAGAGAAAGATTTCAGTCATTGAAACGATGCTACGTCCCCGGTCAAAGAAAGATGTCCAATGGTTCCTGGGAATGGCTAATTATCTTGGAAAATTCATAACTAATATATCTACCAAAGCAGCAGCTTTGAAAAAACTCCTAGAGAATAAAAATGAATGGTATTCAGGTGTAGAACAGGAGGAATCATGGGAAGGTTTAAAACAACAACTGATTCAAGAACCAGTGTTGAAGTTCGATGTAGCAGGAAGATCTATTAAAATTTCAGCAGATGTTTCACAGTCTGGGTTAGGGGCAGTGATTTTACAGGAGCATGAGGATTGTTGGCAACCACAGGCATATGCATTGAAAGCACTGATTGATGCAGGAACCAAACATGCAGAGATCGAAAAGGAGCTTTTAGAAATATTGATTGCCTGTGAGAGATTCAATCAGTATGTTTATGGACAGACAGTGGAAGTTCAAACAAACCACAAGCCTCAATAGCATTATTTAGCAAACTGCTAAATGACTGTACCTTATTAATTCAAAGAATGATGATAAAGCAGCAAAAGTATGATTTGGTTGTTATCTCAACACCTGGTAAATTCATATTCACTGCAGAGGCACTTTCCAGAGCAGTGGCTTCCACGAAACCAAAGAAGACTTTAGAGACAGAGATGTAAGCCTACACAGATTTGATTGTAAAGTCAAATCCTGTAGCTAACAGGAAACTGAAACAAATTAGATGAAATGGAGAAAGAGGCATCATTGGGAATCCTTAAAGAAGTGATAACTAAAGGGTGGCCTGAAGAAATAAGCAGTTGCTTTCCAACTATAACAGACTATTGGAATTGCAGGCAAGAACTTACTGTGATAGATGGAGTGATTTTCAAGGGCAGTAAGGTTATTATTCCAATGATCCCATGGAAAAAATGCTACCGAAGATCCACAAAGATCATTTAGGAATTGAGAAGTGCAAACAATGAGCACCAGAGTTGCTGTATTGGCCATGGGTCAATCACAACATTGCTTATGTGGTAGGAAACAGCTTTTATGCTTGAAACACAAGCCATGCCAACAGGCAGAGCCACTGAGACTTCATCCAGGTCTACAAAAGCCTTATGAGAAGGTAGACACTGATTTTTTAATTGGCAATCAAAGGATTATTCAATAGTTGCAGATTATTATTCTCTGTATCCAAAAATGTGCACTGCACAGTACTAACAGTAAATCAGTGATAGCTGGCATGAAGGGAATCTTCTCCAGACATTATGACTACAAAAGTTTTTTTTCTCTTGTTGACAACAGTTCATCTTAATTAATTAGCCTCTTAGAGTTGGTTGGGCAACTCCCACCTTTTCATGTTCTCTGTATGTATATATATCTCCTCATTATATGTTCCATTCTATGCGTCAGATGAAGTGGGCTGTAGCCCACAAAAGCTTATGCTCAAATAAATTTGTTAGTCTCTAAGGTGCCATAAGTACTCCTGTTCTTTCTCCAGATATGGAATTCCAGATGAAGTCTTTCGTGATAAGGGGCTGCAATTTTCCCTAGACTGGGATTTTCATCACAAAACATCAAATCCAAATTACCCCCAATTAAATGGACTTGTGGAAATGTCTCTACGGACAGTAAAGAATCTTATGAAAAAGACTTTTGACAGCGGGGGTGATTTGTATAAACCTTTATTGGTTTACCGAAGTGCACCTCTGGAGAAAGGTTTTTCTCCAGTTGAGCTGTTAATGGGAAGAGGGATCAGACGTATTTTACCAATTACTGATAACTTGCTGAAATCTCCTGACAATGAAACCATAAAGAAAATGAAGGAAAATCAGAAGTGGAAGCAGAAATATTATTTTGACAAAAAGGCCAGTGATCTCCCATCTCTTAACCCAGGTGCTAGAGTGTGCCTGAGGAATCACACATCTAATACTTGGGGCCAAAGGTGCATCTGAAGAAGTGAGCTGTAGCTCACGAAAGCTCATGCTGAAATAAATTTTTTAGTCTCTAAGGTAACACAAGTACTCTTGTTCTTTTTGTGGATACAGACTAACACGGCTGCTACTCTGAAACCTGTAATTAAAGAACAGCTGCATCTAAGGTTTTATATAGTCCAGACAGACCAGGGGACACATTTTGATGTAATCGAAGGGATCTTCGAGTAATCCCAGAAAGTTCCAACACATTGAAAATAGATGTGGACTCTGGCATTTCACATTTTACTAATCCTTTATCATCAGCATACAAAGGAGAAACTGTTGAGGAACAAGAGAACAACTCAGATGCTAATGAAACACTGATACTGGGAAGATCAGAGTGGGAGATTAAATACCCTAAAAGACTCATAGAGACTTGCTAACCTGCCTGGAGAAAGGGTATTCAAGGAAAGTGAATGTAAAGACTCACTCAAGAGTGATGTGCGGGTAACCTCTCCTCACTAGATAATTGACACATTGGGCTTTATGGAAATGTACTACATGGTTGAGAATTTAATGTATGTGTTATTAGATAGTTAACTGTTTATATATATATGTATATTAGAGTTAATTAGTTTTTCTTTAATAGGGAAGATATAGAGCTCTGTTTATGAAAGATGGTGATTTGGAGATGCTCTCTCCTAAGGCACAGGGTTGTGAGTGTAGGAATGTGGAGACGTGCTCTGGAGTGGGGGTTGATCATCACATGGCCGTGTGCAGCAGCTCACTACAGAAGCTCTCCAGTTTGTTTTATCAAAGTTTTATTCTGTTCTCATTCACTTGTGCATTATTTAATGAACCTCAAGATCATTACAAGAGGTGTCGGGACTCAGCTCTGGCAAGGCCTGGCACAACTCCTATCTCTATCTCTCTATCCCCACACATCGCTCTCCATCTAATCTTAGGTGGATCCCTCTCTGGAGCTTAGAGAGCACAACTACTTGATGCTTCCCAACTCTGTACACAGGGGCTCTGTAACACAGAACCAACAGTGCCCTTCTTCTCCCCACACAATAGTGTCTTCAGGAGAGGCCAGACAGCATCCTCAGCCCCTCTCGCCCACCCCCGCATCCCTGAGAAGGGAATGCTGCCTTGGACTCTGCAGAGGCAAGGGCAGATAGCCCCATGTAAAGCCAGACTCAGGAATCCTCCAGGGCTCCCCTGGCAAGCATACACTAGGAATGATGGGGCTTCCCTTTCTGTCCAAGGGAACTGGTCTTTCCTATCCCCTTGGCATGTAAGCTGTTCCTAGTGCACAGTTGCTAGGTAACCCCTGAGAGTTCTGCTGTGATGAAAGGGACATGCCAGCCGCCTTAGCTTTTTGTGAGGAGGGAAGGATTTAGGGCAGGGGTAGGCAACCTATGGCATGGGTGCCGAAGGCGGCACATGAGCTGATTTTCAGTGGCACTCACACTGCCTGGGTCCTGGCCACCCATCCAGGGGTCTCTGCATTTTAATTTAATTTTAAATGAAGCTTCTTAAACATTTTCAAAGCCTTATTTACTTTACATACAACAATAGTTTAATTCTATATTATAGACTTATAGAAAGAGACCTTCTAAAAACGTTAAACTGTATTACTGACACGCGAAACCTTAAATTAGAGTGAATAAATGAATATTCGGCACATCACTTCTGAAAGGTTGATGACTCCTGATTTAGGGCAAAGACCTTTGCTTTGTTTTTGTTACAAAATGACAGGATTTGGGTTTTCACAGACCATATGTCAGTTATTCTGAGAGTATTACCTCACTGCCCCAAACAAGGCAGTGTATACATCTTCTATCCACCGAGGTTCTTAGCTGGACTCCATCACCATCCTATCTGAGCCTTCCCAATCATTAATGCAATTCACCCTTACAACACCCTGAGAAGTAAGGGAATAGTCTCCCTATTGTACAACTGAGAAACAGAGGCCCAGAGTAGATTAAATGACTTGACCAAGTCACACAAGACAGTCTGTGGTAGAATTGGTCAGAAAATGCTTTTCTTTCCCAGAGAAAATTTAGACTTTTCATCAAAGTACCAAAAACCATTTTTTTCAGCCAAAAACTTCTGGCAACTGCAAATATTTGGGTTTTTGGACCCAAATGTTCAGTTTTTGGTTTTCTGAAAAACAACAAGAATTTTGGAAGAAAGCAGACTCTCTAAAAAAAGAGTGTCAGAGGGGTAGCCATGTTAGTCTGGATCTGTAAAAGCAGCAAAGAGTCTTGTAGCACCTTATAGACTAACAGACGTTTTGGAGCATGAGCTTTTGTGGGTGAATGCATGCATCTGACAAAATGGGTATTCACCCATGAAAGTTGATGCTCCAAAACGTCTGTTAGTCTATAAGGTGCCACAAGACTCTTTGCTGCTTTAAAAAAAGAGTTTGTGTAGTCAAAAACCCAATTTTCCACTGAAACTTTTTTCAGTGGAAAATTTTCAACCAGCCCTAGTTTGTAGCACAGCTAAGAACTGAAGCCAGGTCTCTTAAAACCTCACATGAGCCTGAACAACTAAACCACCTTTCCTGCACTATTTTGAATTCTTAAACCAACTGACTTTTCTTTAAAGCTTATAAACTGCCCCAAAATTCCAACAAAGGGCATCTATTTACCCCTTTCTTCTGCCTTTCTCTTCCTTCATGTCTCATGGTTCTTACATTGTCTTTTATGTTTCTTCCCAGTCCTTGGGTTGTTTTAACATTCCACTTGCCAAAGAAATCAGGCTGCAACCCAGCTTTAGAAATGCTGATCTAACACAGTCAGTTGGAATTGCACTGGACTTGCACTGAAAGGCTGAGCTCATGAATCTTTTCATGAACAAGCAGATAGCAGCTGGCTATGAGTGTTGTCATACACTACTTCTCAAGGCTAACCATCCTCATCAGTCTTTGCAACACTTTGGAGAAAATGTGAAACCTCACACTTTGTGTTTGCAGCTTTCAGGCTGAGCAAAGAATCAAGTTGTTAACACTGAAATAAGGTGTGTCCAGAGCAAGCTGACAACCACTATAGGAATAGTTTAACCAGGCCTACACAACATGCGGCCCGGGGGCTTACTGTGCAGCCCACGAGGGATGAGTAGGTGGGGCTCACTGTGCGGCCTGTGGTGGATAAGTAGGCAAGCGGCCGGTGAGGGAGGGGGGCTGAAGAGGTGAGTGGGCAGTGGCAGGGGGTAAGCAGGCAAGCCGGGGATGGGTAGGGGGCTGAGAAGGCGAGCGGGCGGGCAGTGGCGGGAACGGGGAGGTGAGCCGCCAGGGGAGAGGGGGCTGAGCGGGCGAGCGAGTGGGCGAGTGAGCGGTGGCGGGGGCTGAGGAGGCGAGTCGGGGGAGTGGGGGGCTGAGGAGGTTAGCAAGGAGTCAGTGGCTGACCTGTTCTACTGATCTGGTCTGGCTTCCATCCCCTCTCCAAGGGTTGCAGCTGTCTGGAAGTGCCTGCCTTCCATGCCTCCCTCATTCACACCTCATTCATTCAACAGGGGAATTGATTACAAAGTTGGGGGAAGAGCTTATTCTACTTCTTGCAAAAAGACATTTTCCTTTTACCTTAATTATACTACCTGAGGGGCCCACTATAACATATTACCAAGGTTCAATACCACTGTTTCGGTGGGCCAGCACTGGGGAAGCGCGGGGTGGTTGGTGCTGGGGGGAGGAGTATTTCAGTGGGGCTGGGCGGCATTGGAGTATGTGTGTTGTGTTATGGGGGGGCTTGAAGGTGCTGGGGGGGTTGGCGGGGCTGGGAGGGTTTCGGCCCTCATCTGTTTTCTTTGGAGTAATATGGCCCTCGCCGCTTTACGAGTTGTGCAGGCCTGGTTTACAATAAGACCAGTTCCAAAGCTACTGCAGAGGGTGTGGTAATAGCCTCCTGTCCCAGAACTGGACTTTAGCGTCCAAAATCTGGGGCTTACCTGAAACTCCCCCAAGCTCACTACCAGCTTGGATATTCTCGCTGCCACCAGGTCAGGAATTATAGGGCCTGACCCCCCTTTCCTCTCTCTGGTGTCCCCAACCCTTCCTTTGGGGGACCCCCAAGACCCAGACCCCTGGGTGTCTCTCTCTC
>NC_133775.1:68251439-68259771 GCF_003597395.2 Chelonoidis abingdonii | reverse complement strand
GCATAACCAGTTATGCCACATTTAATATAAGTGCATTACAGATTCCCTTAATTAGCAGATGACCTCAACAGATGAGGCAGTCAGTCAGGAGGCTTGAGCCCTAATGGCAGAGATCATGATCCAAGACTGGTGGATTGCAGCATAGAGAGTGATATTACACCATGGCTGTTGGGGATGTGAATAAGAGTATCCTCTTCATCTCCACTGGACAATTTATGAAATGCTTGGTGCCTTCATGCATCCAGCCTGTCTCTGCTTGGATACAGAGCCACACATCTGACCACGAGATGCTTCCAGTCTACCTTGCAGAGAGCACACCTGTGGTTTTCAAGTCTATTCAGCTCAGAGTCAGTGGAGTAACAGAGATCCAGGCGTAGGTAATGGACATACCTGAACTAAAGAGATCAGCTACCACCTTAGGCCACGTGGGCAGTCTGCAGTGTGTTACAGTAACAGCAACGAGTCAGTGGACCTGTGCTGCTACGGAAACTCAATGAGCTGTTTCAGTCCTTCTGGAAGCAGTGATCCATTCCATAAGTATTTAGAGACGCGTCTATTGTGTACCTCTATAAGAGGAAGGGCAATCGCCAGGTATGCAACAATCACCTTGGAATCTTGCTGCTCTCTACAGCAGGGAAAGTTCTTGTACGGATTCTATTGAACCAACTGATCACTCACCTGGAGCAGGGCTTATTGCCAGAATCACAGTGCGGCTTCCGCAAGGGACTTGGGACTATTGACATGATCTTCGCTGTGCGTCAGCTACAGGAGAAATGTCAAGAGAGGAATCGTGAACTCTACACAACTTTTGTGGACCTCACGAAAACGTTCGACTCTGTCAGTCGCCAGGGCCTGTGGAGGATCATGTCGAAATTCAGCTGTCCAGACAGATTCATACGAATGGTATGTCAATTTCATCACAGTATGATGGCTCGTGTCCTGGATGACGGTGAAACATCTGAGGCCTTCCCAGTCACCAACGGCATCAAACAAGGGTGTGTTTTAGCATCCACTTTGTTCAGCATGATATTCTCTGCCACTCTGACTGATGCCTTTTAACACTGCACTGAAGGAGTAGGCCTGAAGTACAGAACCGATGGGAAACTATTCAATCTGACGCAACTGCGTGCCATCACCAAGGTGAAGGAAACTGTACTTCGAGACTTTCTCTTTGCCGATGATTGTGCTCTGAATGCTAGTACAGAGCCAGAAATGCAAGCCAGTATGGACAAGTTTTCATCTGCATGCAACAACTTCGGTCTCACCATAAACATCAAGAAGACTGAGGTCATGCACCAGCCAGCTCCCCATGCTCTGTACTCAGAACCGTCCATCACTGTAAATGGACAGAGACTTCAGGCAGTGACCAATTCACGTACCTGGACAGTACCCTTTCCCGAGCAGTGTCAATCAATGATGAAGTAAACTGTCGAATTGCTAAAGCCAACTCTGCATTTGGCCAATTGCGCTCCAACATCTGGGAACATCGAGGGATCAGCCTACCAACAAAGCTGAAGGTCTACCAAGCAGTGGTGCTTCCAACTCTGCTGTACGCTTGTGAGACGTGGACTGTCTATCGGAGTCATGCATGAAGGCTCAATCACTTCCACATTTCCTGTCGGTGTAAGCTTCTAAAAATCAGATGGCAGGACAAAATGCCTGATACTGAAGTCCTTACCAGAGCCAGTCTGCCATCAGTTCACACACTGCTGATGAGAGCCCAGACCAGATGGGCCGGACATGTCGTGAGAATGTCAGACGAGCTCATTCCTAAACAACTCTTCTACAGAGAACTCACCCAGAGAAAGCACTCCCATGGAGGACAAAAGAAGCGGTTCAAGGACACACTGAAGACCTCTCTGAAGTCCCTCGAGATCAATGCCGCCACACGGGAAACCCTCACACTGAACCGTCCAGCATGGTGCAGCGTCATTCACACAGGCAGTAATACCTCTAAGGTGAAGCGTACTGCTGAGGCTGAAAGAAAGCGTGAGCTACGCAAGTCCAGAGCTGCTCACACATCATCAACAGTGCCATCACGTCTGCCCAATGTGTGACCGGACGTTCCACGCCTGAATCGGACTGATCAGTCATCTTCGGATGCACAGAGTCCGGTCATCAAACGAATGAGTTGTTGAGGTCTTCATCGACAACGATGGACAAACATCATCATGATACTGTGCACACGGGGTGAGTCCTAGCACCAAGGAAAGAACATTCTGGTCCAAAAACTCAGCATCTATAAGTTCTATATCCTCTGCTGTCTCTTGTGCTAACAAAAATTCACTTTCCAATCATTCTAAGCTACAATCCCTTCTTTCTTTCCCTGCATCGGCAGGCCAGTGACAGGTTAGTGCAATGTCCTTAGCAGGGATATTACTCTATGTGCCTGTATATAGTTTAAATGGCACATCTCGCGTGTCATTACTACAAGGAAAATGCCACAGCTCATGCTCTTTGATTCACACATGTGTCAGAGCATCAGCAAAGCATTTTGCATCACTCTAAGGAATTTGAGTGCATTGCTTGCTCTTCCTTTCCCACATAGGCACATGCTCCCCTGTGAAGGCCTGTCCTGCTTTCCTCCCTGAATGTGGTGCCTTTTTGCAAAAGGATTAGGTTTGAGACATGCTCTACCTCCACCTTCTTCACTTGCTTATGGATAGCCCCAGTGTCCGCTGGCTTTTGGTTTTGAGTGATTAATCCCACTTTATATTAAGAGTATATTTGTAAATAATTTATTAAGGGTTCATAAATGAGCCACAGATGTTATAACTATGTTACAGATGTGAGTAGTATGTGTTGTAGATGGTTATAAGCACATAAGTAGAAGTTGTTACAGATGGTTAAAAGCGACCAGACTCTCTATATCTATCTATAATAATCAATTAGCCATCTATTGAAACATCTGATATTGGTTTCTTAATGCTTTATAAACTATTTATAAATGCACCCTTAATATAAAGTGGGACCAGTTAATTGACTTTTGAATGCTGCTTTTATTCTTAGCTCCGCTGTCTGCTGAACAGCTGTCTCCCTCATCTTCTCATTACTTACTTTTCCCAAATCAGATTTTTTTCTGCTATAACTTTTGTCTTCATTTATTTTATGTTTTAACATAAACTCTGCACTTGCCATCCTCAGTTTCCAGAATATTCCCTTTCAAACTAAGTGTGTTTGATGATTTCAAGGTAATTCATATTACATTGTTGAAGCTGTTTAAGCAAAAAAATACACACTTCTGTCCACCACTAAGATTTACAGTCTGCTTGCATTTACTGATATGTTAAACTTTACTGTGTTTCTTTTGCTACTGTTCAGCTCCTTTCTTCTTGACTTCAATGACAGCTGAACCCTCTCAAAATCAAACCGATTAAATAGAAAATAAGAGAAAATATTGTAATGTCACTATATAAATCCATAGTGCGCCCACGCCTTGAATACTGTGTCTAGTTCTGGTAGCCCCATCTCAAAAAGGGTATAGTGGAACTGGAAAAGGTTCTGAGAAGGGCAAGTAAGATGATCAAGGGTATGGAACAGCTTCCATGCAAGGAGAAACTAAAAGATTAGGGCTAGCTTAGCAAAGAGATGATTAAAGGGGATATGACAGGTCTCTAAAATCATGAACTTGTGGAAAAAATGAATAGAGAAGTACTATTTACCCTTTTCCAGGGTAAAACCAGGGGTCACCAAATGAATCTAATAGGCAGCAGGTTAAATAAAAACGAGGGAACTTTCTTTCACACAATGCACATTAACCTGTGGAACTCTGCCATGGGATGTTGTGTGAGGCCAAAAGATATAAATAAGACATTAGGGATCAAGGAGGATGGTCCATCAATGGCATTAGCCAAGATAATCAAGGACGCAAGCCGGTGCTCGGGTGACATAGACGTCTGACTGCTGGAAGCCAGAATGGGAAACAGGGATGGATCTCTTCAAAATTGGCCCTGCTTGTTCACTCCTGCCTGAAGCTCTGGTACAGGCCGACTTGTTGGCGACTGGGTACTAGGCAAGATGGAGCATATCTGATCGAGTTAGGTAGCTTTAGGTTCATAACTTAGGTTCTAATATAGATTAAGGTAACATTTTCAAAAGCACCAAAGAGATTTAGGAGCCTATGTTTCATTTTCACAAGTGGTTTAGGCCTTAGACTTATTTATACCGTATAAGACAGAGTGTGAATTTAAAGCACTTACAGGTATGTATAACTCCCTGTGTGGACCTTATCTGTTATAAGAGGCCTTTTTCTGGTTTAGTTATGTCACTTGGCAGCAGTTTACGGTAAGCTTCCAAAAAGCTGCTCTTATTCTGAAGCAAAAAGTGTCTACATGGGGAGTTATACTGTATAAGGAAATGGTTTGAACATAGCTGGTAGAATGATTAATGGAGTTAGAGCAAGTATTTTTCACCAATCCCACAAAAGTTGCTTCTGAGCAGCTAAATACCTTTACAATCTGGACTTGGGCCGTTTTGAAAATTTACCCATGGCATTTAGACTTAAATTTCATGACTCAATTGAGACTAGACTTCTATCACTTTAGGATGGCGAAATTTTTTGCCCTAATGATCCCTAACCTAAATTTGGTCACAGTTATTACATGGCACATTATTTCCTTAATGTCATGCAAGGTTAACAGAAAAACATACTACGTTAAGGTTAACAAGGATGCTGTATTTGCTCAGCTATTTTCTATGGTCAAATTTTTAAAATCAAATTCACTTCAATGGTGGTTACTCACCTTTCATATTTGTTTTTCTGCAAAAATATGTTAGCACCATGGCTTCACTCGGCAGGAATGTTGCTAAACTGATTTTAAGTGGCTATTACGCATGTTCAAGAATGGTAATTTCATATTTGTGATTCGATGAGCATTCCCATGGGAATCTATCCTAAGATCATGCTCGGCCTGTTGGAGAACACAACACATGACAGTGAACAGTCAAATTAGCTTGCGTTTCATTGTGCATGCCTTGTGTCTGATTACAATATTTAATGAACCAAGTCATGAGCACTGCAAGGCCCAAATAAGTCACATAAAACTACTGTGAATTGTTATTCATTGAACAAATGCGCTGAGAAGAAGGCTACATCTGAGCCTGTCAGGTCAGCTAGCTCTTATCAGAATACTCCCATCTGAGATCATAGAATCTAGAATATTCAGGTGGAAGGGAACCTCAGGAGGTCATCTAGGTCAACTCCCTGCCCTCAAAGGAGACCAGTCCCCAACTAAATCATCCCAGCCAGGGCTTTGGCAAGCCGTACTTAAAAAACCTCTAAGGAAGGAGATTCCACCTCACCACTAGGTAACCCGTTCCAGTGCTTCACCACCCTCCTAGTGAAAAAGTTTTTCCTAATATCCGACTTAAGCCTCTCCCACTGCAACTTGAGACCATTGCTCCTTGTTCTATCATCTGTTACCACTGAGAACAGTCTAGATCCATCCTCTATGGAACCCCTTTTCAGGTAGTTGAAAGCAGCTATCAAATTCCCCTTCATTCTTCTCTTCTGCAGACTAAACAATCCCAGTTCCTGCAGCCTCTCTCATAAGTCATGTGTTCCAGCCCCCTAATCATTTTTGTTGCCCTCCGATGGACTCTTTCCAATTTTTCCACATCTTTCTTGTAGTGTAGGGCCCAAAACTGGACACGGTACTCCAGATGAGGCCTCACCAATGTCGAATAGAGGGGAATGATCACATCCCTCAATCTGAAACCCTAAATCCCAATATGCACAGCAAGAATGAACTTGCCACAGCGCCACACATGTGACTGGATTTTGCTCCGATTTCCTCCGGTGACAGGCACAGTTATTAAACGAAAGCTGATATGCAAACACAGTATCTTTGAGGGCTCGACTGGGATTTAAAGCAACAAACACATTCAGGCAAAACAAGAATTAAAAGCGTAGAGTAACAAGCCAGCTGGCTGGCTTCTGAGCTATATCCCTTTGATCATGGAAATGGTCAACTGATAGATCAATTATTTCCTAACATTTAAGGCAAAAGAGATTTTGCTGCCTGGGAATGCTTCTCCAGCATTTGAAAGTAGGAGAGTCAGCACCTAAACCCAAGTCAAGCGCAAACACCATTCTTGCGCAGTCTTCTGGTGAGATCTCATGAGATCATTCTTCTGACAATTAGGTAGGAGGAATCAGGTTCTCTCCATTATCTATGGAAGTGGTTCTCAAACTTTTTTTTCGTGGACCACTTGAAAATTGCTGAGGGCCTTGGTGGACCACTTAATGATCTTTCCAAATGTTGTTTGTACCATTATCTAACTATTGTAAAGTGCTTTGGATAAAAGTGCTATATAAATTTTTTTTAATAATAATTAACATGTTTTTGTTCTACAAATAAAAGCACACCACTCATTTTAATATCAGTAGTCTTACCTTTCTAATGCAATGGATGTGCCCTCTCCCCCCCACCATGGCAGCCCATGAGCTGGGGCTGGGAAGGATGGGGGGTTTCCATTGTCACGGCAGGGAAGGAGCTATGGCTGGGAAGGAGCAGGGGGGTGGGGTCTGTCCCTCTCTCCCCCACCACAGCAGCCACAGTCCTGGAGCTGGGGAAAGCTGCCTCTTTCTCTGGCTGCTGCGGCCCTGCACATCCCAAATTCCCCCTACCCCATCTTCTCACCCCACTGCCCCCTCCCACCTATTCCCCCCAAGGCCACCACTTCACCTTACATGTGCATCTTCTCCAGGGTCCAGGTACTTAATTAGTGGAGCCACACCTGCGTGGCTCCATTAATTAAGTGGGTGGCCCTTCTTTCTCTCATGTGCAACTGCCCAGGCATGCACCTTAGAGGGAACTATCCACAGACCACCTGAATGGAACTCGCAGACCACTGGTGCTCCGCAGACTACCAGTTTGAGAACCTCTGATCTATGGCAATGGAATTGTCTCTGCCAATCACACAGCAGGGAAGCTGTAACCACACTCTTGCACATCTGTTCAGATTTCATTCACACAGATAATTCCCTGCACAGTGACTATTTAGGGAGGTAGGGGTGTCTCTGATTTGCATAAGCACTGCACAGATATTTGAAAATGTAAATTCCTGTGCTCTGATTCATGCCTGTGCTCCTTTTCCCCCCTCTTTGCTAGTAAGCAAGATGTGGCGTCAATTTCTCACTCTCTGAAGCAGAACAACCCCAAACTGTATGCCGTGGAGGTTTTTTTGGTGGCAGTGTTGCCAAAATCATAACAGGTTCAATGCCCAAAGTGTCTCCTATGCCTGGTTTGCTAGAAGTATGAGCTCTCAAAAGGAGAGATGAGGGACTGATCCACTTTGTGCGTGCATCTACATTTAAACAGAAATGTTTTGCCATTCCCTAGCCATGGGAAGAGGCTGCAACCCTGGGTAAACACAAGAATATGACACTGCTCTTGAAAATACACAGCTGGATTCTGCCTGGCCCTGATGTGGGACCACAGTGTGTGAGGGGCACATAGGCTCTTCCTTGCACTGCCAGGCAGAGCTCCAGTCTCTGAATTCGCAGAAGGACAAAGACTCCTCTGTTCAGAGCATCCCATGGGCACATGGCACCAAGGTGGGGAAAAGGTGGGGCCCCTCTATGCACCAGCCAACTGCATGGGGGTGCGGGAGCAAGGTGCACCTTATAAAGAGGGTGTAGCAGCATGCACTCAGCTTCAGTGCCTTGGGCTCAATGCTGGCCCGGAACAGGCACAACAGGGGCTCTCATGACTCAGAGCTGGGTGCAGAAGCATTGCTCAGTAAGCAGAACAGCAGCCCCTAGGTCAGAGATGGGCAATGCAGAAGCTCAGCCCAAATTTCTGGGCTATCCCCAGATGCTCACATGATCCCCAAAAGGCTTTAAATAGACCCTAAAACTGCAGCAATGCCCATGATAATAATATGATGAGAGCAGATGGCACTGAAAATCCAAGTCTGAGCATTGCACTGTACAACCTGCCATAATTATTTAAATAATCATCTTCCAGATTGTAACCTCTCCTGGGCAGAGCTTACCTTGGTATGCATCTTTTACACATGGCAATAAATAACAGCAACCAAATCATCTTGCTAATTATTAAGGAGGAAACAGAGCCTGAACCTAGCACAGATCAAGGCTTCTGCAGCCATATCCTCCATCACTCGTGACCACAACCCTCCTC
The DNA here is from genome assembly GCF_003597395.2 of Chelonoidis abingdonii. Taxonomy (NCBI): domain Eukaryota; kingdom Metazoa; phylum Chordata; order Testudines; family Testudinidae; genus Chelonoidis; species Chelonoidis abingdonii. The sequence continues at coordinate 68,251,627 of NC_133775.1, read as the reverse complement.
AGCCCAAGCAAAGAGGAAAAGTCAGCTTCCCAATAGGTAAGACCCCTCTTAATTTCTTCTGTGGAAGGTGCTTTCTCTCTGAGCGTGCTCCAACTTCCACTTCCCTAAGGGGAGAACTGCAGTCCTGCTATTGTCCCCATCACAGCATCACATCCACAATGCAGCCAAATGGGATTTTTCTTGCATAG
>NC_133775.1:68243889-68251339 GCF_003597395.2 Chelonoidis abingdonii | reverse complement strand
TTCCATTCTATGCGTCAGATGAAGTGGGCTGTAGCCCACAAAAGCTTATGCTCAAATAAATTTGTTAGTCTCTAAGGTGCCATAAGTACTCCTGTTCTTTCTCCAGATATGGAATTCCAGATGAAGTCTTTCGTGATAAGGGGCTGCAATTTTCCCTAGACTGGGATTTTCATCACAAAACATCAAATCCAAATTACCCCCAATTAAATGGACTTGTGGAAATGTCTCTACGGACAGTAAAGAATCTTATGAAAAAGACTTTTGACAGCGGGGGTGATTTGTATAAACCTTTATTGGTTTACCGAAGTGCACCTCTGGAGAAAGGTTTTTCTCCAGTTGAGCTGTTAATGGGAAGAGGGATCAGACGTATTTTACCAATTACTGATAACTTGCTGAAATCTCCTGACAATGAAACCATAAAGAAAATGAAGGAAAATCAGAAGTGGAAGCAGAAATATTATTTTGACAAAAAGGCCAGTGATCTCCCATCTCTTAACCCAGGTGCTAGAGTGTGCCTGAGGAATCACACATCTAATACTTGGGGCCAAAGGTGCATCTGAAGAAGTGAGCTGTAGCTCACGAAAGCTCATGCTGAAATAAATTTTTTAGTCTCTAAGGTAACACAAGTACTCTTGTTCTTTTTGTGGATACAGACTAACACGGCTGCTACTCTGAAACCTGTAATTAAAGAACAGCTGCATCTAAGGTTTTATATAGTCCAGACAGACCAGGGGACACATTTTGATGTAATCGAAGGGATCTTCGAGTAATCCCAGAAAGTTCCAACACATTGAAAATAGATGTGGACTCTGGCATTTCACATTTTACTAATCCTTTATCATCAGCATACAAAGGAGAAACTGTTGAGGAACAAGAGAACAACTCAGATGCTAATGAAACACTGATACTGGGAAGATCAGAGTGGGAGATTAAATACCCTAAAAGACTCATAGAGACTTGCTAACCTGCCTGGAGAAAGGGTATTCAAGGAAAGTGAATGTAAAGACTCACTCAAGAGTGATGTGCGGGTAACCTCTCCTCACTAGATAATTGACACATTGGGCTTTATGGAAATGTACTACATGGTTGAGAATTTAATGTATGTGTTATTAGATAGTTAACTGTTTATATATATATGTATATTAGAGTTAATTAGTTTTTCTTTAATAGGGAAGATATAGAGCTCTGTTTATGAAAGATGGTGATTTGGAGATGCTCTCTCCTAAGGCACAGGGTTGTGAGTGTAGGAATGTGGAGACGTGCTCTGGAGTGGGGGTTGATCATCACATGGCCGTGTGCAGCAGCTCACTACAGAAGCTCTCCAGTTTGTTTTATCAAAGTTTTATTCTGTTCTCATTCACTTGTGCATTATTTAATGAACCTCAAGATCATTACAAGAGGTGTCGGGACTCAGCTCTGGCAAGGCCTGGCACAACTCCTATCTCTATCTCTCTATCCCCACACATCGCTCTCCATCTAATCTTAGGTGGATCCCTCTCTGGAGCTTAGAGAGCACAACTACTTGATGCTTCCCAACTCTGTACACAGGGGCTCTGTAACACAGAACCAACAGTGCCCTTCTTCTCCCCACACAATAGTGTCTTCAGGAGAGGCCAGACAGCATCCTCAGCCCCTCTCGCCCACCCCCGCATCCCTGAGAAGGGAATGCTGCCTTGGACTCTGCAGAGGCAAGGGCAGATAGCCCCATGTAAAGCCAGACTCAGGAATCCTCCAGGGCTCCCCTGGCAAGCATACACTAGGAATGATGGGGCTTCCCTTTCTGTCCAAGGGAACTGGTCTTTCCTATCCCCTTGGCATGTAAGCTGTTCCTAGTGCACAGTTGCTAGGTAACCCCTGAGAGTTCTGCTGTGATGAAAGGGACATGCCAGCCGCCTTAGCTTTTTGTGAGGAGGGAAGGATTTAGGGCAGGGGTAGGCAACCTATGGCATGGGTGCCGAAGGCGGCACATGAGCTGATTTTCAGTGGCACTCACACTGCCTGGGTCCTGGCCACCCATCCAGGGGTCTCTGCATTTTAATTTAATTTTAAATGAAGCTTCTTAAACATTTTCAAAGCCTTATTTACTTTACATACAAACAATAGTTAATTCTATATTATCGACCTTATAGAAAAGAGACTTCTAAAAAACGTTAAACTGTTTACTGACACAGCGAAACCTTAAATTAAGAGCTGAATAAATGAATATTCGGCAACATCACTGTCTGAAAGGTTATGACTCCTGATTTATGCAAATACCTTTGCTTTGTTTTGTTACAAAATGACAGGATTTGGGTTTTCACAGACCATTCAGTTATTCTGAGAGTATTACCTCACTGCCCCAATCAAGGCAGTGTATACATCTTCTACCACCGAGGTTCTTAGCTGGACTCCATCCCATCCTATCTGAGCCTTTCCAATCATCTAATGCAATTCACCCTTACAACACGCCTGAGAAGTAGGGGAAATAGTCTCCCTATTGTACAAACTGAGAACAGAGCCCCAGAGTAAGATAATGGACTTGACCAGTCACACAGACAGTCTGGGTTAGAGATATTGGTCAGAAATGCTTCTTTCCAGAGAAAATTTAGACTTTTCATCAAAAGTACCAAAACCATTTTTCACGCAAAAACTTCTTAGGAACTGAAATATTTGGGTTTTGGACCCCAAATGTTCCAGTTTTTTGGTTTTCTGAAAAACACAAATTTGGAAGAAGAGCGACTCTCTAAAAAAAGAAGTGTCAAGAGGGTAGCCATGTAGTCTGGATCTGTAAAAGCAGCAAAGAGTCTTGTAGCACCTTATGAGACTAACAGACGTTTTGGAGCAGGCTTTTGTGGGGAATGCTGATCTAAAAAATGGGTATTTCAACCAGAAAAGTTGATGCTCCAAAACGTCTGTTAGTCTATAAGGCCCACAAGATCTCTTTGCCTGCTTAAAAAAAGAGTTTGTTAGTCAAAACCCAATTTCCACTGAAACTTTTTTCAGTGGAAAATTTCACCACGCCCTAGTTTGTAAGCACAGTAAGAACTGAAGCCAGGCTCTTAAAACCTCACATGAGCCTGACAAACTAAACACTTTCCTGCACTATTTTGAATTCTTTAACCAACTGACTTTTTCTTAAAAGCTTATAACTGCCCAAAATTCCAACAAAGGGCATCTATTTACCCCTTTCTTCTGCCTTTCTCTTCCTTCTGTTCTTCAAATGGTCTTACATTGTCTTTTATTGTTTTTCCAGTCCTTGGGTTCTGTTATAACATTCTCCCCAACTTGCCAAGAAATCAGGCTGCAACCCCGCTTTAGAAATGCTGATCTAAACACAGTCAGTGTGAATTGCACTGGACTGCACTGAAAGGCTGAGCTCATGAATCTTGCATGAACAAGCAGATAGAGCTGGCTATTGATGTGTTCAACACTACTTCTAAGCTAACCATCCTCATCAGTCTTTGCACACTTTGGAGAAAATGTGAAACTCACACTTGTTTTGCCAGCTTTCAGGCTGAGCAAAGATCAAGTTGTTAACACTGAAATAGGTGTGTCCAGAGCAAGCTGACACCACTATAGGAATAGTTTAACCAGGCCTACACAGTGCGGCCGGGGCTTACTGTGGCAGCCCACGAGGGTATGAGTAGGGTGGGGCTCACTGTGCGCCTGGGTGGGATCAAGTAGGCAAGCGGCCGGTGAGGGAGGGGGGCTGAGAGGTGAGTGGGCGTGCAGGGGAAGGCAGGCAAGCCGGGGATGGGATAGGGGGCTGAAAGGCGAGCGGGCGGCAGTGGCGGGAACGGGGAGGTGAGCGCCAGGGAAGAGGGGGCTGAGCGGGCGAGCGAGTGCGCGAGTGAGCGGTGGCGGGGGCTGATGGAGGCGAGTCGGAGGGAGTGGGGGGCTTGAGGAGGTTTCACAGAGTCAGTGGCTGACCTTTTTACTGATATCTGGTCTGGCTTTCCCATCCCCTCTCCAAAGGGTTGCAGCTGTCTGGAAGTGCCTGCCTCCATGGCCTCCCTCATTCACACTCATTCATCAACCAGGGAATTTTGATTACAAAATGGGGGAGAAGGCTTATGCTATTCTTGCAAAAAGACATTTTCCTTTTACCTTAATCTTAACAACCTGATGGGGCCCACTATAAACTATATACCAAAGGTTCAATACCACTGTTTCGGTGGTGGCCAGCACTGGGGAAGCGCCGGGGTGGTTGGTAGCTGGGGGAGGAGTAATTTCAGTGGGGCTGGGCGCTATTGGAGGTATTGTGTTGTGTTATGGGGGGCTTGAAGGTGCTGGTGGTTGGCGGGGCTTGGGAGGGTTTCGGCCCTCATCTGTTTTCTTTGGAAGTAAAGGCCCTCGCCGCTTTAACGAGTTGTGCATGGCCTTGGTTTACAATAAGACCAGGTTCAAGCGAACTGCAGAGGTAGTGTGTAAAGCCTCCTGTCCAGAATCGGACTGTTAGCGTCCAATAAATCTGGGCTTACCTGCAACTCCCCCAAAAGCCACTACCACTTGGATATTCTCGCTGCCACCAGGTCAGGAATTATTAGGCCTGACCCCCCTTCTCCTCTGCTCTGAGATGTCCCCAACCTTCTTTGCGGGGGACCCCAAGACCCAGACCCCTGGTCTCTCTCTCTCTCTCCTCTCCCAGCTCCCCCTTTCCTGGTTAGCCGGTGCGAGACTAGACTTCACTCTTTGAATGCAACCGGAGAACAATCTAGCGTCCCGAGGCTATGCATTCACAGCTTAATCACAGCTACGGCACCAAGGAAATTCCCCTCCTGATCTTGTTGCAGTAACTAGAGAAAAACTTCAACCACAAGAGAACAGAGATGAAATTCCTTTTTCTCTTTCCCCGTTAGGCCTGCTCTTTCCTGGACAATAGAAAAATAGCCCACAGCCTGGCATGTTCCCTTCCCTTTGCTCTCACTAGGAAAAGAAAATCCCAACCAGTTTTCAAAAGAACTTTACTATAAAAGAGAAAGATAAGTACAAACAATATCTCTGCATTAGAAACTCAATTACAAGGCTCTTGCTTATAAGAAAATTGAATAAACAGTCTTGATTTAAAAGATGATAGCCCGATTAAACCAGGTCAGCAAATCAAACATACATTAATATCAACACAAAGCGCAATCATAGCCGAATACTTTGCTTTCCTTGTAACTCACGTGTATAGTGAGAAACTTTTGAGAATTAAGAGGGAGTAGAAGGAAACTGTGTTTACTCATAACCGAGAAAACAACAAAGACCCCGAGTATACAAATTCCCGCCCCTGACTTTTAAACAATCCAGTTCTCTGATTGGTCCTCTGGTCAGGTGTTTGGTTATCCTTTCCAGGTAAAAGAAACTTAACCCTTACCTTACCTATCTACTTATGACAGAGGGAGTCCAAGAAGGCAGCAGAGGACCATCATGCTACTGGTGTCCATTCAATCTAGACCTTAAGTGGGGCATTAGCCTTTTGCAGTATCTCTGCACAGGGTGAATTTCGCTCTCAGGGCCATATAGCCCAATGATCCATAAGCAGCACTTCTCACTTAAGTCAATGGATAGTGCTGCTTGAAAGATACAATATGGTCCTAAGACACATAGGTCACGATCCACCCCATGGCTTTGTGCAGCAGTCATTGTGATGGCAGAGGGAATATTTCTCTTCTTGTATTTGGAACAAGCTGCTTCTCTGGCCCTGATATCCACAGGATAGGGTTACCATATTTCCCACAGGGAAAACAGGACACCATGTGGGGCTATCCCGACACACCCGTCCCCATTTCCCCATGCTGGGCTGGCCTAAGCCGCTTGCCTGAGCCCTCCTCCCCACATGGGGCTGGTCTGAGTCACTCGCCCAAGCCCTGCCTGTCCCCTGTGTGAGGCTGGGGCTGGTATCGCTGCTCACCCAAGCCCTCCCTTCCCCCTTGCACGGGGCTGGCAACACCGCTCGCTCCCCTGCACATTCCTCCGCACCTCAAGTTGGCAAGAGCAAATGGGACAAATGCCCACTTGTGCCGAACAAAGTCAGGATGGCCGGGACAGGGCTTAAAAAAGTGACTGTCCCTGCCAAAACAGAATGGATGGTCATACTACCACAGGGCCTGGGGATTTTGGAAGTGCTCCAACCTTCGCACCCAGGGCAGGACCACTCAGTTACAGAAGGGGCTGACCTCGCAGTCAACAAATATCAACCAGGCTCCTGAGGCTTGCTGTGGGGAAGGGGACAAGCCTGACAGGCTTTTGTGGGGCAGGAGCCTACATTCAAATGGGGTTACAGGATGTTTCTATGCCTTGCAAACATGAAACCCAGGCTTGCAAGAGGCTCAATAGGCGTATTTTGTACAGCTTCTCTGGGCACTCTGGTTGTCTGCAGAATAGGCACAGGACGAGCCGCTGCTTTACAACCTGGATTTTATATCCCATGCTGCTTTTTCAGGGGTCTTTGTTTAGGTTCATCAGCCTCGCAGAGATAATTGGAACTGCAGCTGCCTTTCTAACACCAGAAGCTAACTTTCCCAAGAAGCAGTGGGATCTATTAAATAAAACATGGGATTAGGAGTCAAGAGATCTGTGGTCTAGTCCTCTCTCTGCCAGTAACTTGCTGGGGGATCCGGGGCAAATCAATCACTGTCTCTCTTCCACCCCCTGTTAAAATGGAGACACCTGGCTGGGGGACTGCGATGAGTAATTACTTCATGTTTATTAGCTGTTGTGAGGATTAAATAATTATTTCCTGTCCTTGTGAGGATCAATGCTCTTGTGAATGCTCTAAGGAAGTCCTGCACTTGTAAGTACTGAGCACAATATTCTGGATCCTTTCATGGTCCTAATGCCTGATTTTAAAGGATGAACAAAAGAGGAACCCATAAGAATTGTGAGAAAATGTCATCCACGGAAGCATGAGTTGAATTTAAAGGCTGCCGAAAAGCTTTTAAGGCCCTGGCAATGAGTCTTATTAGCTCATCAGTGAGTTTATATGTAACCAATCTATTTAACCAGCTATGTATAGAATTCTGCAGCTTATGGCAAACAAGATGCATACACTTAGCCAATAGGATTGTATTTAGAAGTGATAATGTACTCTACAGAGCCTAGAAGAAAGCACCAAGGGGTTCCCATGGGGATGTTGGAACCTGTGCATAACCAGTTATGCCACATTTAATATAAGTGCATTACAGATTCCCTTAATTAGCAGATGACCTCAACAGATGAGGCAGTCAGTCAGGAGGCTTGAGCCCTAATGGCAGAGATCATGATCCAAGACTGGTGGATTGCAGCATAGAGAGTGATATTACACCATGGCTGTTGGGGATGTGAATAAGAGTATCCTCTTCATCTCCACTGGACAATTTATGAAATGCTTGGTGCCTTCATGCATCCAGCCTGTCTCTGCTTGGATACAGAGCCACACATCTGACCACGAGATGCTTCCAGTCTACCTTGCAGAGAGCACACCTGTGGTTTTCAAGTCTATTCAGCT
>NC_133775.1:68234088-68240699 GCF_003597395.2 Chelonoidis abingdonii | reverse complement strand
TAGCCCCATCTCAAAAAGGGTATAGTGGAACTGGAAAAGGTTCTGAGAAGGGCAAGTAAGATGATCAAGGGTATGGAACAGCTTCCATGCAAGGAGAAACTAAAAGATTAGGGCTAGCTTAGCAAAGAGATGATTAAAGGGGATATGACAGGTCTCTAAAATCATGAACTTGTGGAAAAAATGAATAGAGAAGTACTATTTACCCTTTTCCAGGGTAAAACCAGGGGTCACCAAATGAATCTAATAGGCAGCAGGTTAAATAAAAACGAGGAAGTTCTTTTCACACAATGCACAATTAACCTGTGGAACTCTGCCATGGGATGTTGTGGAGGCCAAAAGTATTAAAAAAAGAATTAGGTGAGTTCAAGGAGGATAGGTCCATCAATGGCCATTAGCCAAGATAATCAAGGACGCAAGCCTGTGCTCAGGGTGACACTAGACCTCTGACTGCTGGAAGCCAGGAAGGGAAAACAGGGATGGATCTCTTCAAAATTGCCCTGCTCTGTTCACTCCTCCTGAAGCTCTGGTACAGGCCACTGTTGGCGACTGGGTACTAGGCAAGATGGAGCACTAATCTGATCCAGTAAGGTAGCTCTTAGGTTCTAACTTAGGTTCTAATATAGATTTAAGGTAACATTTTCAAAAGCACCAAAGAGATTTAGGAGCCTATGTTTCATTTTCACAAGTGGTTTAGGCACTTAGGACTTATTTATACCTGTATAAGACAGAGTGTGAATTTAAAGCACTACAGGTATATAACTCCCTGTGTGGACACTCTTATTCTGTTATAAGAGGGCCTTTTTCTGGTTTAGCTTATGTCACTTTGGCAGCAGTTTACGGTAAGCTTCAAAAAGCTGCTCTTATTCTGAAGCAAAAGTGTCTACATGGGGGAGTTATACTGGTATAAGGAAAGTGGTTTGAACATACTGGTAGAATTGATTTAATTGGAGTTAGGTAGCCAAGTATTTTTCACAATCCCACAAAGTGCCTTCTGAGCAGCTAAATACCTTTACAAATCTGGACCTTGGGCCGTTTTGAAAATTTACCCATAGGCATTTAGGAACTTAAATTTCAATGACTCAATGAGACTTAGACTTCTAAGTCACTTAGGCATGGCTGAAAATTTTGCCCTAAGATCCCTAACCTGAAAATTTGGGTCAAAGTTACTACAAATGGCACATTTATTTCCTTAAATGTAATGCAAGGTTAACAGAAAACATACTACGTTAGGTTAACAAAGGATTGCTGTATTTGCTCAGCTATTATTCTATGTTCAAATTTTAAAATAAATTCACTTCAATGGTGGTTACTCACCTTTCATATTTGTTTTCTGCAAATATGTTAGCACATGGCTTCACTGGCAGGAATGTTGCTAAAACTGAATTTTAAGTGACTATTACAGAATGTTCAATGAATGGTAATTTCATATTTGTGATCATGAGCATTCCCATGGGAAATCTGATCCTAAGAGTCATGCTCGGCCTGTTGGAGAACACAAACATGACAAGTGACACAAGTCAAATTAGCCTGAATTTCATTGTGCAAATGCCTTGTGTCTGATACAATACTTTAAATGAACAGTTCATGAGCAATGCAAGGCCCAAAATAAAGTCACATAAAACTACTGATGAATAATGTTATATGAACAAATGCTGAGGAAAGAAGCTACATCTGAGGCCTGTCAGGTCAGCTAGCTCTTATCAGAATACTCCCATCTGAGATCATAGAATCATAGAATATCAGGGTTGGAAGGGACCTCAGGAGGTCATCTAGTCCAACTCCCTGCTCAAAGCAGGACCAGTCCCCAACTAAATCATCCCAGCCAGGGCTTTGTCAAGCCTGACCTTAAAAACCTCTAACTAAGGAAGAGAGAATTCCCACCTCACCACTAGGTAACCCGTTCCAGTGCTTCAACACCCTCCTAAAGTGAAAAAAGTTTTTCCTAATATCCGACCTTAAGCCTCTCCACTGCAAACTTGAGACCATTGCTCCTGTTCTATCATCTGTTACACTGAGAACAGGTCTACAGATCCATCCTTCTATGGAACCCTTTTCAAGGTTAGGTGAAACCAAGTCTAATCAAATTCCCCTCATCTCTTCTCTTTTCTGCAGACTAAACACATCCCAGTTCGCTGCAGCCTCTCTGCAGTAAAGTCATGTGTTCCAGCCCCTAAATACATTTTTTGTTGCCTCGATGACTCTTTCCAAGTTTTCCACAGCTTTCTTGTAGTTGTAAGTGCCCAAACACTGGACACGGTTACTACCAGATGAGGCTCTCACCAATGTCGAATAGAGGGGAATGATCACGATCCCTCAATCTGAAACCCTAAATCCAATATGCACAGCAAGAATGAACTTGCCACAGCGCCACATCATGTGAGTGACTGGATTTTGCTCCGATTTCCTCCGGTGTACAGGCACAGTTATTAAACGAAAAGCTGATATGCAAAACACAGTATCTTTGAAGGGTCGACTTGGGATTATAAGCAAACAACACATTCACGCAAAACAAGAATTAAAAGCGTAGGAGATAACAAGCCAGCCTGGACTGGCTTCTGAGCTATATCCGCTTTGATCGAGGAGAACATGGTCAACTGATAGATGAATTATTTCCTAACATTTAAGGCAAAGAGAATTTTGGCTTGCCTGGCGAATGCTTCTCCAGCAGTTGGAAAGTAGCGAGAGTCAGCAACCTAACCAAGTCAAAGCGCAAACACCCATCCTTTTTTCGTTGCTGCACTTCGGTGAGATCCCTCCTTTTTTACACTGAGATTCTGCGGTCAATTATGGCTGAGATCTGACACTCGAGGTTTCTTCTGCCATTTTTTTTAGGCAGGAAGTCAGGTTCTCTTTATTATCTATGGAAGTGGTTCTCAAAACTTTTTATTTCGTGGACCAACTTGAAAATTGCCTGATGAGTGCCCCTTGGTGGGACACTTAATGATTCCTTTCCAAATGTTTGTTTGTTACATTATCTTAACTATTGTAAAGTGCTTTGGATAAAAGTAGCCTTCATATTAAGTGTGTTCTTACATAATAATTAAATGTTTTTGTTCTATCAATAAAAGCACACACTCATTTTAATATCAGTAGTCTTCGCTTTCTAACTGCAATGGGGACTGTGGCCCTCTCCCCCCACCTGTGGCAGCCCATGAGCTGGGGCCTGGGAAGGATGGGGGGTTCCATGTCACGGCAGGGAAGCGACCTATGGCTGGGAAGGAGCAGGGGGGTGGGTTCTGTCCCTCTCTCCCGCTACCACAGCAGCCACAGTCCCTGGAGCATGGGGAAAGCATGCCTCTTTCATCTGGCTGCGGCGGCCCTGCAATCATCCCAAATTCCCCTACCCGCCATCTTCACCCCACTGCCCCCTCCCACCTATCTCCCCCCAAGGCTCACCACTTCACCTTACATGTGCATCTTCTCCAGGTCCATTACTTAATTAGTGGAGCCACACCTGCGTGGCTCCATTAATTAAGTGGGTGGCCCTTCTTTCTCTCATGTGCAACTGCCCAGGCATGCACTCTTAGAGGAAAACTATCACAGACCACTCTGAATGGAACTCGCAGACCACTGGTGCTCGCGCAGACTACCAGTTTGAGAACCTCTGATCTATGCAATGGAATTGTCTCTGCCATCACACAGCAGGGAAGCTGTAACCACACTCTTGCACATCTGTTCAGATTTCATTCACACAGATAATTCCCTGCACAGTGACTATTTAGGGAGGTAGGGGTGTCTCATGATTCTGCATAAGCACTGCACAGATATTTGTGAAATGTAATTCCTGTGCTCTGATTCATGCCTGTGCTCCTTTTCCCCCTCATTTGCTAGTAAGCAAGATGTGCGTCAATTTCTCACTCTCTGAAGCAGAACCAACCCCAAACTGTATGCCGTGGAGGTTTTTTTTGGTGGCAGTGTTGCCAAATCATAACAGGTTCAATGCCAAAGTGTCTCCTATGCCTGGTTTGCTAGAAGTATGAGCTCTCAAAAGGAGAGATGAGGGACTGATCCACTTTTGTGCGCGTGCATCTACATTTAAAACAGAAATGTTTTGCCATTCCCTAGCCATGGGAAGAGGGCTGCAAACCTGGGTAAACACAAGAATATTGACACTGCTCTTGAAAATACACAGCTGGATTCTGCCTGGCCCTGATGTGGGACCACAGTGTGTGAGGGGCACATAGGCTCTTCCTTGCACTGCCAGGCAGAGCTCCAGTCTCTGAATTCGCAGAAGGACAAAGACTCCTCTGTTCAGAGCATCCCATGGGGCACATGGCACCGAAGGTGGGGAAAAGGTGGGGCCCCTCTATGCACAGCCAAACTGCATGGGGGTGCGGGAGCAAGGTGCACCTTATAAAAGAGGTGTAGCAGCATGCACTACAGCTTCAGTGCCTTGGGCTCAATGCTGGCACCGGAACAGGCACAACAGGGGCTCTCATGACTCAGAGCTGGTGCAGAAGCATTGCTCAGTAAGCCAGAACAGCAGCCCCTAGGTCAGAGATGGCAATGCAGAAGCTCAGCCCAAATTTCTGGGCTATCCCCAGATGCTCACATGATCCCCAAAAGGCTTTAAATAGACCCAAAACTGCAGCAATGCCCATGATAATAATATGATGAGAGCAGATGGTCACTGAAAATCCAAGTCTGAGCATTGCACTGGGCTGTACAACCTGCCATAATTATTTAAATAATCATCTTCCAGATTGTAACCTCTCCTGGCAGAGCTTACCTTGGTATGCATCTTTTTTCTACACATGGCAATAAATAACAGCAACCAATATCATCTTGCTAATTATTAGAGGGGAAACAGAGCCTGAACCTAGCACAGATCAAGGCTTCTGCAGCCATATCCTCCATCACTCGTTGACCACAACCCTCCTCAGCCAAGCAAAGAGGAAAAGTCAGCTTCCCAATAGGTAAGACCCCTCTTAATTTCTTCTGTGGAAGGTGCTTTCTCTCTGAGCGTGCTCCAACTTCCACTTCCCTAAGGGGAGAACTGCAGTCCTGCTATTGTCCCCATCACAGCATCACATCCACAATGCAGCCAAATGGGATTTTTCTTGCATAGAAATGTCATCAGAGACTTCTGGCTCTTCGGCCCAGGTGGGTGAGTCTGACCTACATGCTGTTGAATTTTCCTGGCAGACAGCCCACAGGAAGAGACTACCAGTGCTTCAGTAGTAGAGATCATTGCTTCATACAATTGCGGCTGGTGACTAGGTTAATGGGATGCTCATTTTAAAAAATTATTTGCCATGATGGCAGGTCATCCTTTCTGCAATTTTTGAAACCTGTGTGGAAATACATCAATAATGATGCTTGTATGATAGCTCTGCCTCCTCCCTGGGGTCTGAACCTGCACTGAATAAATACATGGAATTTCAATCTTTTCCTCATCCCTTATAGAAATGCAAAGCCCGACTTCTGCCCCAGGAGATATAACCTTTCATAAAACAAAATCTCTTTCAAATCCAGGACTCAGCACAGATGCATCATTCCCAAGTGCTCTGTAAAATGGAACAATATCCCTTTTGAAATAACCCCCTGATTTGTGCCTTCTCAGCTTAAAACAAAATATAATGGTTCCAGGTTAGAAATGGTTCAAGGAAATGGAAAACATAATGATCCTGGACAATGTATGGGAGTCTGAGGGACGCAGCTGGCAGCTGATACAAAGTGATGCTGCCAGATAGCATAGAGCACTTAGCGAATGTTCAGGTCACTGGGTAGCTGGACTGACTGTACAGTCACTACACGCAGAGGGTCCTTCATGCTGTAGAACCAACTGCTTGTTAAAAAATTTCAGTTACTAAGTGGATTTTCCCTTTTCTCTGAGCCACAGTCCTTCAGCCAAATGTCCCCAGACCTGTAATCCTTCTCCAGTCCACTCCATCATTCTTATAAATTTACCATTTCTTTCTTTCAATACATGTCCCTGGCTCGTCCTGTACAAAGCAATGCAATTTATTGCAGTGTCAGAGTGGTTGGCAAGAAGGTATTGGCTCTGAATTCAAGAGAACAAGTGCTCAGCACATAACTGGCATCAACTTTCCACTGCAAAGACAGATGAAAGGAAATTTTTGCTGAGATCACCCAATGGCATTTGTATTTTTTGTAAGTAAGAGTGTGAGTGCATGTGCAATATACACACTTAGGCAATGTGCATGCTTTGTAGGCTAGGAAAACAATGCTGTTTGTATCTTTTTACCATTATGCTGTATAAGGCCAATATTTCCTCAAAGGTTTGGGTTTATGGTACTTTTCCATGGAGCCAGTCCTCTATTATGTTGATTATTATTTATTTATTTATATTGCAGTAGCCTCTCGGACAACCAGCCATGAACCAGGACCCATTATGTTGGGTGCTGTGCAAACACAGAATACAAAGATGGTCCCTTCTGCAAAAAGTTGACCCTCTAAGTATAAGGCTCTATACAATCTAACCTGGCCCATCAACATACACTTGCATGTTTTTTAAGTACATCAGAAGCAGGAAGCCTGCAAAACAAACAGTGGAACCCCTTGATGATAGAGAGAGAAAAGGAGCGCTTAAATTCTTTGCTTCAGTCTTCACAGCTGAGGATGTTAGGGAGATTCCCAAACCTGAGCCA
>NC_133775.1:68142035-68233988 GCF_003597395.2 Chelonoidis abingdonii | reverse complement strand
TAGCCTCTGTTTGTCAGAGGGTGGAGATGGATGGCAGGAGAGAGATCACTTGATCATTACCTGTTAGGTTCACTTCCTCTGGGGCACCTGGCATTGGCCACTGTCGTTAGACAGGATACTGGGATACATGGACCTTTGGTATGATCCAGTACAGCCGTTCATATGTTCTTATGCGGAGGAGGTGATTATGATACTGGACTGGGACCCAAGACATCTAACTCTGCCACAGTGTAACCTTGCACAAGCCAGATTATGTCCCAACCTTCTGAAGACATAAAGGGGCATTAGTCGGGGTAAAAGATCTACCGCTTCCCAGACTGCTGCCACAGGTGATGGTGGGGGCCATATGTTTCATCCCTTCTTTTCCCCATGGGCAGAAGGTGAGTGTAGAGCCCTACCAACCCTCCGGTCATCACAGTGGTCAGGGCCAAGAGCAGAGTTCTGCCACCCTGGAGCAACCAGTGAGGAATGGCAACTCTCAGAGAGGATTTGGAAGAGGTATCCATGCATGTGTAATACTTGTACTATGATGCTTTAGACAGTTTCATCAAGGTACTTGTAGTAGGAAGAGAGCTTGAGACATGAGGCCTGGGCTAAAGTAGTAGTCAAAGCTTTACTAATATAAAGCAAAGACAAGCTGTGATCAAGAGGCAGGACCTGCTCACAAAATCTGGCAAGAACAGGGCTGATATTGCAGAAATACACATTCTTAAGAAGTGCTAGTCACAGAGCACTTACGCAAACACATCCTCATATTAAGTAGTACCAGAAAATCCCAATATCAAAATACATTCCCCAAGGATAACATGAACACATTGACCCCTCCTAAAAGATACGGTCAGGATAACAGTATGTAAAAGAGACATTTTGATTGAACCAACATGTACAAGGTGATAACTAGCCACATCAGGGGACAGTAACTAACTATGTCATAGGGACAGTACATAACTTATTTGTATTAGAGTATAAAAATGTATCTCAGAGGGCAGGGCCGGCTCCAGGCCCCAGCGCGCCAAACGAGTGCTTGGAGCGGCATGTCGAGGGGGGTGCTCTGCCGGTTGCCGGTCGGGCGGAAGGTGGCTCCGGTGGACCTCCCGCAGGCATCCCTGCGGAGGGTCCACTGGTCCTGTGGCTCCGGTGGAGCATCTGCAGGCACACTTGCGGGAGGTCCACCGGAGCCGCGGGACCAGCGAGCGGCAGAGCACCCCCCGCGGCGTGCCGCTGTGCTTGGGGCAGCGAAATGGCTAGAGCTGGCCCTGTCAGAGGGAGTGTCTTTGTCTAGCCTACGGAGGAATGAAAAGTCCCGCCATTCACTAAGCTAGTCCATTGTTATGGGCATATATGTATTAGTGATTCAATAGAGTCTGTGGAATACTAGTACTATGCTTTGTTGACAATAAACCTGGCTGGGTTCCTTCGTACCTTAACAGATCTTGTGGATATTGGGCAGTTCGCTCGAGGTTTGCCATGCCAGCTGTCTGCACAGGGCTGGAGCAGCTCGCAGAGCAGGGCCGGCTTTAGGCCGATTCCATCGATTCCAGGGAATCGGGCCCCGTGCCTAAGAGGGCCCCGCGTCTTAGGCACCTTTTTAATTTTTTTTTTTACACTTACCCGGTCCCTGGCTGTGGTGTGCTCCAAGGTCTTCCTTTGAGCGAAGCGCCCGAGGGAGAGCGGAGAGCCCTCGCTCTCCAGCTAGAGCTCCAGCCTGGGCGCGGGGCTTGCCATGCTCAGCCAGGGCTCCAGCCGGGAGAGTGGGGTGGCGGGGCTTGCCGCGCTCGGCGGGCTCCAGCCGGGAGAGTGGGCGGCGGGGCTTTGCCGCTCTTCTGGCGGGAGAGCGGGGTCGCAGGGCTCTCCCGTCTAGCGCTCTGGCCCAGCACGGCAAGCCCGCGACCCTGGCTGGAGTTCTGGGCCTTTAATAGCCCTCAGAGCTGGGGCAGTGAGGGGCTCTGGGGCCTATTTAAAGGGCCCGGGCTCCAGCTGCCTCTGTCACCCCAGTCCTTTAATAGTCCCGGAGCCCCACCTCCCTATGCATCCCACAGGCTCCGCGGCTATTTTAAAAGTCCGGGAGGGTAGAAGGGGGTTTGGGGTCTACTTAAGGACTTGGGTTCCAGCTGCCTCTGCTGCACCCCCTGCCCTGCCCACACCAGTCGCCCCGCCCCGCTCAGCAGCTCTGCACCCGTGCCCACGCCAGCCCCTGCAAACCCCTTTCCTGTTCTAGCCAACTCCATGCCACATAGCCCTGCAGCCTGCCAAAGCCAGCCAGACCCTAACCACACTGCTGCCCGCACCAGCCCTGCACCCCTGCCCACCCCGCACCCCTCCCTGTTCTCAGTCAACCCTACTGCACCCCACTGCCTGAAGCCAGCCAGTCCCCTACTCCTCTGTCTCCAGCCCTACAAACCCCTGCTGCACCCCCCTGTGGCCCCTGAAGCCAGCCCGCCCAGCCCTATCTCCAACCAGCCCCACACCCTTGCCCTGGCTGCAGCCAGACCCTACCTCCAGTCAGCCCTGCCCTCCTCCAGCCGCCCCATGTCCACTGCTGCCTTGCAGTTTCCAGGGCAGTAACCTTGCACACCTGCTTCAATGAGGGGGGCAGGAGCAGCTGGGACAACACATGTGCAATCCCCAGAGAGTGCAGGGACCCACACTTGTGAAACGGCAGTCATTAATAGCCAATTCACAGCATATATGATGCAATGTAATATAAATATATAATTTTTATATTCATATAGTTATGCGAAGTAAATATACATGAAGAAATGAAAGGCTTTTTTCACTACTTTTTTTTCAGTCATCCCTGCCAGGGCCCCACGAAAATGTTCGAATTGGGCCCCGCACTTCCTAAAGCAGGCCCTGTCGCAGAGGAACATACACACACCAGCAAACATCTTAACTGCAGCCTGCAGCCTGCAGCCAACTAACACGGTACTCTAGCACTAAGTGGTTGTTTAAAAGGTGTTCATTTCCTCTGATTCAAACACTGAATATTTCCCAGTGTAGGCAAGACCCAGAGCACACCGGGTGAGTAATAGAAGCGCCGCAGTGGGTGGCAACTTTTTTTTGATCGCTCCCGGGCGAGTAAAAAGGTGTCAGAAATTGACAAGGTGCTACTTGTGCTCAGTGGGAAGCGGCCGCTGCCTCGCTCCCCCCCGCTAATGCTAATACTGATCTTGAATGCCCACAATTCAAAAAGGAGCTTGATATATTGGAGAGTTCAGAGAAGATCCATGAAAATGATTAAAGATTTATAAAACCTGCTTGATAATGATAGACTAAAGCAGCTCAATCTATTTATAAATGTATTAACAAAGAGAAGGGTAAAGGATAACTTGATCACTGTCTGTAAGTATCAACATTGGGAACAAATATATAACAAATATATACAAACATATAATATGATCTAATGGCTGGAAGTTGAAGCTACACTATATCAAACTAGAAATAATCTGTACATTTTTTAACAGTAAAAGCAGCAAAGAGTCCTGTGGCACCTTATAGAATAACAGATGTTTTGGAGCATGAGCTTCCATGGGTGAATACCCTCTTCGTCGGATGCATGTAATGGAAATTTCCAGGGGCAGGTATATATATGCAATATATGTATATATTTTTTTTAACAGTGAGAATAATTAACCATTGGAACACTTTATCAAGGGTTGTGGTGGATTCTCTACCACTGACCATTTTTAAATTAAGATTGGATGTTTAGGAATCTGCTCTAGGAATTATTGTGAAACAGTTCTCTGGCCTGTGTTATACAGAAGGTCAGTTTAGATTATCACAATGTTCCCTTCTGCTCTTGGAATCTATGAACCAAACTCAGATCTGCTGAACGAATCATACTGAATTGCAGTCTGCAGCCTAAGGCCCAAGTCTAGAAGAGGAAAGCTGCAGGGCTCTGCCCTGAGAAAGGTGATGACTAGAAGCTTGAGGCCAAATTGGGGTGCACTCAAGGAGGCCATAAAGGTGTCAGAGGTGCATTTCCCAAAAGAACTCTAACAGTTCTCATTTGGTGACTCCTTAAAGACCATTGTGAAAGGAACTGGTAGAACTATCTCACTCTCATTCCCACTGGAACATCACCAGAGCTGAGCTGTGGGAAATGCTGACATTTCAAAGGAATTCACAAATTGGTACAAAAAGTTGAATTACTGACATTTTTGGTGGAACAAAAAATTCCAAAAATAGGATAGTTTGGAATTGTCTAAATGGAGTATTGCCAAAAAGCACAAATCAGACACCCCCCCCCCCACTAACGATCCTTTTAAAAATAGATTATATTTTATTTTTGTCTGTTTTAATTTTTAAATTCCCCCTGCTGTACCCACTCCCCATGTGTGTTTGGGTGACAATTAGCGCCTGCCTGAGCTGCCACAGTCCATCATGGGAGTTGTGGTTCTCCCCTATGGGTGGGCCCTTGGGCTGGCATATATCTCCCTTCTATCCCATTGAAGCACCCAAACCACAACTCCTATGAGGCACAGGTAGATGCAGCTTATGTTGAAGTGACTGTAAATGAAATTGTTATATCCTTGGGGGCAACAGTTTTAGGAAGAAATCACTGGAGACACAGAGAGCTGAAAACCTTGAAGCTGCCATTTATTGCCGCACTAGAACTAACCAACAGCCAGCCAAAACTGGCTGGGCTATCCCCTAATAATCTAACTCAGTTGCCATTGCAACACAAGATTTTATTACCACGACACCCAAATACACAACAGAAATGTTTTGACTCAGTTCAACAAACAGAAACACTTCAATTCGGGCTAGAATATTTCATTTCCACTGTCCCGAGGGAAAATTTAAAAATTCCAGCAAACTTGAAAATCTTGATTCTGCAGAGCCTGCATTTTCCCATAAGCAATTGTTTTGACAGAAAATTCCCACTCAGCTCTCCCCACACCCTCTGCACATGTCCCTCCCCACAGAACGGTGCGTGACATGCACAGACACCGTGGGTTGTTTCTGTGATGGTGAAGGTTACCCCACCTACACATTAAGAGGTCAGGATTCTTTGTCTGAAAGTGTGCGTGGCACTAGTAAGCAGGGCGTGAAGATGCCGTGGACCTTGCATGGCAGCCCTCTACTAGAGCTTCCAGCAGGAGCAACATGTTTCCCTGGAAGGCCATGCAGAGCACAGTCCTTGGGGATGGAAGGATTTAGGGAGAGGGAATCTGCTTCTTGCCTCTCACTTATGCCCCTGCACCATCATTTAAAGCCTGTTCATAACTGCAAACACAAGTTACAACACAGCTGTCTTTATTGCCATGTGCTGTGTAGGCAGGGCCCTAACAGTGTTCTGTAACCAAGCAAGGCTTAATTATAACCAAGGCTTGGTGAAAGCACACATTTAGTATCTAAACTGCCAGTGGTAGCCAAAATGTAAGTGGGCCCTCATCTCAGCAGTAGCTGTCGTGTGTTTGCAGCCTAGATATTATTATATTAATGACAAGGAATCTCCCGATCCTCCCAATTCCTTGTAAAGGCAGCTGAGATTTCCAAGGCTGGTTTCAGTAGTTAGATTCCCTGCTAACAGCCCTTTCCTTCATTTATGGCTTTGTCTAGATGGGAACCAAGGAGCTGCTATAAACATTTAATGTAACGTCCCTGCCTGCCTCCTAGTTTCAGCATTTCACATTCCAGTGGAGCACACTCACACAAGCATCCTCCAGCCTACACAAAGTCACACACAAATCCCCCTGCTCTCACTCACAATCACTCCCTCACAGGTACTATTCACAGCCCTTGCTCACTTGACAGTCGCACACAAAGACATACACAGATATAGACTGAAAGACACACATAGTAATACCCACAGGCACATCCTATCAAACATGCTCTTGTACGTCGATCTTCTTCTGCACCCGCATCTCATTCCCTGCTCGTCTGGCAGTCATGCACATTGAGAATCAGTCACACATACACAGACATACTCAGAAACGCACAATGCACCTGTGTTCCCTCATCCACCTCATCAGCCTCATGCTTCAGAAGTTTCAGTCAGCCAATCAGGAAGCAGAAGCAATTCCATGTGATGTAGTTGGTTTACCGCACAGAAGGAATAATGGATAGGGCAGGGGTTCTCAAACTTCATTGCATCGCGACCCCCTTCTGAAACAAAAATTACTTTATGACCCCAAGAAGGGGGACCAAACTCTGAGCCTGCCTGAGCCCTGCTGCCTTGGGGTGGGGGGTAAAGCCAAAGCCAAAGCTTGAGCCCCACCATCCTGGACAGAGGGCCAAAGCCAAAGCCCCAGGGCTTCAGTCCCAGGCAGGGGGCCTGTAAACTGAGCCCTGCCACCTAGTGCTGAAGCCCTCAGGCTTTGGTTTTGGCCTCGGGTAGTGGGGCTCAGGCTTCAGCCCTGGTTACCTCAATAAAATGGGTTCATAACCCACTTTGAGGTCCCAAGCCACAGTTTGAGAACTGCTGGAATAGTGAATGGTCTAAGTGAACAGTTCACACAATATCCACTAGCAGAAAATTGTTCAAATAAATTAATACATTAGAAGACAATGAGCGCTGCTGAATACATTGGGTGGGAACCAGGATCAGTTCAGGAAGGGTTCACTAGCTGTAGAAGGGGTAACATTTGTAACAAACATTTTTAATTTGACCAGCACTGCTCCTGACTGTGCTCACTAGCACTGGAGAGCCCCAAAACTGCAGCACACTGGCCCTGCGGCAACTCCTAACTCCAGTCCACTGGCCCTGCAGCTCCTAGCTGGATAGGTTTTTTAGGTCCAGGCCCTTTCTTCCGAGAACCAACAGAACTAGGTGGAAGGAGAAGAAACCTGCCTTTCCTGCAAAACTGGCTACTGAGACGAAGTACAATATTTAATGCTTTTTTGCAAAGTAATTATTGATTAAAACAGGCAAAATTAACATAATGGGATCAAGTCCTGTCTGGGTCTCATAAACGTGTTTAGTAACCCTGAAATACTGGATTTAATGTGCTGACAGCTCCAGTGATTCCACTCCAGCTGCACATTACCTGGGGTAAGCCTCCATGTCTGGGTGTGCTGAAAAGAATGTGAATGAAATCCTGGCCCTCTGGAAGTCAAGCTTAGGGACAGAACCAGGGGGGTTAATTACAGTAGTACCCGGAGCTGCCTCGTGCTGCAGTGATATGTGGAGAGATCTGGGTCCACCCCTCTGGCCAGCAGGACAGCCAGGCTGGAGAGGGAGGAGCTAGAGAGGTTCCTGGGGGAGACTCAGACAAACACCCCCCAACATAAAAACAACATTGATCATGCCAGCCTCACACTCAGCTTCTTAGCACCAGAGTGAGAGGGGCTGGCTGCTGATTAGCTGGCTGCTGATTAGCTGCCCTGCATCATGGAGCTTTATGAGTGATCCCATAAGGCAAGGCACTAGAGCAGGCCGAACAATGCTATGGGCCACATACAGTCAACTAAACCATCCAATTCACAGCCTTTGGCTGAGCAGTGTCCCTTCTATAGTTAAGTCCCTATGGTTTGCTGACACAGAGGGTCAGTTCTTGAAGAGCTTACTCCTCTGGCTGTTCTCAATGGGAGTTTGGCCTGAGAAAGGGACAAGTATGTTAAATTTTGGCCTAATCAGCATATTTCAGGGCCACGTACACAAGTAATGGTGGTAAGCAAGTACTACGTGTGACACTTGCTGTGCATTCATCCAATCCAGGTACAGAACAATGCCATGTGACTTATCTGGCCAATCATCACGGAGCAACACATCTCAGGTTTAGAATACCCATGATAAATTCACAGAGTAAAAGATTCTGAACAATATTCACTGAATGATTTCAAATGATGAATACATTCAAAAAATGGTGATGTGTTTATGGTTATTCTGCCACCGGAAAAGAGGCTAATTTCATCAGAAAAATTTAGCCATTGTGAATCATCCTCCAGTTCTGCTGTGTATACATAGTCTAAATAGCACTTTGGATCCTTCAAGATGAAAGGTACTATTACGGAGCTGTGGTGACTTGCTTCCCATTATAGGGCTGATTTTGACACTCCCCCATCTCCCTGTCTAACTTTCTCTACAAAGCTCCTTTCTACTGTTTCGTCTTTCATCTGCGGTCTCTAGCTGGAGAAGGGTTTTTTTTTTATTTCTTTTTAGAATGCTTGAGATTAATCAGACAAGGCAGTCTGGGGATCTGAGACTCTCACTGAGGTGTTGCTCGCAAAGAAGTCTGCATTTTTTATTTAGTTAGTTTTGTAAACTCCTACCTCAAAATGGCTTGGATTGAAACAATTCCCTTTATTGTATACATTAGTCCTTGATGAGAACTGCTCCATGTTTTTATTAAGGTCAGGTGGTAATTTTCAGCCATTTGATGTGCCAATATGAATTTCCGAGAGCTCTCTGCAAGGCAGCTTCCCATTAATCCTGTGGAGTTTATCACCTCCTCGGTGTTGCCTGCAGTGTTTGTAAACTCTGTTGGCTTAGCAGCTGTGGCTCAGGCAGCATACGAGTCCTCCTCTGTGTCTCTGCAGGAAATGATGTGCTCAACCTGCAGACTGCTGCAGCTTGCCAGCCCTTGACAGCAGTTGCTCGATTGCACAAAAAATTAGAAGCTCTGCAGAAGAACGAGGTGCCTGAAGGACACTGAAATCCCCAGTGGGGGCTCCCTGCAAGTTACAGTCTCAGCGGGATGACTGAAAGGATCTAATGCAAGGTAAGAGAACCCAGAGGAAGCAGCTGCTGCTTAAAGCAGGAAACTTGCCCTAGCCACTGGCCAGGAAGAGTTCCCCATAGAGTGACCAGACAGCAAGCGTGAAAAATCAGGACAGGGAGTTGTGGGTAATAGGAGCCTATATAAGAAAAAGACCCCAGAATGGGGACTGCCCCTATAAAATTGGAACATCTGGTCACCCTAGCTCCCCAAAGCACCCTTAGGCAAACGGGAAGCCTGGTTCTCACTGTAGGCCTCTTCAATAACTCTGTGCTCTTCCTCCTGGACCTTCCCCTCTCCATAAGAACTTAGAAGGTGACACCTTGGCCCATACCAGTTATGAATTCTAGACAACCCTTTCACTCTCATTGCAGAGTCATGGACACTGGGCCCTCTCTAATCCAGTCATTGGCACACTCCCCCACCCCACCTGGCAACTCTGCCCACTCCAGTCACAGTCACTGAGGGCTAATGGGGGCCAATCACATACTCTTGAAATCTATGGAGCAGAGAAAGGATAGCTGCAGGTCACCGACCTGCCCATCTGAGAGTCAATTAAGGGAGAAATCTATTTATCTCCAATTGGAGAGAGTCCAGTGGAGGGCAATGAAAATGTTTAGGGGGCTGGGGCACATGAGTTATGAGAAAAGGCTGAGGGAACTCGGCTTATTTAGTCTGCAGAAGAGAAGAGAGAGAGAGGATTTTATAGTAGTCTTCAACTACCTGAAAGGGGGGTTCCAAAGAGGATGGAGCCTAGGCTGTTCTCAGTGATAGCAGATGACAGAACAAGAAGCAATGGTCTCAAGTTGCAGTGGGGGAGGTCTAGGTTGGATCTTAGGAAACACTATTTCACTAGGAGGGTGGTGAAGCACTGGAATGGGTTACCTAGGGAGATGGTGGAATCTCCATCCTTAGAGGTTTTTTAAGGCCTGGCTTGACAAAGCCCTGGCTGGGATGATTTAGTTGGGGATTGGTCCTGCTTGGAGCAGGGGGTTGGACTAGATGACCTCCTGAGGTCTCTTCCAACCCTAATCTCTATGATTCTATTATTCTAAGGCGAACACAAAATATTGAACAGTGGTTCAGTCAGTGAGCACCCTCCGTCCTGTACTCTGAACAAGGCAGGGTCCTGTGGAAAAAATAGTATTTGATCATGTAATTAAATATGGTATCCTAACGCTTAGACACATGGGAGAGGGAGGCAAATTAAGGAAGCACAGGCAACCTTAATTCTGGTATCTCCTAACTTTTGCAGGCTTGACTTTGCAACTTTAATGTTTTTTAAGAGAGTTTTGTATGTGTAAACGTCTGCTGTTGGAGTTTGCCCCTCTCTGGAGCAGCTGGGAAGCCAGGCCGCTTCACTACATGGGGCAACAACGACAGTTCAGGGCTCAGACCCTCAGGCAGGGGCTGAGCAACCAGTTCAGTAATTTAAGCCCAGGCCCTAGGTCAGGGCGGGGCAACAAGCAATAGTTCAGGGCTCAGACCCTCAGGCAGGGGCTGAGCAAACAGTTCAGTATATTAAGCCCAGGCTCCTGGGTCTGAGCGTCGGGGCGAGGGGGAGACTGCCACCTGTAAATCGGGTGGGAGAGGGGACGCAGGCCCGCCTGCTCCTCTGCGTCCCAGCCCAGGGCCCTAACAGCGGCAGGCAACCTGCTGCTGTGTCAGTGGGGATCCTGGTTGCAACACACTGACATTGGCTCTGGGTGTGCTGCAGCCAGACTAGGGTCGACTGCCCCCGGGCTACTTCCGACCTCCTCCTCTACTGGTACCTCTGTCTTGGCGGCGTCTTCTGCAGTGTCCCACACCATGGGCTCCTCAGGATACTGAGCGAGGGGTAAACTGGGCAGCTCCTCGGGGTCCCTTTGTACAGGCTGGCCTAGGGGCTCTTCCAGCGCCTGGTCAGTGTCCAGGCTCCGCAGGTACAGCCAGTCCTTGGGTCAGTCGCAGGCGGCAGGAGTCTCCCCAGCAGGAGCTACGGCATCAGCGTCTGGCCTTTCCGGCAGCCAGGCAGCTTCTGAGACCTGGGGCTGGGCTTTTGTACTTCCTTCCCTGTGCCTTGACCTCTGGGGGGCAGGCACAGGCTTCTGCAGCTCCGCCCACTTTGGTGTCCGTAAGGGTTCGTCCCTCTCTGTGGCGGCTGGGAGCCAGGCCGCCTCACTACAGTATGAGAGAGAGGGAGTGAGAGAGAGAGACTAGGTTTTTAAAGCAAATTGAAAAATGAGGAACTCCATCCTGAGTAATCATATTGACACCCAAAGGGTTCATCAGCGGGGTGGAACCTTTAGATCCACTGGACAGATCTCTGCCACTTGAGCTAATAGAGGAACTGATAGCACTAATAATTATTTTTTTAACAAGGGCAAAACAACATATTTCCCCCAATCTTGTTCTTGAAAATGGTTGAACCATTGAGGCTGAAACATTCACACACAAAAAAAGTGAGCCTGAGGTAGACACCTGGCGTGGAAAATTTCAGCCGAAGCAGTTAAAGACTGGCCAGGTTATAAGCAACTGAAAACAGGGTCTTATAATGGGAAATCTCAGGCAATCTTAAGTATAGATGATGCTACTATATGTGGAGCTCCAACAGTATACAACCGTGTTTAATTTAGACAGTTGGTGTGAATGGCTCACAGTATTTAGGATGGAAGTACATGTAAAGCTAGGTGGTGGATGCTGCAGTCTTTAGCAGTAATGGGAGGAGGCCTGGTGAAGGCTTGAGCCCCATATACACAGGATGTTTAGCAGTTCATAGGCTAGTTTGTATAATGGGTCGGTGGGTCACAGTTAGGAAGATGAATGTCTGGGTTCTTCATGGGAAGGGAGGGTTGACTAGATATGGGGCATATTACATAAGGTATTTGTAGTGTATATGGATTTTTTTTTGTCCCTCCCTCCCACAATCTCTCTCCTCAGTGGAACAGGGGCCCAAGGACACTTACACCTGATAGGTTGGGTTGGGTTTGAAATTCAGGGAAAAGAGAAGGCCCAGCCCTACCTCAGACCCACAGAGTGCCTCATTCCTGCCCTGCCCACAGAGCCCTTCACTTGCTTCCCTCCGACTCCCTCAGCAGCCAGCCATAGGCTCAGCTCACTCATTCCTTCTGCACTGCATGAGGCATAGCATATAGGGGGACTGGCAGATGTGCTACATTAACTCACAGCCCCCCACCCCCCTGTGCCCCACTGTGGCTTCCCCAGAGTCACTCCCAGTGTAAGCTGACACACATTAATGGCCTCCACCAGCAGTTGTACCTGTCTACACCAAGGCTGACTGTGGTCCTCTCTTTCTTGCATCGCAGATGCACCCGTCCCTAGCTATTACGAACCGGGCGACACCAGACAGATACAAGTGCCTTATGCTGCACATGAGTGTTCATGGGCAGTGTTGAGGAGGGTGTCAGTGACTTGCTTCTCTCCCGCCCCCACACAAAGATGTTGTATCTGACTGCCCCCAGCCAGCTGCTCCAGCCCCTGAGGGAGGCAAAGCAGCTTTCAATAGCCAAAGGGCTGGATACCAGAGTGTTTGATGTGACTGGAATGTGGAGACAACTCTCCAGCAGTTTACACCCATTCAGGTTTCTGAAGGGACTACTCTTCTCCAGCGGCACTGGAAGAGAAGAACCAGCATGGCACATAAACCAGCCCCACCACATAAATATCACTCCCCAAATCCATGTGCCGGCTCTGTGGCTATCCAGAGCTGGTATCGTGATGGATTCCTCTTCCCTCCACCTCAACCTGATCTGCTGCCCACCTGAATTAACCTGCCTCTGCCATCGGGGAGCAGAGCTCTGTAGCCAGCTCCTCTCATTGCACTGATACCCTTTCCAGGGCTAGCATCAATGAAAGGTCTGGTGTGGGAGGGAACTCTCCAATTGGCACAGGCAGATTTTGGGGGTGCTCAGTGGCAGTTTCCAGTCCCAGCTTGATGGCATCTGTCTCCTCCCACTGTGTGGGCACGTGGAGAGCTGCAATGGCAGCTATGCAAGTTCTGGAAACAGGAAAAAGAAACGACTACAATCTCCCCTTTGCAGAGAGCCCTTCTGACATGGTACTCGGACACGGCGCTCAGTCTATTTTTCACACCAGGAAATGAAACTTTTCTGAGGGGGAGAGGTTGAGAGAGAATCCTGCACAAAAAGCATTTCCCACAGCTTGCCCTATGCTCAATCCCCCAGATCTCCAGCTTCAGCTAACAGCTTCCTCTCTCAAACACCAGGATTCATTTCTCCCCAAAGCCTGCAGTGAACTCAGACTCGGGCACCGTGCCATCAAACAATGCTGCTGGGCAAGGGATTGTTCTACCCTAAAACTCTTGCTTCAGGGCCAGGTAGGAGGAGAAAACTGGCTTCTTGGGAAACACAAATATCTTGGATAATTAGACAAGATGGCAGGGAAAATGAGGAGGAACAGATAAACCCAACTAGACTTGTCTTGGTTCCATAAATCTGAACACTTCTGCTCTTCCGTAGTTTTTTATTGTTTTCTGGAACTGAAAACTACTCACAATAGTTTTGCTACAGGGCAATTAAATTGCCAAATGTGCCTCCCAGCAGCTCTCTGGAGAGATCCATATTTACATACAAGGCATACTATCAAAGCAACAGCAGCTAATTGAGGAGAAGGCACAGCAAGTAAACACAGATGGCTCCCATTCAGCTGGACCTCTCCGTGCCATTGCAATCAAGCGCAAAGCCAGTGCCCCTCATTCCTGGCACCTGTGAAGCAGAAAGACTTAGAACCTTAATATGGGACTGCCTGAGATGTTTGTGTGCCCCTCTGGGGAGAAGGGGCGAGGGCCTGGATTATGGCATCACAGTGTGTGTGGAGAATACAAAAGAACCCTTTGAATTAGAAGGAAAACTGGAGAATTGAAGAGAGAACTGATTGTTCATAAAGGCAGCCCTCAAAAAGTGCTGAGATCAGGGCCGGTGCAAGGAAGTTTCGTGCCCTAGGTGAAACTTCCACCTTGTGCCCCCCCGCTAACCCCGCCCCCCTCCCCGCAGCAGCTAACCAAGCCCCCTACCCGGGGAGCCCGCCACCCCCAATCCGGGGAGCCCTCCCCTACACCAGCTACCCCCCCCTGCAGCTAACCCCGCCTGGGAGACACCACCCCTGTGGCAGCTAACCCCTGCCTGGGGAGACCCCCCCCTGCAGCAGCTAACCCCGCCTGGGGAGCCCGCTCCAGCTCACCTCGGGCGGGGACACCTCTCCACTGAGCATGCCGGCGTCACTCTAATTTTCCTCCCCTCCCAGGCTTGCAGCGCGTTGGAGGAGACTTAGAGTGAGGGCTGTGTGCTCAGCATGAGGAGGCAGAGTGGAGGTGATGTGGGGGGGAGCAGTTCCCCTTGTGCCCCCCCCATTACTGTGGGCGGCCCTCCCGTGCCCCCCGCTCCCGCCCCCACTCTCACTTCACTCTCACCTCCTCGCCTGAGCGGTGCCTTTTAGGTGCCCCCAACCACTGGGCGCCCTAGGTAAGCTGCCTAGTTTGCCTGAAAATGGTTGCACTGGTCCTGGCTGAGATAATGCCCCTACACAAACAGCTTCCTGAAGAGATAAGGCCTAGAGAATCAAGGCTGCCTGGGAAGTGGAAGTGAAGGGCAAAAATGGGGTGCTCAAGGAAGCTCAGGTAAATGACCATGGAGCAGGTGGTTAATGTTCCAGCCTCTTCCTGCTAGGGGTTAAGTTCAAAACCAAGACAAAGGTCCAAAAATAAGCTTTCCTTCGCCCCAGTTCACTGAGGAGTCAGTATTTACATGATTTTACTTTATGGTTGTCTCTCAGCCAGCAGGAACTGCAAGACTAGAATGATCAGATGGATCAGGATGGATTGCATTGGCTGAGCAATTTGTCATGGAGTCCCATTATCCTTCTTCACATACGGGAGGGTCACTGATGTATCGGTTACAGTCCAGAGGCAATGTCTGAGACCCACAGTGTTCTATTGTGTCACAGCCTGGAGACTCACCAGTACAGGAGGTGCAGTACATACACTTTAGGGCTTCATCCTGCTCTCCTTTCCACAGCATAGAGTGGGGAATGATCCCATTGATATGAATGGAGAATCGCACCAGTGTGAGAGTAAAATCAAGCCCAGACTATTTCCCCATCTGCAAATGTTATCTTGCAGAATTTTTTATCATGTAAACAGAGCTGAAGAAGAAGCAACAGTTTTCCTGTCCCAAGTCCTCCTCCTCAGAAGATCCAATCTCACTGAGGAGGCTAGGGCATGACTGTACTGGGACTGCTTAGCCCAGTCTATCTAAGAGTTTCAGCTGGGGATTTCCCAACCACTTTGCTGAGGGAGCTGTACACCTATGTAAACATTGCCTCAACATTAGTGAGTTTTTTCATGGAATTCTCTGGAAAGCAACCCATGCTAGATTTTTGCGTGCTCTATTATGAATTAATTCCTCCATATCCATCTCACTCCATTCAAGTCATTTGCGATTACTAGAAGCCACTGGAAACAAGGAATCAGCGGACTTTGGGTCTATCCCGTACAAATCTTCTCTAGAACCTTGGATATGAGTCACTTCATTTCTGAGACTCTGTTTTTTCTTCCACCCCTTTGTTACGTGCCTGAGTGCTCTGCAAGGACGAGCCCACACACACAGTGAGTTATTTGGCTTTAATGAAGGTAAGTGACACATCCGCAACGGGGAACCTGGCGTTGCTGTCACTTAGGCGGGGAACCCAGCACCGAAGCTCAGCTCGGCCTGGGTCGGAGTCCAAAGGCGGACGGGAGCATACAGCTATATATACACAATACAAAAGCAACTCATACATATGCAAAAAGGGACTTCCCACAGGCTATGTCCGCCTTTGGCCTAAGGCCATACAAAAAACTGGTTTCAACCAGTTAAAGGCAAGTTATAATGGCTGGATGCCGTGTCCTACAATGACAGCCACTTAGCAAGCAGGGGCTTTTCACAAGGCCAACGAGGAAAGCGGAGACAGCACCCTGCCGGAAGACAACGTTGACGCAGTCGTTCCGCAGGTCCCCTACACTTTTCTTATAAAAAATATGTAGGTTACATACTTTTATTCTTAGAATGATGTGCAGTGTGCAACCAAATTGTCAGTGTGAAATGCAGCTGGGTAGATATTCTGCTAGTCGGCCTTTGTTATTTATACAATAGCAGTAATATTATATTATATAATAAATGTACAGCTAAAGAACTCCAATTCAGATCCACGTTCTGTTGGTAGGTGCTGTACACATCCCTACTGAATGGCAGGTCCTGCCTGAGATTTCTGTCAACAGAACGCAGGTAGGAGAAGAAACAGGGCTCAGTAGAAATGAAGTGATCATCCAAGGTTCTAGAGCAGGTACTACGGGAAGACCTAAGTCCACTGATTTCCTGGTTGTCCAGGGCTCAGTCGGATGATCTAATTGGAGTGAGATGGGATATAAGAGAATAACTGGGTCTATAATCAGCAGAAAACTAGGAGGCTGAAAATCCAGAAATAGGTCTCTAATGTTGAGGTGTTTACACTGTGGGTACAGCTCGCAAGCGAAAGCGTGACAAATCACACAGCTTGAATCATTCTTAGACAGCATGGGCTAAGCAGTCCCATACAGTCCTGCCCTGCCGGTTGCTTTTCGTCAGCTCTGTTTATATGATGAACTGGGACAAGGAAACATTTCCAGATGGAAATTAGTCTGGGCTTGATATTTCCTCTCACACTGGTGGATTCCATTCATATCACTGATCACTCCCACTACTAATGGCTGGAAAGGAGAGCAGGATGAAGCCTGAAGTGTATGTACTCGCAAAGCACGCATCCTCTACTGCAGGCAGGGCTGGTGCTACCATTATAGGCACACTAGGTGTTGCCTAGGCCCAAGATTGGGGGCCACAAAAAGTGGCAACCTCAATTTTTTTAAAGCGTCAGCGGCCGCTGGCTGGAGGGAACGGGAGTCTGAGCCGTCGGCAGCAGCCCAGGGGTTTCCCTGGGTCAGCGCGCCCGCTGTCGGAAGCCGCCCAGAGGTTCCCTGGGATCATGCGCCCCAGCATGGCAGCAGCCCAGGGTTCCCAACTGGTGAGCATGCACTGCTGGCCGCTCACCCAGGGTTCCTCGGTCAGCGTGCCCCCCCGGCGCCAGCCACAGGTTACCTGGCAGTGCGCCTCACGGAGCCAGCCCCAGAGATCAGGCTGCTGAAGCGGCGCGTGACCCAGGGGAACACCTGAGCTTCCTGCTGTGGCTCAGTATCGCCTTCCTCCAGTGCAAGAGACGCTCCAATACCATGCGATTCTTCTCAAAAGCAGCAAAGAATCCTGTGGCACCTTATAGACTAACAGACATTTTGGAGCATGAGCTTTCATGGGTGAATACCCACTTCGTCAGATGCAGACATATTCACTCACGAAAGCTCATGCTCCAAAACGTCTGTCAGTCTATAAGGTGCCACAGGATTCTTTGCTGCTTTTACAGAGCCAGACTAACACAGCTACCCCTCTGATATATTTAACTAGGAAAGCAGGAATAGAAAATATTACATCTCCATAGCTACGTGCTAGTACAGCACCCTCCAACATAGCATCTGGGCATCTCCCAGGGCTGCAGGGATTTATTCCCAAAGAACTCCTGGGAGGGAGAAAAGTTCCACGTCTTTGTTACATCCAGGGATCAAAGGCCCAGCTCCTCAAAGGTGTTTAGGATCCTAAATTCCATCAACTTCACACAGCTGGTCTAAAGCAGAGCTGGGAACTGGTCTCAGGTCTCCTGCATCCCAGCTTAGAGCTCCAACACAATCACTGCTGTTGAGTAAGGGATGTCTCTCATGGCTTTTCGAGATGAGGTGAATGGGACAGGGTTTGAGTTCCCATTTCTACTGCGGCTACTGTTTGGCTGGAAGCAGTTTTCTGTAAAACTGGGTTGAGCAGGCAGCTGAACATTTGTTTCCACTGTGACGGCTGCATCCTTGCAATGGGAACAAGAAAGAAACCAATTTTCTATTCAATTCAAACTATCATAAAATGCAACAAAAATCATGGCCAGACCCTAAAATCACAGGATCCATGTTGATTTTAATTTTTGTAGACCCTGATTTTCTCTGGCCCTGGAGGCTCTGGTGGTGGGATTTTTTGGAGGATTTTGCTGTTTCTGTTTCTCTGAGATACTTACATTCTCCCTCATGCACATTACCCCACAGCAGCTCTGCACCTGACAGCCAGAGCAGGGAGAATGTGCATGGTGATATCACAAAGGGAGTGGGCACTCACAAGCCTGTGCTAAAACAGTAGGTGCTGTGGGTGAAAGCTTGTGCTCAGCATTGTGAAGATCAGCCATATCTGAGCTGAGGGCAGACCTTGTGGATGTGACAATTGCACAGATAGATGGAGTCCAGACATATTGAGCAGGGCTGGGGGGTTCTGCCAAAAGAGTGAGAGCTGGTTGTCCATCCTCCATGTTATAGAAGAGGAAAGTAGAAGGACTCTTAACCTTCTTGGTTATGATGGACCCAATATGGATGGACAAAAGAGACCCCTCCCTGTCTCTTTTGATATGGGAAAAGACTAACCAGCTTCTTGACCCCCAGTTTCTGGGGAGTTTATGGGGAGGCAACAAGGGCCCCATAGGATCTGAATTCATTGCGGTAGGTCTAAATATTCCCACATAATTACATGCATCTCAGATGCCAGCCTCATCCCTGCTGGTGAATGGTATCGAAGCCCCACAGAGCTCTCCCTTTGGAAGTCCAGCTTTCCTAGAGGAGTGCTCTGCATGGTGCTATGCAGGCTGGGAGACACTAGCTCAGCCTGACCACTAGCACAAGGGCAAAGGGCCACTCACTGAGCATGCTCTGTCCCAACTCCCCCAGGAGATTCACACAGGACTTGCTCAGTTGCAATGTGCCTGATGATCACAGAACGCTCAGATGAAGTTGAAGGGAGAAGCGTTTCCACAGGTGTCCAGACCATGCCACACTGGGGGCTTGGAAGGCAGGGAACAGGACATTGGAGTTGGTTTGGAACTGAGGAGAGTCAGTGCAGAGCATGACCCACTTGCAAGATTTCGTCCATGTCTCCAGGAAAGAAGATATGTATGATGCAGGGGACTCAGAGCAGTGCATTGCAGAAGCCCAGGCCAGAAGAGACAGAGGTCTCTCAATGACTCCTTGGTCTATCTGAATGGCTTACAAGTAAAAAGATGTGTTTTCCATCTACCAGCCCTGAAAACTTGCCCTTGTGTCTGGGAGTTGAACTGGGTTCTTTCTGACTTTCACATCATCATCAGGAACAAAGAACCTGCAGTTAGTCAACACAGATGCCAGCTCCCTCTGCCATCACTGGGCCAGCCAGCCAGGGCTAATGGGGTAGAATCCAGCTCTCTCTCCTGTCACAGGGCCAGCCAGGCACGACTATTGGGGGTAGATTCCAGCTTCTTCTCCCATCTCTGGGCTGGCTTTGCAAAGTTGTAGGGGATGATGCAGTCATACTGCAGAGGGACACAGAACTTTGAACTCAGCTCTTGGCCACAGAAGAGACCCCCAGTTCCCCCTTAAGGAGCAGCACAGTATGTACAGAAGCTTGTGTCTCCACCCTGACTGCTCCATTTGCTCCTGATGAGCAAGTAACAGTGATTCCAGAGAGGTATGAGCTAGAACCCTAGAATGCTTTTGAAAATCTATGTTCTAGAGCAGGTCTCTAGCCTGCGTTATGCAGGTCAGACTGGATGATCACAGTGGTCCCCTCTGGCCTTGGAATCAATAATATTTTAATTGAACCCCTTTCAGTTCTCGGAAAGTCTGGATCTGGATCCATAGATAAATGCTGCAGTTTGGGCTCATCTTTCTAATGGGCACTGACAGAAATCCTGAATCCACATGCTCCCCTCAGCTGGATTCACATCTCAGCTTCCCAGCTCAATCCATCTCTGTGGATGGTGACACTCTGTCCACATGGCAGGAAAAGTAGACTGCAAGTAGGAATATGTCATTATGCTCCAGTTATGGAAAGGTCCCTGCCTATTCCCAGCAGTTACGATCTTCCCCTTTTCTTGCAGTAGAAAATGCATAGCATCGTCTTCTGGGGCAGTCTCTGCTTTAGACATCGCTGCACAACAACAGCAACAATAATCACCTAGCTCTTACACTTGTCATCAGTAAGCGCCTTCAGCCTGACCAAAGGAAATGCCTTCTGGGAGTAGAGAGTCAGACTATTTTTATTTATTATTTGCATGGCAGTAGCACCTAGCAGCCCCACAGACCAGGTCTCTCCTGGGCTAGGTGCTGTACAAATACAGAACAAGAAGTCTCTGCCGCAAAGAGCTTATCCTGTGAGTGTTAACCTCAGCTTCTGCATCTCTCCTGGGTAGCACTGCATGACACTAGCCTCTGATATCTACTTCCATTGGCCCTAGCTTGGCTTTGGGAATGGCCCTCTCTGTGTTGTGTTGTTGATGCAAATTCATTTGCCATGGAAAAGGGAGCTGTGGGGTTTGCTTAATTACTATAATGGGATTATGATAATTAAGCAAATGGGTTTAGTGTCTGACTCCCCTGCAATGATACCCATATAAACCTGAGAGCACAGGGTGAGCTGCGCCTCTCTCTTGTACCATACAGCTGAGCGGCTGTGTAGGAAACCAACACTTCCATCAGACATTGCCTTTCTTCTTTTCCACCACTACCCAGTGACATCACAAACAAGTGCCAGTGGCATCAGACTCTGTTGCCATGACAAAGACCATGACGCAGTGTTGACTTCCCCTGTATTTTAGCAGCAGGAGCACATGGAGTGTTACTAATCAAGCACTGAGAATTGCACATCAGCGGGGTTCACCCTAGAAGACACCTGTCTGGGAAAGTGAAGATCTGATTCCAAATGGCCTGGCTGAAATACTGCATGTCAATCACACCCAGGAGAATCCTCAAACCAAGCACAAGGGATGAAGCTGGGGTCCAGAGAACACCTGAGAAATCCAGCCATTCCCTTTACCTTCACAGAGCACTGCAGAAACACAAGGACCCTGAATGGGCAGCTTGCTGCACAGTTATGATTAACGAGCTGCCAGAAATATCTCAGCCATGTATGAGTGCAAGGGAAACATTCCCATCCACAATCCTGGGCAGAGCAGCTGGGAATCCTTTGCCTGCTGCCATCACCTATCCACTCAGAAGATGTGGGTACTAAATGTGGGCACTCAGGTTAGAGAGCTGCCTTCTTATCTGCAACATCCCCCTCTCCTCCTCAGGCAATTTACACTTCAGCCCCCAGCCTCCACGCTGAGAGACGGCTCAGTCAGCAGCAATCCTGGATGCAGGAGCCTGTTGCCAGCATGGGCCTATATGGTGGGCTTCCCAGCCAGAGTAATGTTCACTGTCCAAGGCAGGAGACAGAAGGAGACAAGATTTTGCCTTCTCGTTTCCCCGTGATATTTAGCACCTGCCTCAGTCCTCTAACAATCTGCTCCTCTCTGGCAGGAGACAGCTACAGGGGAACATTACATGAGGGCTTAAGTCCCCAAGGCGAAAGGGAGCAAGTGATGGACAGTTCCTTACTGATCCCTCCTCTCCCTTTTAACTGGTATAGCCTCTGGGGCACCTGTGCCAGCATGAAGCGCCATCCTGATACACACAACAAGCCTCACAGAGCCAGAGCCCTTCCAGAGCACAGCTCCACCCCAGGGACCTGGGGGAGAAGGGAAGGAAGGGAAGATCCCCTGTAGTTCTACCCACTGAAGTGGGGGAGGGGGAGAATGGCCTTAACTTTACTGCCTGCTTGCAGGGATGCACCTGTCTGTAACAAGTAGCTGGGGGAAGTAGAGAGGGGCAGTGGTGTCAGATGGGCAGGAGACTGAAGCTTGGGCACTGGCGCATGCACGTTGGTGGGGTTTTATGGCTAGTTGCTTCTTCACTCCTGCAATAATCGTGCCTATGGTTATGATTGATGCCAGCCCTTCCCTGCCCATGGGATGCTGGGGGAGATCCAAGGAGTCCAGCTCTCCTCCCCTCCCCCATGGGAATGGCCTCTCCTAACACAGAGCTTGTGTGGGGGGAGCTATAGCTTCCCCTTCCATGCACAGTTCAGGGAAAGCCTGGCTCCGTCCCGCAGCTGTCCACGAGTCACTCAGGCCGGGCACAGGACGGGTGCAGCCCTCCGACTGGCATGCCTGCCACCAGCGGGGAGCCCCCGCCTTCGCCATCTGAGCGAGCGCCTGGAGCAGAGGGGGCTTCCCTGTGGGAGGTGGCAGCCCCAGCCACACTTCAACTAGTGCTCGCTGTCTGAGCAGCTCCGCGGGAGGCGGCGGGGGGACCCTACTGACACCCCCATTCCCCTTCGGCCGGGTCTGAGGCCCTCCCCCCGCTAGGAAAAGGCTCCGGCCAGCCATGTCTCTGCGCCGGAGCAGGGCTAGGAGCCCGGCTCTGCTCCACGCCAGGGAGTCAGGCAGAGCCGCGCGGGAGGGCGGCCAGCCCGCGGCGCCCCCGAACCAGCGCAGCTCAGCGCAGCGCTTGGCCCCTCTCCTACCTGGGAGCTGTCCAGAGGCTGGAATCCAGCGGCGGCTGCCGGGCTGTGCTCACCTCGCTCCGTGCTGTAAATCCTGGCGGGGCTGGCGCGGTGGGAAGCCCCGAGCTGGCTCCTTTAGGTGTCGGAGCAAACTCCCGGCGCTGTCCCCTGGGCGCAGAGCGCGCGGCGCAATCCCCGCAGCTCAGAGCCCGCCGCTCGCCACTGCCCGGCCGGCACCCGCCGCCTCCCGAGCGCTCCCTCCGCTCCGTTTCGCTCGCCGCCGATTGGCCGCTGGCTCCTGTGCGGGGCTGGCCGGCATCACCCGCGCCTCCAGCCTGCGGCCCCGCCACCGCCCTGCGTCCTGCCAGTCCTGGGCAGGGTGCACACCGGGGAGCGCGGAGCTGCTGCTGCCGAGGCGGGGGCGGGCGGCAGGCGGGGGGTGGGGGACACGGGGAATCTCCGCGGCTGCTCCTCGCACAGACTGGTGAAGCCAGGAGGAGGCAGCTGGGAGCAGAGAAGCCGGTCTGGCCGCCAGCTGGGTTTCGTGCCGGGGAAAACACCCCAGATCGGGGACGCCACGGGCGTGGGCCCCGAGCCCTCTTCGGGTCTGGCCGCAGGGGCAGCACAGAGCGAGTCACCGGCCTGGCCGCTATCTTTCCGTCCGCCTCAAGTTTTGTTCACTCGCAGTCCCTGAAGTGCCCAGTGGCCCCCATCGAGTCCCTCCCGCACAGGGGCCCAGACGGACTCAGCCCGCTCCCTGAGGCACGTCCAGCTCTCAGAACTGATTTTGGCACTTTGCAAACTGGCGGCGGGGTGGGGGCGAGGCGGTCACGCTGACTTTCCAGCCGGGACAAAGCTCAGGGGGACCCAAACCCAGCCCAGGGGAACCCAAGAGATGGGGCCAATTCAGGTTAGGGGCTCGGTGGGCGTGTGTCCCAATCAAACCGAGCTCCAGCTGCTTTCAGCTGTGCCCCTTAGTACCTGCTGCAGGGGGTGGGCCTGTGGAGCGGAGACAAGGGCAGGGCTGTGTCACTGAGGGCTTGGCTACACTGGAGAGTTGCAGCACTGGTGGTGGGTTTACAGTGCTGCAACTTACTCTGTGTCCACACTTGCAAGGCACAGCCAGTGCTGCAACTCCCTGGCTGCAGCTCTGGCTGTACACCTGGTCTGCTTGGGGTGTAACAATTCCAGCAATGGTGATGCAGTGCTGCTCATCAAGTGTGGCCAGCAAAAGCACTGTTATTGGCTTCCAGGGTATTAGGAGGTATCCCAGAATACCTTTTTCAGTCACTCTGCTCATGGTTTCACACTCCACTGCCCTGGGCTCAGGTGACCCACCCTTTAAATGCCCTGGGAATTTTAAAAATCTCCTCCCTGTTTGCTCAGCCAGGTGTGGAGTGTAATCAATCAATCAGTGACCATGCCTCCACAAGCCAAACGAGCCCCAGCATGGAGCACTGGCGAGCTGCTGGACCTCATCAGTGTTTTTGGTGAGGAAGCTGTGCAGTCACAGCTGCATTCCAGCCGTAGAAATTATGATACCTATGGGCAGATATCAAAGTCCATGCTGGAAAGGGGCCATGAACGGGATGCAGTGCAGTGCAGGGTTAAAGTAAAGGAGCTGCGGAGTGCCTATTGCAAAGCCCGTGAAGGAAACTGCTGCTCAGGTGCTGCCCCCACGACCTGCTGTTTTTACAAGGAGCTGGATGCGATACTTGGGAGTGACCCCACTACCAATCCGAGGACCATGATGAACAGTTCAGAGCAGGGAGAGGAGGGGGAGGGGATAGAGGAAACTGAGAGTGAGGGTACTGGGGTGGTGGGAGACACCCTGGAGTCCCAGGAGGCATGCAGCCAGGAGCTCTTCTCAGGCCAGGAGGAAGCTAGCCAGTCGCAGCAGCTGGAACTTGTTGGTGAAGAAGCAGAGGAGCCGGTTCTGGTAAGCAGCTTTTATTTTAAGGATGGAATGTTTTGGGAGAGGAGGGCGGCGGTTATGGCTGCATGCATGCATGCCTAGATGTGGAATAGCCCATTGATGTGGTCTATCACGTTCAGTAACACTGGTCTACAATTTTTGAGAAGTCGTCTGCTTCAGAGATAAAATGTGGTATTTATTAGCATTTTGATGTGCTGAATTCAAAATATGACAATTAAAATAACTGATAGTTACTGTTTTAAGATATTTAAGTTTTTACATTTTATGTCTATGTATATTATATAGATAGTAGAGTTTTAATCATAAATTGTAAACCTAGGTCTTTCTATGTGTTTATGGTTGCTTTACATGATAATATTTCACCTGTCCTGTTTATGTAACACTTCAAAAATCAGCAAAGATTATATAAATAAAATTTATTATGAACAAAAGGCAAAAAACTATTATGTACATAGTTTAGTCCTATTCAGTGTCTATCGCGCGCTTCTTGGCTTGTCTCTTGTATTCGTTAATGGAGATCTCTTGTCACTGTCCAGCAATAGTCAGCAAGCACTGAGGGCTCCATTTGCCCTGATAATGTTTCCCCATTGTTGCAATGTCCTGGTGAAATCGCTCGCCGTGCTCGTCACTCATGCTCCGCAGTCGGTGGAAAAAATCTAGATGAGAGTGCAAAAAATGTATTTGATGACATGTTGCAACCAAGGTTTTGTATGCCTGGGAGTTTTAGGTTTTCCACCAACAACCTGTAGTTGTCTGCCTTGTTGTTTCCGAGAAAATTTATTGCCACTAACTGGAAGGCTTTCCATGCCGTCTTTTCCTTGCCACGCAGTGCATGGTCAAATGCATCATCTCGAAGAAGTTCACGAATCTGAGGACCAACAAAGACACCTTCCTTTATCTTAGCTTCACTTAACCTTGGAAATTTTCCACAGAGGTACTTGAAAGCTGCTTGTGTTTTGTCAATGGCCTTGACAAAGTTCTTCATCAGACCCAGCTTGATGTGTAAGGGTGGTAACAAAATCTTCCTTGATTCAACAAGTGGGTGGATGCTGAACACTTTTCCTCCCAGGCTCCAATGACTGTCAGAGTGGCCAATCTTTCTTGATGTAGTGGGAATCTCTTGCACGACTATCCCATTCGCAGAGAAAACAGCAGTACTTTGTGTATCCAGTCTGCAGACCAAGCAAGAGAGCAACAACCTTCAAATCGCCACAAAGCTGCCACTGATGTTGGTCATAGTTTATGCACCTCAAAAGTTGTTTCATGTTGTCATAGGTTTCCTTCATATGGACTGCATGACCAACTGGAATTGATGGCAAAACATTGCCATTATGCAGCAAAACACCTTAAGACTCGTCTTTTGATGAATCAATGAACAGTCTCCACTCATCTGGATCGTGAACGATGTTGAGGGCTGCCATCACACCATCGATGTTGTTGCAGGCTACAAGATCACCTTCCATGAAGAAGAATGGGACAAGATCCTTTTGACGGTCATGGAACATGGAACCCCTAAAAAAAAAACATCACCTGCCAGGAGATTCCACTGCTGTAGTTGGAGCCCAACAGCTAGACTAGAGCCAATCAACAATTTTAAGCATCATTTTCGTTCTCAGTGACCAAGAATTAGTAAAGTTTTGACTACATTTATTTCAGAAGCATTTTTGGCTGTAGAGCAGTGTAATCGGCCTCTGTAATCTCTTCAAAAGTTTCAAGCCAGAACGTGGGCAATGCGCTTGCGCAAGTTTATAGGGATAGCCACTGTGGTCCTTGTCCCAGTCAGGCTAACGCATTCCGTGCCATTGTGCCGTGAGAGGGGGGGGGACCATTGCTGCACACAGGCAAGCTGCATAGGGGCCAGGGTGGAATCCGCATTGCTGTAGAAACCCTCCCACTTTCCCAGGTAACCCGCAGCAGCGAGATATCTGAACCAGGATAAAATCCTGTGGAAAAGGTAGGGATAGTGTTCAGTGCAGGTCCTCCCCCGCCCCACAGCTTCTGGTTTCCCCCAATGCACAGAAACCCCAGTGCAGCTCTGACCCAAGCAGTTGCCCTTCCAGGCAAGCTGCGCAGCGAGATGGCTTCCAGGAGTAATGTTTGTGGCAAATGTAGGGTTAGTGTTCAGTGCAGCTTCCCCCCAAGCTGCTCTCTTGCCTTCCCCAATGCACAGAAACCCCAGTGCAGCCCTGACCCATGCAGTTGCCCTTCCCAGGTGAGCCGCGGCAGCGAGATGGCTTCATTAATTACTCATTCCCCATTACTCACCATGTCTTGCTGCTGTGGCCTCTCTGTGCTATGTTTTGCTGTGTGTAAAGAAATGCTACAAATGAGACTAAAAACTCCTTAACTGTGAATTATAAACAATGCAGCCTCTGTAATAAATGTTTCTATTTCTGTTTTTTTTTTTCTAAGTGTCCTTGAATAGTACCAGTAATCCACCATCCCTATCACAGACTGCTGAAAGCTACAGAACCTGAGGAGGAAACCAAGAAAAAGCAAAGAAGATTTGGTGAAAGCAGTTATGAATCAGTCTGCCAGAGAGAGTAAGAGGTTGCAGGACTGGGAGAAAAATTCAGCAGTGGAGGAAACAGAAAGCAGGAGAAAGGAATTGGCTAAGAAGAAAGCACAAAGCAGCTGATAAGCCTCCTGGCGTGCCAAACGGACTGTATGCAGTCACTGGTAGCCATGCAGGCAGAGCACTACTGTGCTGCCCCCCCCCATCCCAAAGTTCTCTACCTTGTGTCCCAATGTCAGCTCAAAACCCCCTTCTCCAGCATCCAGGTTCTTACCACCACCAGCTGCCCCCGACACCTGTACGTTCACCTACCAGCCCTTAAGAACTACGACCCTTACCCTCTGCACTCAACCCCCATCACCATGCAGCATTTTCATCCTGAAGTGCACCAGGCATTGCACAGCACTCCAGGCAGGACATAGTCAAACATCTGACTGTACAGTTCACCACCCTACTCCCCTGTCCTTTTACTTACTGTCTTTTCAATAAATGATTTCTTGGCTTTTAAAAACAGTTTTTATTATTGCAGAAAGTGAAAGATACTGTACCCCAAGGAAAAAACAGGCACTGCAAATCATTGTAACCACTGCACTTCACTCCAGTGCAAGGCACTAAACATTACTGTTGGCTTTCAGCCTCAAATTGCTCCCTTAAGGCATCCCTAATCCTTGCAGCCCAGTGCTGGGCCTCTCTAGTAGCCCTGCTCTCTGGCTGTGCAAATTCAGCATCCAGGCGTTGAACCTCGGAGGTCCATTCCTCACTGAAGCTGTTTCACCCTTCCCTTCACAAATATTATGGAGGGTACAGCACACGGATATAACCGCAGGGAGGCTGCTTTCCCCCAAGTCCAGCTTCCATAAAGACATCTCCAGCGTCCTTTAAATGGCCGAAAGCACACTCCACAGTCATTCTGCACCAGCTCAGCCTGTAGTTGAACTGGTCCTTGCTCCTGTCAAGCTTCCCTGTATAGGTTTCATGAGCCAAGGCATTAACGGGTAAGCGGGGTCTCCAAGGATCACAATGGGCATTTTGACGTCCCCTACTGTGATCTTCCGGTCTGGGAAAAAAGTCCCAGCCTGCAGCTTCCTGAACAGGCCACTGTTCTGAAAGATGCATGCATCATGCACCTTTCCAGGCCAGTCTGTGTAAATGTCAATGAAATGCCCCACAGTGATCCACAAGCGCCTGGAGAACCATAGAGAAATACCCCTTCCGATTAATGTATTCGGATGCCAGGTGGGTGGTGCCAGAATAGGAATATGCATCCCATCTATCACCCCTCCACAGTTAGGGAAACCCATTTGTGCAAGCCATCCAGAATGTCCTGCATGTTCCCCAGAGTCACGGTTCTTCTTAGCAGGATGCGATTAATGGCCCTGCAAACTTGCATCAACACTATTCCAACGGTCTCGACTTTCCCACTCCAAACTGGTTCATGACTGATCAGTAGCTGTCTGGAATTGCCAGCTTCCAGATTGCAATAGCCACCCACTTCTCCACTGACAGGGCAGCTCTCAATTTCATGTCCTTGCGCCGCAGGGTGGGGGCGAGCTCCTGACACAGTCCCATGAAAGTGGCTTTTCTCATCCGAAAGTTCTGCAGCCATTGCTCGTCATCCCAGACTTGCAGGACGATGTGATCCCACCACTCAGTGCTTGTTTCCCGAGCCCAAAGGCGGCGTCCCATGATGCTGAGCATGTCCGTTACTGCCACAAACAATTTAGTGTCACACGTGTCAGGTGACTTCATATCATCGTCGGAATCCTCACTGTCGCTTTGGAGCTGAAGGAATAGCTCAACTGCCAAATGTGATGTGCTGGCGACATTCATCAGCAAAGTCCTCAGCAGCTCGGGCTCCATTTCCCACATAAATCACGCTGCACAGAGACTCACAGTGGCGCCAAACTGCTAGGATGTGAAGCGATGCACCACGGGGCGTTGGGACAGAAAGCGGAATGACCCGCACTTTTCCGTCCCCTTCCCACAACCCACGGCGCCAAAATGGGATGAGGTGCTCTGTGGGATAGCTGCCCACAATGCACCACTCCCAACAGCGCTACAAATGCTGCAGATTTGGCCACACTGCAGCGCTGGTAGCTGTCAGTGTAGCCACACTGCAGCGCTGTCCCTACACACCTGTACAAACACAGTTGTAACTCCCAGTGCTGCACATCTCCAAGTGTAGCCATACCCTGAGCCATTTGTCTGCGCTGAAATGTGGAGAAGGCACCACCACCCCTCCCCCGCCATATGCACCACTCCCCTGGAGAGGGGACTGACCCCTGAGTGCCCAGAGCACCTACTTGCATGGCCCACACAAGAGGGCCTGCAATGCCCTGTGCTCTTCAGTGTGCAGTGACACCCTCCCCAGGCACCACTGCCAGATCCAGGGGTAATCCACCCTCTCCCCCATCGCTTTCACACCTCCCTTAATACTAGGAGTCACAGAGCTACTTCGCCTGGGGCATCCCCGTGGCAACCTGAACTCTGACCCAGGGACTCCCTGATGAACTCCCAGGCACGCTGGGAGGATCCCCTTTTTCAGACTGTTGCAGTAGGTGTCATTTCTTCCAAGGGAAGGGTGAGATCACGCAGGGCCTGGGCTGGACTCTGCTGAAATGTACCTGCCTGCTGGAGGCTCTCTTTAAAAAAGCCAAACATTAATGCTCAGCATAGGGTCCCATGGGGCTGGTGCATAGCCAGTGCTGCAGGGGAGCACTGCACTGACAGATCTCCTCTCCCACAGGCTGAGGGGTGGTGATGGTGTTAAAGGGAAACAGAGGAGACATACTGGAGATTTGATGGTGGAGGGAAGTGGGGAAGCTTGTGCCCATATGAAAAAGTTCAAGGTGCTGATCCAGAACCCACTGGAAACAGGGCGAACATATTCACTGACTCCAACAGGCGTTGGAGCAGACCTAGCTGCTCACAGTTTTCTATCTAGACACCTTTAAACATTTTAGAATTGCTAAAAGACTCCACCTTTCCCCTCCTACACTCTGTGCCAGCACTAGTCCTTTTCAGTCCCACTGCATCCCCTACACACATGCCCTCTCATCTTCCCTGCCATATCTTGCCGTCCCATAGCTTGTTATGGCCAGAAGGGACCGCTGTGATCATTACTGTGACCTCCTGCATCACAGAGGCCATGGGACTTCCCTGAATTAATTGCTGCTTCAAAGCCAATTCATGTTGTTGAACTAGAGCAGAGCTTTTGGAAAAATATCCGGTCTTGATTTAAACATTGCCAGTGATGGGAAATCCACCACATGCTTCGGTCAGTTGTTCCAATGGTTAATAACCCTCATTGTTAAAAAATGATGTCTTATTTCCAGTCTGAATTTGTCTAGCTTCAGCCTCCAGCCCCTCGTTCATGTTATATCTTGTCCACTCAATTGAAGAGCCTATTATCAAATTTCTGTTTCCACGTAGGTACTTATACACTGTGATCAGATCATAACTTAACTTTCTCTTTGATAAGTGGCATACATTGAGCTCCTTAAGTCTCTCGCTATAAGGCAGGTTTTCCAATCCTCTAATTTTTCTCATGGCTCTCTCTGAACTCTCTCCTATGTTTCAACATCCTTCTTGAATTGTGGGCACTAGCCCTGGACACACTATTCCTGTTGTGGTCGCACTGGTGCCAATGCAGAGGTAATAGAACCTACTCAAGATTCCCCCTTTTCTACAGCCCGGGAGTGCATTAGCCCTTTTGGGAGCTCACATTCAACTGACTATCCTGGGAAGCAGTGACTCTCAAAAGGACTTGGGTCATAGTGGTTAGAATATTCCATCTCATAAATATGGCCGATGTGCTTTGTTCCTAGATGTATAACTTTACATTTAGACGTATTAAAATACACATTGTTTGCTTGCGCCTAGCATTATCAAGCAGTCCAGATCAGTCTGTGTCAGTGTCCTGTCCTTTTCATTATTTATCACTCCTCCAAAAGCCCAGGGTTGTGAGTTCAATCCTTGAGGGGGCCGTTTAGGGATCTGAGGCAAAAATCTGTCTGGGGATTGGTCCTGCTTTGAGCAGGGGGTTGGACTAGATGACCTCCTGAGGTCCCTTCCAACCCTGACATTCTATGATTTGACATTGTCAGGAATGATTTTATGTTTTCTTCCGTATATTGA
This sequence comes from Chelonoidis abingdonii, assembly GCF_003597395.2. Lineage (NCBI taxonomy): Eukaryota > Metazoa > Chordata > Testudines > Testudinidae > Chelonoidis > Chelonoidis abingdonii. The sequence goes on along the minus strand of NC_133775.1, from coordinate 68,203,274 downwards.
AAAAAGTATAGGGCCAAGAACTTGTCCTCACACCTTCTCAGTAATAATTCCCCACTTAGCATAGCATTTGAGGTCCTTCAGTTAGCCAGTTTTAATTCATTTAATGAGTTTCATGTTGAATTTGTACAGTTTTGTACACAAAATACCCTGTGGTATGAACTCAAATGCCCTACATAAGTCTAAATATATTCATCAACACTATTACCTTTATCAACCAAAATTGTAATCTCATAAAAATCAAGTTAGTTTGACATGATCTATTTTGCCATAAACCCATGATATTACCATTTTTTAATTCTGTATTAAGTCTCATATCAGCTATTCCATTATTTTGCCCAGAATCACTGTCAGGTTGGCAGGCCTATAATTATCCAGGTCATCCCCATTTACCTTTTCTTAAATATTGGCACAACAACATTAGCTTTCTTCCAGTGTTCTGGAATTTGCCCAGTTTTCCAAGACTTCTTGAAAATCAACATAAATAGTCTAGAGAGCTCCTTAGCCAGCTGTTTTAAAACTCTTGGATGCAAGTTATCTGGACCTGATGATTTAAAAAGTCTGACTTTAGTCGCTGTTTTTAAACATCCGTCTAAGTTACTGTTGGTAATGGAAAGCATTTCATCATCATCTGATATTTATCATCATCTGTCTTTTCCCAAATACAGAACAAAAATATTTATTGAGTACTCTGCATTTTCTGCATTATTGTTGACAATTCTGTTATTTCCATCTAGTAATAGACCAATACCATTGTTAGGGATCCTTTTGTTCCTAGTATACTTAACAATAAACCCTTCTGGTCATAGGTCTTATCTTATGTCCTTTTGCTTCCCTTACCAATTTTCTACAATTTCTAACTTCTCATTTATATTCTTAGTTATCAAGTTTCATTTTATCCTATTTTTATTTATCTATATATTTATTTATTATTGATGCTTTCACTTTCCCTTTAAGCCAGGCTGATTTTTGAACCAATGTAGCCTTCTTTCCCGATTGTGAGATAATGGCTTTTGGGCATCTAGTCAAATGTTCATAAAGTTCCCAATTATTATTTACATTTCCATTTACATTCTTCATCCAGGCTGATTTGGCTAATAGTTGTTTTCAACTTTGTCAAACTGGCCTTTTCAAAGCACCAAGTATTATATTACTGCCCCCATCTCCCTGTCCCTTCTCTCCTTCCCCTCTATGTCTCTCTGTTGCCCACTCCTTTCCATGCTCCTCTCTCCTGCCCTCCTGTGATGTACAGTAACAGATACACATACCTCTGTGAATCTGTGATACTGTGCCACGCCCTAGCATAACAGAGCCCCAGTCCTGACTGGGACCTTTAGTGCTAGCCCTGTTCAAATGCTGGTAATAGTTTCACAGGGGCCTCTGTTGGTTCAGAGAAGCAGCCATCCTTCTGAATTCCCCTAACCATTTGCTTTTCTCCCATGGCTAGTGTAAAGGTGTATATAATCCATGATGAAATTAACATGAGGTACAAGATACAAGTCCTGGATCACAAACATTCTCATGATATATACCCAAAAAGCAAACAGAACAGGAGGTACACACAATATTCTGCAGCCCCAGAGCCCTGGCTCACTTGGAGATGAGTCCCTGGAAAATGTTAAGCTGCTGACAACTTTGGTAACTCAATTTTCCTGACAGGCAGTGCCACAGCTTTTGGATGCAAAAGTCCCCAGTTTGATATCTTTTTGGAATGGATTCTTCACGCATAGGGGTAATCCTTCACTGGCTCGTCCCGTGTTTGGCACCACTGGATCAGCTGTGCCAGGCCTCGTGGGTTTTATTTCCCTGTATTTCATCAGGAAGTATCTATTCTTCTCTCTGACATCAAAGGGCATTTCTGGTTTAATCTCCTCTTTTCAAAGGCTTCCAGTCATTTTGTGAAACAGCTTGTTTCCCAAGGAGAGTTTGGTTTTTGAAGTTTGAAGATGATGCGCTCAGCTGGGTTTGCAGTTGCATTTTTTTGAAACACCCTTATTGAAATATATAATAATTTCACTGCACTGTGCTGTCAGCTTGTGTCGCCCCAGGGAGTGCTGTCACAGAGCCCCCCCGTGAGGCACAGTCTCCTCCCTGCTTCCCCCTTGGGGTAGCAATTTGCTGCTGGCCTAAACCAGCAGCAAAAGATGAGCCCCCTGCCCCCAAAACTGGTTCGGTTATGCAGGCCAACACATATGGAGCATGAATCCTAGGCTCTGCCCATTTTCCCCATAGCCAGGAGCATGCGCAGGAATTTAAATTTGACCCCTTTTGGAGGGGCATGCTCTGTGCCCCCACTGTGGCCTGGGACTGGAAGAGATCTGTGACCCTACCATGGATCCAGGGCCAGAGGAGCTTGCTTTCCCTACCAGAGCCCCAGAGGAGCTCTGTGTCCCCATTGATTTCTGGGGGCCCATGCCCCTGCTTTACCCCCCCTTGTGCATGCCCCTGCCTGCACTCCTGCTCACCAGCTCTGGTGCAGGAGGTTGCAGGCATGGAGAGTGCAAGGAGAGCCTTCACTGGCCTGGGCAGGCACAATATAGCTCTGGTGATTGCAAACAAACTGATGGCATCAAATTTCAAAGCCTGCCCTGTTGCAGCATTAAAGGAACACGGCACAAGACTCCCATGTAAAGACATAGCCACCTCCCTGGAGGCCTTGGCATCACATCATCAGTACAGTGCTGTGAGATCAGAGCTTAAAGCCAAGAGCCTGTTGGTGCCAGCAGTGTCATGCTCGCTCTAGTGACAGGTAACACTATGCTGCATGAGAGAGAAGAAAGGGGAGATCTTCCACTCTTGCTTTGTCTGGACTTTGGACTCAGTAGCAAGGTGCGTTACTGCCTCAGTTCCCACCCTTGTGTAATGTTATCACATTCATGTCAAGGATGATGACTGCACACGAGTGCCGTGCTCCAGAAGCATGCGTGCATCCCATTTCCCAGCTGTTCTGAGGTGGGTGAGAGAGTGTTGTGTCCACACGCGCACACACATACACACACACATATACACCACACACAGCCTTCCTGCAGCCTTGCCCAGAGCTGGAGTGGGACTGAGAGTCCCTTCCACCTTTCTGCAGGGTAGGTAGAGGTGCTGTGAATTGGGGGAAAGTGGGATTCCCATTCCCTCTGTGGGGCTGTGGGAGACACTGGGAAGCAGGCAGGGCTACCTAGTGTCCAGTCCCTCATGTGACAGTGCATTGTGGCATTCCCACAGCCCAGCTGGGATGCTTCCACATGCAGCTCCAGGATGCCCCTCCCTACCCATCAGGGGCTTCTGTGGTGCCTGATCTCTCTGCGACTTCCCCTGCCACAATCCCTGGGGATGTGGTGAAGCTGGTAGGGAAGGAGAGGAAGGACTGCAGACTCAGGAGTGGGGAAAGGTCTGAAAAGGGATGGGCCAGAATGAGGAAGGAGGATTATTTGCAAATATACAAATTAGTTCATTCCATAATTTGCATTAAATGTCCCCTGAGGAGTTACCGGGGCTTGAAGACAGGAGTATGTGGCCATCCCTTAACTTCTTGGGCCTGGAAAAAAAAACACAGGCAAAGGGCAATGGAGGATTAGATGCCCCCAGCCTGCCCAATGGTGCAGGGGCACTGGTATGTGGCCTAGGGACGAGTGCAATGTGTTTGTGGACACCCAGCCAGCCAGTAGCTATAAAATCCCTCTTAGTAACTGTTCTCTAATTGCTCTACCTGTAAAGGGTTAAAAAGTCTCACTGCTATGCATAGATAAAAGGAAGTGAGTGGGCATCTCGTCAAAAGAACCATGGGGAAGGCTAGAACTTTTTAAAATTGAAAAGACTCCCTGTCTGTTACTGTTCTCCCACGGAGAGACAGATGGGTCTACAGCTATGCTGTAAGAAGAATCAGGTATGAAAAAATCATCAGCATCATACCTAAAAACTAATTTAAAACCCCAGATATGTAAGTAGATCAGGAAAGGTCTAGGAAGATGCGAGGGGAAGTTCTAGGCCTGGGGGAACTTTGTTTTAGTTTTAGTCCCCTATACTGAGACAGGACCAAGTAAACCTAGATGATTTCTGAGAGGAATTTGTCCAACCTCTTCTTAAAACCCTCCCATGCCAGGGATTTCACCACTTCCCTAGGCAACCTGTTCCAGACCTTAACTACCCTAATACTTACAAAGCTTTTTCTAACATCTAAACTGAATCTTCCTTGCTGCAAATTAAGCTGATTGCTTCTTGTCCTAGCCCCAGTAATCTATCATCAAAGGGGTGTAGGCTTCTTGCGGACTGAGTGCCACTGGCTTGATCTCTAGCAAGGTCCTTAAGGTGGTCTGGCTGGAGATTCAGTCTATGTCCATCATTGATGATCTTATTGCACCACCGAAGATTTGGTACCCATGGGATCACCATAATTCATTGGTCTTCCATCCTAATAGTATGTCCATGCCAAGAAAGCCACCAGAATGGAACCAGCACTGATGGAGGCAGTTGCTGGGCTCAGCTACAAACATCCTCATTGCTGAGCTTATCCTGATGTTTAATATGAAGCCACTGATGAAGATGATGAGAATCAAAAACTTCTATCTGCTGCTCTTCAGCCATCCTCAGTGTCCATGTTGTGGTGAATATTACTTGACCATCTGTCAGGTTGGTCAGAAACTGCAAATAATTCAAGGTGAACAATGTATTGTTTAGCCGAGATCGGTCAGTTTCCAATGCGACTCACATGGCTGTGTTGCTTTGGTGACCTCGGCAGATTTCCCTCTAGTCATTTTTAGGAAGTGATCACTAGTGCTCCTTGAAAAACTCTTTTGAAGATTCAGGGTCAAATCTTCACTTGGTATAAATTGCTGCAGCTCCACTGGAATCACTGGGCCAGATTCTCAGCTGGGGTAAACAGGCATAGCAACATGGACTGCCATGGAACAATGCTAGTTTATGCTGATTGAGGATTTGGTCCTCTGAGGGTGCTCATGGACCCCAGCAGTGAGGCTACAGCTACAGCCTTCAGCAAGAGAGCAGCATGCTACCTGGGGTCCCCTCTATGCCTTCTGCTAGGGGTGGGGCTGGGGCTGGGGCTGGATGCTGAGGGTCAGTTTCCTATTTCCAATCCTGCTGTTCTGTGCCACTCAGGGATTTTGCACCTAACTCGCCCAATGAGAATTCACAGAATCATAGGAGTACTTGTGGCACCTTGGAGACTAAAAAATTTATTTAAGCATAAGCTTTTGTGGGCTAAAACCCACTTCATTGGATGCATGTATGGGCTTTACCCCACAAAAGCTTATGCTTAAATAAATTTGTTGGTCTCTAAAGTGCCACAAGTACTCCTCATTCTTTTTGCTGATACAGACTAACACTGCTACCACTCTGAAACATAGAATCACAGAAGATTAGGGTTAGAAGAGACTTCAGGAGGTCATCTAGTCCAACCCCCTGCTCAAAGCAGGACCAACACCAACTAAATCATCCCAGCCAGAGCTTTGTCAAGCTTTTGCTGATTGGTGGGGGAAATATGAGTAATTTCATCATAAATCATAGAAGTGCAGGCCTGGGAGGGACTTTGTTTTAGTTTTAGTCTCCCATACTGAACTTCACCAGCAGGGGGAGCTCTCAGGAGGCATACCGTCACCCCCTCACCAGCACAGGAGGCACATGGAAGGAGAGGAGGCATGTCAGCAACGGGGTTCAGCTCCAACCTACCCACCAATTCTCAGCTCGTGTATGGACTCTCAAGGACCATACGCCACGGACACAAACTAGAGCAGTTTGGAGGCTGCTCTAACTCATGCTGGGGCCAAGTGCCCACTCGCCCAGAGTCAGGAAGCCAAAACAGGCTCCATGAGGCTCTGCCCTGCTCCCAAAAGTCCCCTTCCTACAGCAAGCGGATCTCAAACACCAGGGAACCTTGAATTATTCAGCTTTGTGAGTCTGGACAAAAGCAGGGGAAACCAAGAGCTTCTGCACAGAACAGAAGACAAGGAGCAAAGGAGCAGAACCTGGGGCAAGAAAGGATCCTCCCCATGTGCATGTAGCATTGGGTCAGATGGCTGAGGTCAGCAGCAGCCAGATCAGATGCCTCCCTGTTTCTTCTGGAGGCCAGATCCATGCTACAGAGGTTGCTCGCGGTGAGATCAGGGCTGGCGCTACCATTTAGGCATCCTAGGCAATGGCCTAGGGTGCCAGAATTTTGGGGGGGGGTGCTATTTTGCCGGGGGGTGGAACGCGGGTCCGGTGGACCTACCGCAGTCATGCCTGCGGCAGGTCCACCGGAGCCTTTAGACCAGCGGACCACCCGCCAAAATGACTGCGACAGCTCCACCGGAGCCTTTCCAGCAGCAGACCATCCACCGGCATGACTGCGGTAGGTCCACTGGATCCGCAGGGGGCGGTGAAATGGCCATCCGCCTAGGGCGTCAGAAACTCTGGCGCCGCTCCTGGGTGAGATGGTGTGTGACTGGTGACTGGCAGGACTGTGTGGCCAAACATCCCCAGAATAGGTGCAATTCTACCATCCACACTACGTTTTTCCAGTGCAGCTCGTGGCCCCTGGGGGATGGGCTGCAATAAGCTAGCCCAGCGGAAGCTCAGTGTTGTTGGTAAAAGCTGCAAGCTCCCCAGAATGCTTGAGAGCCTGGTGTCTGGTGCAGCTACCCCAGCAAAGTGCTCCTAATATAGACATGGCCATAATGAGACCCTCACAGAATGACCCCTCCCCAGTTCCAATTGTTAGCCCCATTCCCCTTGAGGGAAAAGCCACTTTCCCAGACACTCTGGGAGCTAGCGACAGTGCTCCCGGCCTGATGCACTATGACTGCTCCCTCGTAATGGGAACCTGCCAGCCATGGGGGTGCTGAGGGTCCCTCTCTGCTTTGCAGGAAGCCAGGAAACAGAGCAGGGGACACAAACTCTCCCAGGCCTGGGTTAACACAACTTGGAAACAGCACTGAATTGGCCTGCTCCGGTTTCCCATCCCATGCCCCAGGCTCAGAGTGGGTGAGTGCACAGTTTGAGGGGGCGGGAGGTAGTTCCCATGCTGCTCCCCCAGCTTCCTTCCTGTTCCTTCATCCCAGCAGCTCTTCCTTTGGGGACAATGCGGCTGCTGCTGGGCTCTGATTCCCCACTTGTTTCTTCCCCAGGGAGATGAGGGGGACCCAAGGAGCAGGATGGGCTGGGAAGCTGCCTCTTCTCTGTGTGGCTGTCACACTGCCCTTGCTTTCAGACAGAGAGCTTTTTGTTGCCTTCTTTCTGCACTAGGAATCAAGGGAGCTCAGTGTTTTTGGGAACCCATTAGCATCCAGCCGAGCAGGAGAGGCAGGAAAAGCACTGCTCTGCCCATGGAATGCATGATGTGCATCCTCAGACAAAGGAAACCGCTTCTCCCTGCCGCTCCCCTTTCCTATGTCTCTGGGCCCCTGAATCCTCACCGTGGATCCTGGGCTAGGAGATGGCACTCCTGGCCCCTAGTCCTTCTGGACAGTCTGAATTAGTCCCATCACTCCAATGGCTCCTGCTAATCCGCAACCCCATTCAGATGCATGGGGCAGGCATCAAACCCCTGTGCGCTGGGGAGCACTCCCTTCCTGCCCGCCCCCCTGGGGTGCACATTGCCCATTCCCCAGTCAGCCCATGTAACAGTGCCAGCATGCACTGGTATTAGGTGGGGACGGGGAGATTTACACAACTACTAAGTGGTTCTGACTCTCACCAAGGTTTATCTGTGTTATGATTTGAGTCCTCTGTTGAACACCCAGTGGCATTGACTCATAGGCCATGACTGCAGTGTGGTCCTAATGTAGAAAAGACATTTTGGCTATTGTACAAAAGAGGGAAAAGCACTCGTGCATAGTTAAGGTTGGCAGACCAAGCAATCAAAGCCAAGATATTCAGCTGAGTTAAAGCTGTGCACCCAGCCTTAAATGTGCACAATGCTGACAGTCAAGTGCTTAGAATTGCATTCATGCTGGCATCTTTGGCCCAGAGTGCTGTTAAGTCATTCTGCCTGAGATCTACCCTGCAACGGTAGGGCTGCAATTGAGGGGCTGAAGCAGCCAGGTTCTTTTTTGGGAAGAGAAGAGGTGCAGGCAAGGGGCCCTTGAGACATGCAGAGACAATGAGTGTTGTCGTGTTTGTGCTTGGTTCTCAGTCACTCCTGACAAACCTTTGTCCCATTAACACAAGGATTCAGCGTGAGAATGGGTTGAAACACAGTGTCAATCCCATGGAGAGCTGTTCCAGGCTGGACTCTTTAAACCCCTGTTGTCCTCTGCAGGAAGAGCAGATTTGCTCTGTCAGTGAGCTCATAGCATGCTGAAAACAAGAAAGATGATCTCCTTCAATCAAAGTAATGACTGGATTGATGGTTCCTGGGAGGATGTTTAATACTGTATATGAGGGTCTCCAAGCACTGCTTAGAGCCTCACATGGCAGCTACTGGGCAAGTTTCCCTCACTCAGCTCTGCCAGTGCCCTTCAGCCCTGACCCACAACCCAGTTATCCCAGCCCTGGGTTCCACCCCAGCTCTACCAGTGCCTCTCAATCCTGACCTGCAGCCCCCCTGCTTCCAGTCCTGGCCTATCCCAAATCTGTCACTGTCCCTCAGACCCAGCCACCACTGCAACACACCTCCCCTGTTGCCATTCCCAGGCCTCTGTAATAAGCCTCTTGTCCCAAATCTGGACCTTAACGTCCAAAATCTGGGTGCTTAGCATGAACCTCCCCCAAGCTTATTGCCAGCTTGGATCTGATCTCGCTGCTACCAGCCAGGAATTTTCAGGGCCTGACTCCCTCTCTGGTCCCCCAAAACCTTCTCTGGGGGACCCCAAGACTCAGAAACCCTGAGTCTCACACCAAAGGGAAAACAACCTCCTCCCCTTGTCTCCTCTTTATCTCATCCCCAGCTCCCCCTCCCTGGGTTATCCTGGGCGATACTGTGCTTAAACTCCCTGAATGCAAAACAGAGAGGGCAATTTACCTTCCCCCCTCCTTCTTCCCCTGAGGCTATGCATTCAAACCTAGTCAAGCTAACACCAAGAGATTTCCCCACTCCCTTCGTTCCTTAGCCTTAACCAGAGAAAAACCTCAAACAGGTTTTAAAAAGAAAGCTTTATATAAAAAAGAAAGAAAAAGACATAAGAAAAAACTCTGCATTAAGATGACATAATACAGGGCTACTGCTTATAAGAAAATATGAATAAACAGTTTGATTTAAAAAGATATCCAATTTAAACCATTCCAGCAAACTCCACACATGTAAATACAAAACAAAACATATAACAGCCTATTGCTTTGCTACCTTTGTACTTACAACTGGGAACTGAAGATGAGAATACAGATAGAAAAAGAAAGCTCTTCCCTCATAGCTGAGAGAAAACAAAAAAGACAGAACAAACCCAAAACTCAGGAAGTTCCCTCCCTCACTTTGAAAAATCCGGTTTCCTGATTGGTCCTCTGGTCAGGTGTTTGGTTCCCCTTGTTAACCCCTTTACAGGTAAAAGAAACATTAACCCTTAGCTATCTATTTATGACAGCCTCTTCTGAACAGAGGTTGCCACTTGTGCCAAACTATTGCCCTGCTAAATGGCTTCTGATGAGCACAGATGGTACCTAGGATGAGACCCTCTCGCCTCCTTCTCCAAAGCTGCAGAGTGCAGACTAAGGTATAAACACTCGGTGTGGGTCTGGCTCTGATGTGTCACTAGAGCTGTCAGGGCCACATGTCATGGGGTCAGAAGCCCCAGACAGTAAGGAGCCCTGTCCCTCTCCTGCTGTTGTTCCACAGGGAAGGGCTGGTGGGCTGGAGCACGGGCAAAGCTCTCTGGTGAGAAGGGATCCCTGAGCTCTCTGGCAGCTGCTGAATGTAGAGGTGAAGAGATAGGGGAGGGTGTCCTTGGCCTCTCAACTCCTCTCCCCCACTAGCCTAGGCCCAGAGCGTCACTAGCCCTAAAGCAGCTATAGTGCAACAGGGTTAGAGGGATCCGACCCGGTAGGCCCACCCTCAGCTTGGTTCTGGACCCTGGTCCTGTGCCCTCGTGCCCCATGCTTCTCTCATGAACAAGGAGGGCATGGAGAGTAGGCAGCACCCTGGCTCCACACAGGGAGGGAAGTAAGCTGCACCCTCTTCTGGCTTCAGTAATATATACCTCCCTTCCTCCCTCCCTCCCTCCCCAGCCCCCGAGGAGTGGGATGCCCTGGGAGGAGCTGGGCCTCCCCCAGAGAGTTTCTTTCATCAGCAGAGCCTGCCAGGAAAACTGGGGAGTGTATTGTCTTTCCAAAAAGCTCAAACATGCCCACCAAGGGGCCATGTCAGTGTTTCCCTATGGAAATATTGCAGATTTTCAGTTCCATGAACACTTGGCATTTCTGGCTTTTCAGCCCATTTTGGGATGAATCAAATTCCCAAAACTGAACATTTTTCTTGGAACAGTAATTTTGTTTCTTGGCCAGCTCTAATTATAAGCCCAACCTGAGCTCACAAACTTCCTTTCCCGCTAGAGCTTGTGTGATTTATTCTGGGATAGCTGGAAATAGGAGAGCTTGAGAAAAGAGGGTTTCCCCTTTCAGAAGAGTCTAACATCCTGACCGGCCAAAATAGCCTACAGCTTCAGATTGTTAGCATCCCAGAGGGCTCTAGAGCCATAGCCAAGTCCTAGAAGGGCAGCTGGTTAATTCTGAAATGATTTCCTAGGAAGATGTGAATCTCAGAGCTCTAAACTCTACGGAGTAACTAAGCTTCTTGCATATAGTGTAGAATTTATCCCCATAGATGTGACATATGGAGCCTAGACATCCTCACCAAAGAGCTTGGGCTCAGACAGATGACATATTCTGCAGGTGTAACCCGAGGAGTTTACATGCCATAATGCAGACAGTCTGGTGTAAGAACAACATTCTTCTTAGGAACATCAATGGAGGTTACTAGCATGAAGAGCTGAAGAAGACGTTGCATTCAAGTGGGAAGCTTTAAACTTCTACTATGCAGAGCATTGAGCTGGTACCTTGTGTAAGGGCACACAATCCCAGCTGCCCCTGGAGTTCTGCTGAGCACAAGGCTTGTGCTGGGGATGGATTCTGGCTCCTTGTCAAGCAGCGGAGGCTGAATTCCACCAAGAAGTTGCTACTGTTTTTAGCTTTGCTCAGACTTATCTACACTATGAAGTGTTGCTGACAGAGCTATGCTGGCAAAAGTCCTAGTGTAGAGCCAGTTATACTGGCTGGAGTCCTTTTACCAGTACAGTATAGCTCATGTTGTCCAGGATGTGGTTTAACTATGCTGACAATAAGCTGTCTCTGCTACACTGGCACAGCTATGCCCACAAAGCATTTGTAGTGTAGACAAGTCCTCAGGAGTCCACAGGAGAAGCAACTTTACTGTTCCCAGTTCAGTTTCTTATTAAAGGTAAACATTTAAGCAGGGCTGCTTCACACACGCACTAATAACAGGCTACGGTAGCGTGCCTGTGTGACACATGCAGAGGTGAAAGTAAGCCAGTCCGGTCCGGTCCGGTCGGAGCCCCTTTAAATAGCAGCCTGAGCCTGGCTGCCAGTAGCAGTGGCCAGAGCCCTAGGCCCTTTAAATCACCTCCGCCTCTTCCGTTTGAGGCCATGCCCTTCCTCAGGACTCCAGCGTACCAGTAAATCCTTTAACTTACTTTCACCCCTGGACACATTCATGCTATATTCAAAGAGAGAGCAATTAGAGCTGGCTGGGAACATTTAGGTGAAAACTTTTTTGCTGGAAATGCTGATTTGTTCAATCTGAAACTTTTTGCAGACGTGTATCCTCTCCCAGGTCCAGGGAGGACTCACTGGCTAAAACTAGAGAATTACCCACCCTAGGCTAGTGTGACAAACTGGGAATGTTCTTAATGTTTTCTCTGAATACTGTGTTGGTGCCTCAGTGTCCCCTATGCAGTTCTTAAGTATCTAGGTGGTGAAATAAGGGTGTGTGATTGCTGCAGAGCAAGGGGCCAGTGCACCTAAATGCCTGACACTGTCTCCTAGCAACTGATGGCCGGGGTCCCATCTCTGCAAAGGTGCCAACTGAAACTGTTGGAGACAAAGAGGTCAGGTGACCTCCTGGCCCCGGGAAAGGAGTTGAGCAGAGGAGGAGGGGCTGGAGGGGGTTTCAGACTGGAGCTGGCTGGGGATGAGGAGTGAAGTGCAGATGTGGGGGTCTGGTTCACTGCCCCCCAGAATGGATCCAGCCGAGGGGTCCTGTTCGCTGTACCTACAAGCTCTGTTTTAGACCGTGTTCCTGTCATCGAATAAACCTCTATTTTACTGGCTGTCTGAGAGTCATGTCTGACTGCAAAGTGGGGGTGCAGGACCCTGTGGCTTCCTCAGGACCCCGCTGGGGCGGGTTCGCTGTGGAAAGCGCATGGAGGGGCAGAGGATGCTGAATGCTCCAAGAAGAGACCCAGGAGGTGAAGCTGTGTGAGCTTCTTGCCCTGAAAAAGTCTGCTCCAAGGGAGAGGAGGCTCCCCAAAGTCCTGACTGACTTTGTGGGGAGCAGTTCCAGAGCATCACCCAGGGACTCTGTGACAGCTAGCCAGTCACCCAGGGACTAGGACTCTCAGCTGGGATGTGGGCAATCCATAGCCAAGTCCCTGCTCTGACCCAGGCAGAGGACAGACTTGAATGTGGAGTGCTCTCATCCCACATGAGTGCCCTATGCTCCCACCTAGCCTATTCTGGGGTTCTCTCTCTGGTTGCTTCATAGACAGTGTCCAAGGATCTTGGTTTGGTTCCATTACGGAAAGAAAAAAAATGCTGAAATATCAACATTGTTTCACAAAACTGATTTGTGTTTTCCCATCCAGCCCTACTGTCAATATCATGTGGGAACAGGTAAATTTGCGGCCTCAGGACTGAGAGTTCGGACTGTAATACATGAATTAATGTGAACCCTTATCCCTTTTCAGTGCTAATTCAGGGGCCAGGAGCCTCTTTCCCACTCATATCAATTCATTTCACAGCTGCAAGTTGAATATGCAGATTGGCTTAGTGCGGGGCAGTGAATGGGTTACATGCATATATACCAGCAGTTTGCCTGGATTTCTTTGACTACATATTGCTTCTTGGTGGTTGGCTATTTTAGTCTATCTGTGGATCCAGTTGTTACAGGAGTCCGGCTGGCACAAAAATCTACTTGTGGTGTACCTCTGGTGCCTCTTTCTATTTGGTCTTTAAGTATCAAAGCCAAATATTTAGTATTCAGTACATACAATGTATGGATTTATCACACCCTACATAGTATGCAGTGTTGCTGTAGCCGTGTCAGTTGCAGGATATTAGAGAGACAAGGTGGGTGAGGAAGCATCTGTTATTGAACTAACTTCTACTGGTGAGAGAGACAAGCTTTTGAGCTCCACAGAGCTCTTCATCAGGTTTGAGAAATTCACTCAGCCTGTCACAATTAGATATTAGGTGGAACAGATTGCGCAGCACTGAAATATGCGCTAACTGCTTATGCTAAACAATCTGTTCTTCCTTGTATTTAGCTGTGACACTTGGAAGACCTTTCCCAGACCTGAAGAAGAGGTCTGTGTACTTTGAAAACTTATCTCTCACCAACAGAAGTTGGTTCAACAAAAGGTGTTACCTTGCCTACTTTGTCTGCCTCATGCCTTGTGCAAAACATTTCAAAGAGAAAACTACATTATGTAAGTTCACATCCCTATTTTTGTTTTGTTCCTGCCTCTCATGGCATCCCCCATAGATTACCTGGAAGCTCCAAAGAGTTGTTTGTCTTTGCTCTAGCAATCACCCACCACACCTCCGGGCACAGGATGTACTATGCTGCAATGAGGCCCCAGCCTGGGCTGAGAAGCAGAGGGAGCCCATGGAAGTATCTGAAGGACAAAGCTAATGTTTGAAGACCCATCCTGACTGAAGCAGTTTTAGCAAACTCCTAAAAATTTCAAGAGGCCACTGTATAAGTGTCCAGAGCAGGCGAGGGAACATAGGCATTGCCAGACCTGGATCAAGGTCCATCAGTGGCCAGCACCAGTTGTTTCAGAGGCAGGGGTAGCTGCAGCTGGTGTAGGTGGGGCAATTCACCCCTCACATAGGTCTCTTCCTGATCTCCAGCATCTGCCAAAACATAGCCTAAGCCTCTGCTTCATCTTGCCAGCCACCCTGCAGCAATCCCATGAGATTCTGCTCTGATTCCCAATACACTCCCTAACTGCTATACACCTGCTCCAAAACTACCACCAGCACTCAGCGGGGTGGGGACCAGTTATCCCATCCTGCACAAACTTTCAAGATATCAAACAATTTCCCATCCCAAATTGGGATGCATAGTGGTGTGGTTGGGTCTTATTTTATTTACACGGGTTCAGACACACCTAATCCAGTCTGTTCGAATGGGAGCATGAGTGTGTCCCAGTGGAGACCCTGCCTAGCTAACTGGAGGGATTTGGGGTGTCTCTGGAGAGATACCTTGGCTCTTGGGATGGGGCACTGTGGTGTGCCTACAGCAGCAGACAGAGGAGGTTGACCGTAGCAAAGAACTAGTATTCCCAGGTGGTAACGAGGTTTGAATGTTCTGATTCTACTGATCCCCACATCACAACGAACCGTGTGCCAAGTGCAATAGGAGACATTTGATGGGCGGCACTCCGAGTCTTCGGGGGCACTTTGGATTGCCGCGCTCTGGCCAGGGTAGCGGGACTGCCAGACTTGCCGCGATCCGGCTGAGGGAGTGGGGCCGCGGAATTGCAGGGCTCCGGCCGGGGCAGTGGGGCAGTGGGACTTGCCACGATCCGGCCGGGGGAGCGGGGCCATGTGACTTACCACCCTCTGGTCGGGGGAGCAAGGCCGCGGGGTTGCAGGGCTCAGGCCGGGGGAGCGGAGCCGCAGGACTTGCCGCTATCTGGCCGGGGGAGCGGGGCCGCGGGACTTGCCGCGAACAGGGTGGGGGAGCAGGGCCGCAGGACTCGCCACGCTCCGCCTGGGGAAATGGGGCTGGGGGGTTGCGGGGATCCGGCCGAGGGAGCAGGGCTGGGAGACTTGTCGCCATCCGGCCAGGGGAGTGGGACTGCGGGACTTGCAGTGATCCGGCTGGAGGAGCGGGACTGCGGGCCTTGCGGCGCTCTGGTCGCAGGAGCTGGGCCGTGGGGTTGCAGGGCTCTGGCAGGGAGAGCAGGGCAGCGGGACTTATCGTGCTCTGGCCGGGGAAGCGGGGCTGCGGGACTTGCCGCGCTCCGGCCAGGGAGCAGGACCGCGGGTTTGCGGTGCTCCGGTCGGGGTATCGGGGCCTCGTGATTTGCCACGATCCGGCCGGGGGAGCAGGGCCCCGGGGTTACAGGGCTCCGGCCGGGGGAGCGGGTCCACAGGATTTTCCGCGCTCCGGCTGGGGGAGTGGGATCGCGGGGTTGCGAGACTCCGACTGGGGCAGCGGGACTTGCTGCGCTCTGGCCGGGGAGCGGGACGGCAGGTTTGCGGTGCTTTGGTCGGCGTATCGAGGCCTCGTGACTTGCCACGATCCAGCCAGGGGAGCGGGGCCGCGGGTCTTACCGTGCTCCCGCCGGGGGAGCCGGGCGCCGGGGTCACGGGGCTCCAGCTGGGAGGAACGCGGCCATGGGGTAGCGGGACTCCGTCCGGGTGACCCGGCGCTGGACTTGCCGCACTCTGGCTGGGGTAACGAGGCCGCAGGACTTGCAGCCTTCATTTACTGAGTCTAGAAATAGCATCTTAAGCAAATCTTTTTATAAACTCTTTCTTTATCCATGCCAGTAGACACCTTATCTATCTATCTAGCCTGTCTTAAGGCCACATATGGATTTAATCTCCAAAATTTAGGCATCTCAGTTTGGCCCTTCACCTCCCTGTCCAGAATTCTGGGACTCAGTGATGTTGCATCTCTGCTTCCTCTGAAGTCAGTGACAAAACTCCCAGTGAGTAGATAGCATAGGGCTTTTAAGAATCCCACCACCTGCCTTAGTTATTTCATCTGCAAAATGGGGATGATGACAAGTCCCTGCCCCTCAAGATGACATGGAGTTTAATGGAGAGCCTCAAATGCAAGGTCTTACATAGATACCAAGGGTCATTGTTACAGCCGTTGAAACAAAGGGAATAATGGTGAGTCGCTGGCTTCAAATGCTTGAAAACAGAAACAGTTTTCTAACCCTGGGTATGTCTACACTACAGGATTATTCCGATTTTACATAAACCGGTTTTGTAAAACAGATACTAAATGAAAGGTGCAGCTGACATGGAATCTGCCAGCCAACTCCCACCCTACAGGCAGGAACACATCCAGGTCATACTGTTGTGCTGTACGGAAGACTGTTGGAATCGCAAGATATCGATTTGAGAAGGGGGGGGGGGGGGGGGGGCGAATCCCAGGGCTGGTCTAGACTACTGGGGGAAATCGATCTTAGATACGCAACTTCAGCTATGTGAATAATGTAGCTGAAGTTGAATATCTAAGATCGGATTACTCACCCGTCCTCACCATGGGGGATCGATGTCCGCGGCTCCCCCTGTAGATTCTGCAACTCCGTTGGGGTTGATGGAGTTCCGGAATCGATATAAGCATGATGAGACGCGATATATTGATCCCCGAGCAATCGATTGTAACTCGCTGATACGGCGGGTAGTGTAGACGTAGCCCCAGTCACAGTCCTGCTTACAGGCTAGGGGGCTGTGTAGCAAAGTATGTGAATGGTGCAATCTGTATCAGTATGGGAAAAGCCAGTTGTTTAAAGCAAGGTAGGATGAGCTGTTGCCTTGCTGTGTTAGGGAGCAGCCTGTTTTCTCTCTCTCTCTCTCTGGTTTTGGGGTCTTGTGGGTTTTTCATTCTGAGTTCTAAGAAGTAAAGTCATGTTATGTTGCAGCCTTTCAGAAAGAGTATTTATGTGTGTGTGCTGTGAACATAACAGGTATATTCCCAGGTAGCCCTTGTTCTTCTGAGCTAGAGTGCCAGTTTGTGAGACTAGGGAGCAGTGTGTAGCATGGGAGGTTTGGTGTGGTTTCACGCTCGCTCTCTCTGAGTGAGGCACTCTGCCATTTAGGTGTTGCCCAAATTTATGAGGCCAGACATTTTTATAATGTCACAAAATGGAGTTTGGTGGCAAATTTAATGGGATTATTTAAAAAGAGAAAGAAAATTTGAATTTTCTGAAATGCTTGGTGGAGTTCCAAACCCTTATTTATTCTCCCTGTTGTGCAGCTGGGGCTGGCTCTTAGGAGCTCAGCAACATCGGGAGACATCCTGGCCACTGGCCAAGGAGCAGCTGAGATGGAGAAGAAATATCTTCCCATCAATTCAGCACAGGAAAGAGGCTATAAAGTAAGTCACTCCACAGCCAGAGATCATAACAGGCTTTGTGAGATGTGTCCTTTGGGTAAAATGGTTCTGACTCCTGAGCTGCGCACGTGGTGGAGGTGATGGGAATGGACCAGTTGACCTACATGGCCATTTCCATCTGTTTCTGTTGTTCTCTGTAGGCCTTAGCTCTGCAAGATGAATGCAGATGCTGCAGCCAGGCTTCCTTCCCTCTCAGCTAATAGATCTAGCCACGGCCAGCAACTTCTGTCATTACAGCAGGGCAGGACCAGTTGGGAACAGATCTCCCATGGCTCCTCCAGCCTGCCCTTCAGTGTCATGGAGGAGCTTTCCCAGCACACTGGGTACAAGACTTGCTGGCAGCACTCTTCAGCAGTATCCAGGTGTTGTAGCACTGTGCCATTGGGGCACATTATTCCCCCTTGATCCCTGCACGGAGAGATGCCTTTCCATGGGGAGAAGGGATGCTGCCTCTGGTCGGTGCAGACCCCCTTCTCTTCCCTCCTCGAGGAGGTGAGCTAGGGGAGAGTCCCACCCCCAGGGTATGTTTTCATTGAGGAGGATGAGCTAGGAAGCCGCACAGAGCAGGGCAGAAGAAAAGACATGGATCATTGGTGCCAGGCAGCTTCGTAGTCTCTGAGGAACATTGATATAGGTTTCCCCACACAGAGAGAGTGGATGGAATCAGGTCTAGGGGAGTTTGGTTTAACCAGAGGTGAAAGTAAGCTGGTATGGTCCAGTACAGCATACCGAGCCAGCTTCCCCAGGCTGGCGATTTAAAGGGCCTGGGGCTCCCTGCAGTGGTCAGAGCCCAGGGCCCTTTAAATCCCCTCCTGAGCTCTGCTGCTGGAGCCCTGGGGTAGCAGTGGCTGGACTCCAATGGTGATTTAAAAGGCCCAGGGCACTAGCTGCTGTGGGGAGCCCCAGGCCCTTTAAATCACCACTGGAGCCCTGCCACTATCATGCCTCTCTCTAGCCCTCTAGGAAGCCAGTCCTCTCCCTAGAGCTCCCTGCAGCAGACTAACTTGCTCTGGAATGTAGCTTCCTTTTATGGGGGCTGGATGGGCCCTGACTGGCTGGTCTGGCCACCGCCCTAATTGTCTGCAGCCACAGCCCTGTCACTGTTTCCCCTGCAGCCACTCCTTTCACTGCCTGCTGACGATAGCTCATCTCAGTTGATTAGACTGTTCCTGTTGATATGCATACTTCCACCTTTTCATGTTCTCTGTATGTATAAATATCTCCTATCTGTGTGTTCCATTCTATGCATCTGAAGAAGTGAGCTGCAGCTCACGAAAGCTCATGCTGAAATAAAATTGTTAGTCTCTAAGGTGCCACAAGTACTCCTGTTCTTTTTGCAAATACAGACTAACACGGCTGCTACTCTGAAACTTTTCACTGCCTGCCACTCAGCCTTCCTAGGCAGGTTTTAACCCTCTAAGGGCCAGTGCAGAGAAGGCACCCCATCACAGGTGGTATCCAGGTGTCATGTCAGCAGACTCCACCTTTCACTTACATGAACCATACAAGAGTTTTTTATGTTCTTGCTAAGAACAGCCATTTTCCAGCACTCATCTTTGCTGTATTAGTCAATGGTACAATAGCACAAGGGAGGGCTGCCTGGGCAGGGCAGGCTGAGCTGGTGTGTAATGAGCCTGAGACCAAAAATACCTTAGTGATTTTTGATAGAGACAGTAAATCATAGAATATCAGGCTTGGAAGGAGCCTCATCTAGTCCAACCCCCTGCTCAAAGCAAGGCCAATCCCCAGACAGATTTTTTGCCCTAGTTCCCTAAATGGCCTTCTTAAGGACTGAATTCACAACCGTGGGTTTTGTGGGCCAATGCTCAAACCACTGAGCTATCCCTCCCACTCCAAAGCTCTGGTCTCTCATCTGAGCTATTAAACCATAGAATGAAATAGAAAACCCCAAACTGAAATCACTTTAAAAGGGTCTGCATTTAATTCTCAGCATTCACAAATGTGAATTATCCCACAGCAGGGAGCTCCATGGTTCATACTATGTTCCTAGGTGATTGAAGTTAGATGTGCACATCCCATATGCAACTTTGAAAATCCTAGCCAATAATTTTAATTATGGAAGTTTTGTTACATTAAAATGACAACTGCAACTAATGTAGCGTATTTGTGTGTGACTTCGTAAAGGCTCATAATCATACAACATTCAGTTCTTTTGGTCTCATTCAGAGCCCACTGGCCTTCCACTGACTGCATTGGGCTTTGCATCAGGTTCCATGTCACTATAAGTGGTGCTTCACTGACATACCTTATTGCAAATATACTACTATTGTTTGATACATTGTGAAATACTCAGTAACTGGAAACATGCGCACACATTTGTGTCAAATCGTGTCAATGGTCAATTTTCAACGTATGTGCCATTGTGAGGTTAGAATATTACTAACTGCCAGAGCAGTAGCCTAGAAGAATACAGTCTGTTGGCAAAAAATTCTTATATGATCTCCAGGTCACATTGGGCACACCACATCAATCTGTGCTGCTCTGTGCTAAATTTGTGCCAAAGAAACAAAGTCTGTCTACATGAACCCAACGTTGTGAGCAACAAATGATGAAGCAAGAGGCATCTGACTAAATGGAAGAATTTCTTCCACATGCACTAAAAATGTCAGTAGGAATTGGGAAGGCCTGTGAGATTTGGCTCAGTCTTGCCTCCAAAGGATTCCATCAAGAGCTGGGCTCTGTGTCCCTAGGACTGTAAAGGTCCCTTAATTGGTGTGTCTCCAGACCATGCTGCTCTCTGGATGCTTGCGGAGGCTAGGTCCCTTTGCACAGAGGCTCATTGTCTATGCAGAGCTCCTTGGATGTTGTCCCCTCATGGTGTGTCACCCAGTAGAGGAGAGAATGTTGAGCAAGCTCCATTCCAACCCACCTGATCTGGGTGCGCTCCACTCTTGGAAGAAGAAATTATAAAGTTTAATTTTAGATGGCTGGACCCAGTGTGGTGTTTATCCCAGAGATATCCGAACTCCTCTCCCTGCAGCACTAGCTGGTGTGCTGCTGAGAGCTGGCTGCCTGGCTGATCACATGGTGCTGACTCTTCCATCTTTTTTCCAGCTGCTAAATTTCATTCGAAGACAATGACAAATACATACATGAAACTCCTTCCTAATATTCCTTTCCGTGCAGGCAGTCGCTGCACTGCCAGGATCTTGTGAGATGGGAAATGGATAGGGAGGTGGCCACAAGATGAGCTCTGCATTGAAATGTGACCTGCACTAGGTAAGTTTGGGAACTCCTGGTTTAGCAGATTAGTGGGCCATATTCTCATGTTGCTTCCAGCAGGGCAAATCTGGAGTTGACTCCAATGAAGTCAATAGAATTGCACCGGTGTGAAAGCAGAATAAGAGAGCCAAAAGGCAGGTGGAGTCCATCATCTTTTCCCACAGCTCTCTAAATTCCTTTCCCTTTTAAAGGATAGATGCATAAAAGGCCATTTCATGGAAGGTTTATATTGGATTTACAGTAGGAACTTCAGGCTCTGCTGCTATGTATTGTATCTGCACTAGGGACTCTGGCCCTGCTTCACTTTTCAGAAACCCAGGCTCTATGTGACACCACTCAGACCCCTATTAAACAGAGGAATATAAACCCACAGTGCTCTTGCTGGGGGCAGAGACACAAAACAGAAACCCAAAATAATTGAGCGTAGGTGGGGGAAACACATACACTCAGTGATTATCAGTAATGGGAAACAAAAATATACTGTACGCAACATTCCTTGGATGTTTCAGAAAGAGCATGACAAACAGAACATGCAGGTTGCAATGCCACTAGGAGTGAAATTCATCCCCACGCAGGGCGTATGCACCACTCATATCCCAATTTATCTCACATCATGGGGCATTAAGGGGATGTAAATTATACCTAATCTTTGGCTGACCTTCTTTTTATAAGGCTGAACTGCACCTTCTTTGAATTCATCTGGGTAACCAACATTTGCCTATTTCATAGCAGTAAATGTACACACCGACTATGCTATTTTCCTTCAGTCGCAGCTGGAACAGGTTGAATAATAGCCACAAATAATCCATTTGTTATTTTTTCCTATCAGTTATTGAAAAATTGTCCAGAGAATCAGTTTTTGTTGTCACTATTCAGCCACATTTATCAAATATAAATCTTGTATTATTCTTTCCCACCAATATGTACATTGTTTGGCAAAATCATTATTCGAGTAGGGCTAATTACAATAGCTTTTATTTTTGCTCACTCAGGATAAGTTGTCTCCATTGTTATCCAACTGCAAAACAAGCCGAGATTTGTACATTTTAAGGCCGGAAAGGACCACTGCTATTATCTAGTCTGACTTCCTGCATAGCACAGGCCAGGGAATTCTACTCAGAGATTCATGTAGTGAAGGAGTTAAGGTTGCACATATGGAACTGGGCACTATCTGGACCAATAAATGCAATGAATTGCAGCATACTAGGAGAGCAAGGGTGGCCCAGAGATTCAGGCACTAATCTGAGATTTGGGTTTAAGTCTCTGCTCCATCACAGACAGTGTGGAGCCTTGGGCCTCAGTTCCCATCTGTAAAATGGGGCTGTCGTAATTGCACTTCCCTATCTCACAGGGCTGATGTGTGGGTAAATGCACTGAAGACTGTGAGGTGCTCACAAACTACAATGATGGGCACTATATAGATACCTACCAGAGACATCATATCTACCAGAGCAGCTGTAGCCTTCCTCATCCCTCGCATACCTTACCTTTGGCCTGAGAATAAGCAGGAAAAAATCAGCCAGTAGAGCAGTTTTAGGGGCTAACTATAAGCTCCAGAGAACTAGGAGGTAGAATAGAGATGCCTCCTTGTGCATAAGCCAAGTCTCGCTGCTCAAAGGCTCCCTTATTTGGGCGTTGTCCCTGGGAAATAGCCAGAAGTTGTCCTCACTGTCTTGTTCTGGTGCACTAGACAGATGGCATGTTCTCTGCTTATGTTCTTCCTCTGCTTTGCTTTTTTTGGCAGTCAAATCAGAGGTCTTTCTTGAAAAGCCCTGGGCATGTGAGCATCTTCTGGCTGATATTGGGTTTTGCTGTTGGAGATCAGCTGCCTCTCTCCTGGTCCTGGTTCTGGTTATTTTACTCATACACCTTCACTGTGTGGGGTAGAAATCTCGCCTTAGGCTTAGGGCATGCTGGGGGAGCAGCAGACGTCCAAGGTCCAGCCAAGGGGCGAGGTAGCAGGACTGAAAGCTCCATGTGTTTGCCAGAGCCCGGCAAAAAGACCATTTTCATAATGTCCTCAAGTCTGCTCCTGCTCCCACTGATGTCAATGGCAAAACTCCCAGTGAGTGACATGGGAACAGGATCAGGTCCATTGATTGCAATGATCTTTTTCGAGGCTGTTCCCAGCCTACCTGATGAAACACCCTCATGCTACAATGTAAGATGATCCCCCTTGTTTTGTACTCCCTGTAACCTGGAAATGTGCATACAAGCAGTGCCCTTGGGGCCTAGCCCAAGCCCCACTGAAGACAAGGAGAGACTTTCCACTGACTTCCTGGGCTTTTGATCAGACCCTGAAAGCAGTTTGTGTGTTTGGCCAAGAGGCAGCTGTCAGACATGCAAAACCCTTATAGCTCTGTATTGACACTATAGATGGAACTTGGCTTTGGGGGTGTTCAGATATTGGCACTTTGTGCTGGATCTGAATTCTACAGGCCCTGCCACCCCTTTTGTTATAACAGGAGGAACACAACAGCAGTCTGACTTTGGAAGGTTTTGTGATCTAAAACCATTCAGCCTTAATTCAGGCATTTCTTAACTTTGAGGGCTTAACTTTGCAACCTTAATGTTATTTTATTGCAGGGTTTTTTAAAAATGTAATTTCCTAAGAAAACAAACAAAAACAGCAACTCCATCATGTGGTATCATATTGTCTCCTTCCATGTTCTGTGCAGAGGTGTTTGTACATCAGTTTTGCGGGGACTCCAGGGGTTCTAATATGGGGAACGGATCATCTTTGCATGCTGTTTGTACACAGCCTATCACAGTGGGGTCCTGGGCCATGAGAGCTATAGTAATACAACTGAAAATAATTGATAGAACAGAAGCACACCACAGTTGTCTCAGGGGAATTCAAAGGAAAACTCCAGTCCCAGTGGATCATTTGTGCAGCTGGTTGAAGAAAGGTACACACATTCTGAGGAAAGAAATGCACTGTTTTTGTTTTGTTTGAGTTGTTCCTTGACTTTTTTTGACATTAAAAAAAACAAAATTTTCCCCCCTTACAAAAGGAGGAAGAAGAAAGTAATGAAGTCAACGAAAGTATTTCCTCCATCATATCTGAACAAAGGGAAAAATAACATACTTAGTTTCCAAAATTTTCAAATTATTTTTGCCAAAAAAGAAAAAACAGCAATGAGATTGACATGCTTTTGCCAAACATTTTGATTTCTTCATATAAAAACATCAACCAGTATCCTTCTTACTGCGTACAGGAAGTTTTAAAGTCTAAGCCTCTATTCACAATTATCTGAAAATCCTGCACACTTGCTCTCTAGCCAATACTCATATTGTCAGAAAACCACTTCATCTTTGATTGTCACTGGCAAGGAGACATTAGGATTAGTCAGAGATAGAGTCTGGAAGCCAGAAGAAAACTCATTCCAAATGTGGAGGGGAAACTAGCAGTTAAAAATAAACTACCAAACGATCCCCTTTTCTATTAGTATCAATGACAAGGCGCTAATGGCTGAGGGCATTAATGAAATTGACAATAACTGGAAATGGACAGTGAAAGACTCATTATGCTAAAAACTGAGAGGAATGAGAATGAACAGAAGCAATGAAGTGCACAGTGAAGTGTGTAGAGCTTCCTGGGAGTACTGCTGGGACAGCCTTCCTCTCTCTTGGGCAGATGGCACCAGCAGCCTTCTCACTAGGAAAAGTAGCAGAAAATTTGGCTGCTATCTTGCCACTGTTTCCCACAATACTGGCCATCATAGGCATTGACTCCAAGGGTGCTCCAGGGGTGGAGCACCAATGGAAAAAAAATAGTGAGTGCTCAACACCCACCAGTGACCTGCTGATCAGCTGTTGGGCAGTGGGAGGGAGGCTCTGGGGGGAGGGAATGGAGAAGGGGGTGGGAAGAGTCAGAGTGGGGGCAGGGCCTCGGGGTGGATCCGGCGTAGACTACCCACCCATAAAGAAGAAAGTTGGCTCCTGTGTTGGCTACCCCCACCCAAGTGTGAGGGGCAGCATCCCCTGCAGAATGCCACGGCACCCTCTAGTAATGTGTTAAGGTACTGACTCAATATGAAGCGCACCCCTCCTGGCCCACTGACCCCACCTCCTAGACCAAAGCATTGCCTAGCAACAGGCCGGGTCATGAGAGAAAACACACCTGGCTGAATCCCCAGCACTGCTCCCTGACCCCCCCCAGGCCATCCCTGAAAGTCTCCCAGTCACTTGTTGACCCCACCCATCTTGCAAACTGAGCCAAGAGCCCAATCTGCAGTGGAATGACTGCACAGCTCTCTTGCTGGTGCTATGTGGCAAGTTCTGTCTCTATGCAGAAGTCCAGCAATTAGACAGACAAGATAGGGGAGGTAATATCTTTTATTGGATCAACATCTCCTGGGGAGAGAGACAAGCTTTCAAGGCACACAGAGCTCTTCTCAGAAGGTGGGTTATTCCATTCACATGGAGAGCCAACATTTTACCACTTGAGTGGACAGAAAAGAGGTGTCCCTCCAGGTGAGAGGCGGGTGAGGCAATGGCCTTTATTAGACCAACTTCTGGTGGCGAGAGAGACTGTTTTTGAGCTACACGGGGCTCAGGTCAGGTCTGGGAAATGATTCAGCACCTACTTGCCCTGACCTTCTCTGCCCCATAGCCAAAGGTGGGGAGTCCAGTTCAAAGCCTGGCTAAAGCCAAATGGTGCTGTTGGCCCCGTAACTAATCATAGGGTGAGGTGCAGAGTGGTAGTGGTGCACTGCGATACCAAAACTTTTGCAGGGAGCATTCCTCCAGCCCTCTCTGCATCAGTGATGTCAGGCCTAATGTAGACACAAACTTAGACTGGTTTTCAGGAGTCCCAGGTTCTGTTCCTGGGCCTGCTGCTGGGTGATCTTGGGTAAATCACTTTCCCATTCTGTATCTCTGTTTCTCCATTTGTAAAACGGGAGTAATGATCCTGACCTGAGCTAGGTATTGATTAATATTACATCGTCAGCTTCCTTCTGCTGCACTCACCTAAGGAGAGGGAGTTAGCTGCTAAACTGCTGTAACATGGGGAGGAACATGCTTCTGGGATGAAGGTAAAGTGTCATGTCCAGCTTGCCTGTAGCTTGAGACTATCTATCTCCCCACTACTCAGCACAGAGATGGAGCTTTTATAAACTCCTCCTGCCCTTATAGCATGTCCCTTAGATATGGGTAGGAGTATTCAGGGCTTTGTTCCACTCCAACTGCTCTGATTTACAGGGGCTAATGCTGCTGAACAGGGCAAAGCTGGTAAACAACAGCCACAGCACATCCTTGAGCGGTGATGCAGTACACATTACACAGTATGGCACACGGGGAACCCTCCAGAGCTCCCAAGGAGATTTCAGATTTCAAAGGAAGGAGTTGTTGGGAGGAAGAGAACAGGGACACACATAAAACCCAACGTGTAACTCTGGAGGTACTGGGCCATGTCCCTAGTTTATGCAAATCAGCATATCCCCACTGACATCATCAAACTACCCTGATATATAGCAGCTGGACTCTGCCCATTGCTGTCTTCATGTCTGACAGACAAGTGACAACTGTTTAGAGTCTATGTGATCAAAGCATTCTAATTGGCTGAGCGATTGAGATTGCTCTGAGTGTCAGCCAATCAGAAATCAGGATCTTCATAACATTCCATCCAGCTATTCATCTGGGGAGGGATGTGCGTGTTAGTTTTCCAGTAGTTGAAATGGTGGATGCTGATTTAACTGTTTGCGGTGTTGCTGTAGGTCCCAGGATATGAGAGAGACAAGGTAGATGAGGTAATATCTTCAGAGCCCTGTGTAGACTGAGAGCTTGTCCCTTCCACCAACAGAAGTTGGTCCAATAATAGCTGTTACCTTCCCCAGCTTGTATTACTGATTTAGAATAAAAGTCTCTGCATAATCCCTTGGTGAATCTCTTGATGACCATGAAGCCAATGTAATGGGCACTGGGGACTTGACCAAAAAGCGTTCAATCCAGCGGCCTGAGTTTTCATGAAGGACTAAAGCTGGTGTTTCCATTAAAAATTAAAATAAAAAAATCCTGAAAATCTTGACCAAAATGAAAAACTTTAATCGAAACTTGGGTTTGTTGGGGTTTTTTTGTAAACCAAATATAGCTCTTCGACCAAAAGAAATTTTTGATTTGGGTAAAAAGCTGTTTTGCATTAAAAAGGTTTTAGCAATAATATTTCTACAGCTTCCACATGGACACCTCTGGAATCCTTTCATTCTGGCTCTCAGCTCTCAGGCTCATGCTGTGGAATTCATTTTGAGAAAGAACCTGAACATAAAAAGGTCAGATCCTCAGCTTCATTGACTCCAGTCAATTTACACCTGCTGAGGAGCTGCATCAGCAGCTTCGTAACTTGTTATATGGAAACAGTTCAAATGTAACACAAAGAGAGAGAGAGAGAGAGAGAGAGAGAGAAAGTGGGTGAGGCAATGGCCTTTATTAGACCAACTTCTGGTGGCGAGAGAGACTGTTTTTGAGCTACACAGGGCTCAGGTCAGGTCTGGGAAAGATACTCAGAATGTCACACATAAATACAAGATGGAACAGATTGTTTAGCATAAATACTTATCACATATTCTAAGGCAGTGGCTCTCAACCTTTCCAGACTACTGTACCCCCTTCAGGAGTGTGATTTGTCTTGCTTACCCCCAAGTTTCACCTCACTTAAAAACTACTTGCTTACAAAATCAGACACAAAAATACAAACGTGTCACAACACTCTATTACTGATAAATTGCTTACTGTTTCATTTTACTATATAATTATAAAATAACTCAATTGGAATATAAATATTGTGCTTACATTTCACTGAATAGTATATAGAGCAGTAGAAACAAGTCATTGTCTGTACAAAATTTTCGTTTGTACTGACTTTGCTAGTGCTTTTTATGTAGTCTGTTGTGAAATGATGCAAACATCTAGATGTGTTGATGTACCCCCAGGAAGAGCTCTGCAAATCCCTAGGGGTACCCATATCCCTGGTTGAAAACCACTGTTCTAAGGGCAGTCATAGGACCAAAAAAAAAAAAAAAAAAAGAAGAAGAGAAGAAGAAGAAGAAGAGGGGGGCTAGTGGGTAGCAGATTGTTGTAATAAGCCATAAATCCAGTGTCTGTGCTCAGTCCACAATTTTTAGTGTCTATGGATTTAAGCTCCCAGGCTCATCCTTTGAAAGTGTTGTGCAGGTTTCCTTTGAGGATAAGGACTGAGTGGTCAGATAGAGACCGATCATTTTGTGAGACATGTTCACCCACAGGTGATGAGGTGTCTTTGTCTTTAATAATTTTCCTCTGTGAGTTCATTCAAGAGCACAGTGACTGCCTAGTTTCACACACATAGTGTTAGGGGCACTGTGCTGCAGGAAGAGCTGCTGGTGAGTCACTAGGGGATGTTTTATCCCTGCCAGACAGCCCGGTGATTGTTCCTCCCCCACACATGACTCCAGCACTGCTTTGTGAAAGCTCATCCCCTCAAGTTCACCTGTCATTCAACAGCATTCTCTGTTGTTCGCAAACCACAAAATGGACTGGCTGGTGTGCGGCAGCTCCTTTAATCTATCCCTGTGACCTTTTCCCTCCCTCTCTTTCTGTCATGGAAGCCTTTGCTGCTTCAAACTGAGAGCAGATCTGAAATTATTACTGCTGGTTCTCCATGGCTGCTTTCATTAGCTCACAGGATTTCCCCAGAGTAATCAAACCAAATCAGAAATCACATTAAACCATCAGTACAAACTCCAGTGTTAGCAACACAAAGTTCTTTCATCATCATTAAGATCAATTAAGTTGCCGCATATTCCCTTCCTTTTTGCTATGTCTTATCCAATGCACCATCATCTATCCAAACAGAAGGGCAGAAAAATGAACAAGGGCAACAGAAAACTTGCAGAGGAAAAACATTATCGCATCCTTTAAGCTGTGTCTGTTTGATGCAGACAATTCTCTTCCCAAACTTCACTGCAAAGATAAATAAATTCTTATAGTCTGGGTGTCTGTAGTTTCTTCTCTTATCCCTTCTCCTTACCCCAATGGAATTCTGATAGTACTTAGACTTACATAGCATCTTCCATCCAATGTGCTCAGAACACTTACAGCAATTAACAAATGATCACATAGTAGGTATTATTGTCCCCCTACTACTAATGAGACAGAGAACCTGTCCAATGTCACACTGCAAGTCCAGAGCAGAACCAGACATTCTGGCTCCCAGTCGTGTACGTTCACTACTCTGCAAGGGGTTTGGTTAATGGCTGTGATTAGGCTCCAGGATGTATTTTTCTTATATATTGTTAATGTTTCTTTTCCATTTATTTATGATGATAGGTTCACCTGATAGGGCCACAGCCTTAGCTGGTGCAAACTGGTGCAGTTCATTTGAAGTCAGAGAGCCAGATCCTCCACTGGTGCAAATCAGCCTGGCTCAGTTGAGGTCACTAGAGCAACATGCCGATTGACACCAGCTGAAGATCTCTGTTGCCGTTCATGGTCTCTGCCTGTATGAAATCCTATACAACTATAATTAAAAGACAGCCAAAAAATGAAAAGAGAAAACTCACAATTCTCTCTCTGTCTGACCCTTGCCCTCCAAAATTCCTCACCAGTGGAGCAAAGGGGCAGTGGAGTAAAGGTACATAGGGACGAGTGGAAATGCCCCACCACTCGTGGTTGTGAGCACTTACTTTAATTACTAGCAACACTGTACCTGAGTGGAGGATGTGTGTAGTGAAGTTCCCATATATATGCTCTGATCACATCCTAGAATTGCATAGACATTGTTCATGCACAGACATAATCTGCCATCACACACAAACAATCACTTCAGGAAGTATTGATGCTACTGGCATGGAGCAAGCTTAGCATTCTAGCAAAGCCCATCTACCTCCCTTTATGCCCATAAAAATGATGAATAAATTCCCCATCCTGACATCTTTGGTCGATTGCTCCTGGTTGGAGGCCCAAATGTGCCTGCTTTAATTACAAACTTCATTAATTTTGTAGCCTCTTTCCCCTGTTTGCCTGCTGTGCAGCAAGGTGCTTTCCTCCTGCACTACAACATCTGGGCATCATGCAGAGAAGAAGAGTGTGGCACTCCCTAAGGCCACTAGGACAAAAATAAGCATAATTAAACTCTTAAGGCTCTGATTACAGACATTGCACAATCAAATTAGCTACCCAATCCAAAGTTATGAATTTCCCAGGGAATGGACAATCCAAGTTACATACTGTGACAGGTTCTGGCCAGATGGCAACAGGAGAGTCATCCTGTTGGTATCCAGGAAGTGGGCGGATGAAGCCCACTGCTAAAGGACCTCCCCCTAGCCTAAAGGGAGGATCCAGAGGTCTGTGATGCCAAATAAATACGGGGGACAACTAATGACAAAAACAGGCTCAGGAGTAAGGTCATAGGGCTAAATGAAGGGAACCTGATGGGGACACCGAGCAGAGAACCCCGGACAACACCCACTGCTCCTCGAAGGCATCAAGGGAGCCAGTGGATACAGGAGAGTGATAGATGGCAGATATATTAGCCCCAGGTTAAGTAGGTCCCCTTTCCCTGGGCAAGGTAACAGGGAAGGAAGGTTCCAGAATAACCAGAAACTTTCTGGAAACAATTAAGGCAGACAGACTGATTAGAACACCTGCAGCCAATCAAGAAGCTGCTAGAATCAATTAAGGCAGGCTAATCAGGGCACCTGGATTTAAAAGGGAGCTCACTTCAGTTTGTGGTGTGTGTGTGAGGAGCTGGGAGCAAGAGGCGCAAGGAGTGAAAGCGTGTGCTGCTGGAGGACTGAGGAGTACAAGCGTTATCAGACACCAGGAAGAAGGTCCTGTGGTGAGGATAAAGAAGATGTTTGGAAGAGGCCATGGGGAAGTAGCCCAGGAAGTTGTAGCTGTCATGCAGCTGTTACAGGCAGCACTCTAGACAGCTGCAGTCCACAGGGCCTAAGCTGGAGCCCAGAGTAGAGGGTGGGCCCAGGTTCCTCCCAACTCCTGATCTGACACAGGAGGAGTTGACCCAGACTCTGGGTTCCACTAGAGGGGAAGATCTCTGAGGCAAGCAAATCTGCCAATAAGCACAGGACCCACCAAGGTAGGTCATATTATGCACATACATTTTAGAAAAGTGTTTCCTCTTTTGTGTTTGGAGAAAGGCATGCATAATACAGATTACCTTCACAGCTGCCTGTATGAATAAGCAAGCTACATGTTGTTGTTGTGGTTTTAATTTACAATTGCTGTCTCCTTTTTGACTGTTCTCTTTCCCTCACTCAGCCCCACCCAGGTAGCTCAAACATGGTCAGATATGCATGACATAGCAGACTGCTCATGTCAAGCCATTTGAATGCTGTTTTATTTAAATTTTGATTGTGGGAAGGGGAGCTGGATGACCCTGGGGTTAAGAGATGCACACTCTTTTTCTGATTGTAGGTTCCTGGTTCAGAGTAAGCCCAATGCCCCAGTCCTACAATGAGCTCCATTCTGGGGCTACCTATAGCTGAGTGCAGGATCAATATGTCTCCTAAGGTCGGTTAGGCGCTAGCGTCGTGTCGTGTTGTTGGATATGTCAAAGCAGGCGAAATCCTGTGGCATTTCGAGACTGACATCTCGTGTTTTGAAGGACTTATCTTCTTACATTGGTGTTGTTAGGGTGACCAAATGTTCTGATTTATACTTTTGGGTCTTTTTCTTATATAGGTCCTATTACCCCACCCCCTGTCCTGATTTTTCATATTTGCTCTCTGGTCATCCTAGTTGTTATTCATGCTTTTTGAACTGAGTCATTGTAGACAGTATCAGAGGGTACAGAGGGGTAGCCGTGTTAGTCTGGATCTGTAAAAGCAGCAGAGAATCCTGTGGCACCTTATAGACTAACAGACGTTTTGGAGCGTGAGCTTTCGTGTAGACACTCATTCCCATATGTGGGAGTCCAGCAATGACAGTGAAAAACAGGAAAGGCTCCAAAAATGGCCCAGTTATTTTCGTCATATTGGAACATTTACAGAAATTCTGGTGACCAATAGAGTAAGTCAGCGAATCTGGAGAAGGCTGAGGAATGTATAGTGCTTGCCAGAAGTACATTTGCCAAAATGTCTGATTTTGCTTTAACTTAAAAAGGTGTGTTCTTGTTGTTGCCAGTTTCAGTTCAGTTGAAATAGGACCCTTGTATTCCCAAATAAGAATGTTCCCACAGAATTGTACCCAACAACTAAAGCAGCAACTCACAACCCAACTAGTTATTGTAGGTGCAGCTTGCATGTAGATCAGGCTTAACTCTGCTCAGGAGCTTGGTATGTTGGTGAGATTATGCTTAGTCTGTCTGCAGCATAGTGGAAGGGACTGTTAATTAGAGAGGAATTTTTCGGCAAACTGTTTTTTCACCAAAAAGTGCTGATTAATCAACATCAAAACTGTTCCCAAAACAGGGTTGGTTTGGTCGAATCTTTGGGCTCATAAAAATGTGCTGAAAAAAGTTTTTAGTCTTTTTCAAAGTAACTTTTTGATAGTTTTGAATCAGAACATTTCATATTTTTTGACCTGAAAATGTCTCATTTCAATTTTTTTGCAAATTTAGACTAAAAAAAGGTTAATAAAAAGAAGAAAAATCAAAACCGAAACAAAATATTTTAAATTACCAAAATTGACTAGAGCTGAAATGGAGAACTGGGGGGCCAGACATCAAAGCAGAGAAATGACAAACTCTTTTAACCGAGTCTTTCGGATTTACAAAGGGTTGAGCACTAACACAGCTAAAGAAAGCAGGAAATGGGAGCAGCAAAGCCTTTTCTGTGGTTAAAAAGTGATCAAATGGTGGGATTGGGTGACAGTTTTCCTGGCAAAATGTCCCTGGGTTAATCACTGATTTGAATAGCTTTTGGGGGGAAAATTTCAAAAAGAGGGATCTGAGTCCATATACATAGTTACTGGGCACACTACAGGAGTAACTGGATGAGATTATCTGGTCTGTGCTGTATAGCGGGTCAGACTAGATGGTTCCAATTGGCTGGACTATCCATCATTTAAAATATCCTCTACATTTTTTTTCCTGGTAAATCAAGTCTCCTGTGTGTCTTCCTGTAGTAGCCAGTGTGGAGTGAGGCTAGGGGTGAGCGTGAGGGAACAGAAAATGATCTTAAAAGAACAGGCAAATCAGAGTTAACAATTCCCTTAAAATGAGGCGTACATGCTCAATGATGACTAATTCACCTGGAGCAGTTAGTTTCCAGAAACTGGATATTAACCTTTAAACAATATGAACTTCAAGCAATCAATTTTAGAAATCAGTAGCAATGATTGCCCTTGTTCCAGTGCTGGATCAGTGAAACTACACTAGACGTGACAACAGTAAATGAATCATTCTGCCAAGGCAATTGGATTCACATGGGACAAGAAACTAAAGTTCATGGAGATACCAGTTCTCTTTGTTTATTTCATACAGCTAGTGCCAGTGTAACTTGGATGGATGTCACACAACTGAACACTGACAGTTCAATTCCCATGCTGCGGCTTGGGTTTCTATTTAAGATTAACACCACTGTCAAATATTGATTAACAGAGCAGCATCAGGTGCAGTGCAAAACATCCGATTGTTAATTAGAGCTGGTAGGCAAATGTTTTTTTTTGTCCTAGGAAAAATTTTGAGATTCCAAACATTTTTCCCATCCAAATCAAGACAAAAAGTCAAAAATGTTCATTGATTTAAAATCTGCAGGGAAAAAATTCATTTAGGGTCAATCAAAACATTTTATTTTGATAATTTCGAACAGTTTCATTTTGATTTTTAATGTGACATTTTGACAGTTTCAAAACTTTGTCTTTCAATTCTTTTTTCGAAGCAGAAAAGAATCAAAACCAGTCCACTCCAATTAAAACTTTCAGTGTTGATGAACTGGCATTTTTCTGTGAAAAAACATCTTGTTGAAAAATCCTAGACCCACTTGGCTCTGAAGGAGAAAGCAGCTCAATGTTTGTGAAGTTCTGGAGCTCGTATCAAGCTAATGCTAATCAGTGAATGACTCAGGTAATTGGTAATGGGATACAGAACCCCCCGCCCCGAAATCAAAGGCTCTGGTTCAATTCTGGGCCAGTTCTGTGGTGGTAGACTAGATAGCTCTTAATGGATGGTGGGAACTCAAGTTAGTGGTTTCAGTCTCTTTCCTATGGCCACAGCAGTTGCCGCTAACTTAACACTCCATAGGCATTCTCTGCAGAAAGCCTGAGGCTGAGTGGGCCAAGGGGATAAGCCCTGTTTTCACCCTTAGAGATAGCTCCAGCAGATTAAAATCAGGGCATCCTGGTGTGGGGTATTGCTGGGGAAGCTTGTGCTGCTACTGCCCATGCTCCTTTTGCTTTAGGGATAAAGAAGGGACCCAGTTCATGGCACCCAGCAGCTGGAGCCCTACTAGGAGATATGGACTGATCCCTGCAGACTCGGTATGGCAGGTGCACCTCGTTAGGTACACTGGGATATTGGGCAGAGAAATTGAGGGTTTAGAGTCGAGTGATTTGGCCACAGGAACCACAGGAACAGTCCATGGGAGAAGGCTTGGGATGAGATTTACATTATGTTTGCTGACCTCATTAGTATAGCTGAAGCCTGGGAAGGGAATGGGTATGGGCTGTAAACAGAGAGTGAGATCCTCACCCCTCTCTGGCCAGGTAAAAGGGCCAAAGAACATGAAGAAGCCCTAAAAGCCCTTGATCCATCTGGGGCAGGATTACTCTGAGGTGGAGACTTCAGACACAGCTGTACAGCTGCCTTCAGAGGCCCGTTAACACAAGCCCTATTTGGGATAGGGCTACAGGCACACAGTGCTTCAGAGATCCCAGCAGTGCCATAGCCCAGAGCAGCCCTAGGAGGGTGCTGTAACTGAGACAGGCCCCTCAGAAACATGTAAATTACAACGTGGGCCTCTCGAACTTCCAGCGCAACCCAGAACCAGAGGGTCCAAAGCTGCCTTAGCCCACCTCCAGGCTGGACTTCCCCTCCTGGAGGAACAGGCCAGACCCGCACCCCGGGTGCGTTTGCTGTTTTGGAGCAGGGCAGTACCAGTCAACAAGCACTTTCCATTAGCTCTGAATTAAAACCCAGGCAGATGTTCAGGCCTGATGACAGTGCCTCCGGATGTGTCATGTCCCAGGATGACAACAGGCTGCGTTTGGTGAGTGTCTCAGCACAGCACTAATTCTGGCTGCAAAAGATTTCAAAATGAAGACGTGAACAGTTATCAGCACACACCTGCCATCCAGCAGATGTATTTAATGACTATAATACACAGCAGCATCCTGTGATTAAAAGCAATGTAGCTTCTAAAATGAAGAGAAAGGTTAAATACATTGTGATTTCTTTTTAGCTGCTTGTGCTTTATGGGTCAGAGCATCAGCTGGTGTAAATCAGAGTAGCTCTGGCAACATCAGTGAGGATGTGCTGATTTACAGCAGCTGAGAATCCAGCTCTGTGTCTGGTAAGCTAAAATGGTTTGATTTTACTTTTTGTTACAACTGAGACTACATCAAGCACTGAACCCAGTGAGATTGTTTCCAGCACATCCTTCTCTCCTCCCTCAATGCTCTTTCACCATTGCAGCTAGGAGTGCTAGGCCTCTCCTAGATACTCTCCCATCCTGCTTTGTAACCCCAGGGCACAAGGCGTCTGATTATGAGGGGCCCCATTGCCATGGCAACCTTCTCTCCACCATTTTGGATTTGCTGCTTCGGAAGGATGACTCACCTCAGCCAGCTGGAAATAACCAGAAAACACAGTTACTCACCTTTGTAACTGTTGTTCTTCGAGATGTGTTGCTCACATCCATTCCAGTAGGTGTACGCGCCGCGCGTGCACGTTCGTCAGAGAACTTTTACCCTAGCAACTCCAGCGGCCGGCAGGTCGCCCCCTAGAGTGGCGCCGCCATGGCGGGTGATATATACCCCTGCTGGCCCGCCCGCTCCTCAGTTCCTTCTTGCCGGCTACTCCAACAGTGGGGAAGGAGGGCGGGTGTGGAATGGATATGAGCAACACATCTCGAAGAACAACGTTACAAAAGGTGAGTAACCATGTTTTCTTCTTCGAGTGCTTGCTCATATCCATTCCAGTAGGTGATTCCAAGCCTACCTAGGCGGTGGGGTCGGAGTGAGAGAGGTCACAGTGCGTAACACAGCAGAGCCGAAGGCAGCATCATCCCTGGACTGCTGGACCAGGGCATAATGGTAGCAAAGTGTGCACGGAGGACCAGGTCGCTGCCTGCAGATCTCCTGGATGGGTACTCATGCGAGGAATGCCGTCAAGAAGCCTGGGCTCTGGTAGAGTGCGCCATTACTCTGCCCGGAGGGAGATGGGCCAGGTCGTAACAGGTCCGTATACAGGAAGTCACCCATGAGGAAATCCTCTGAGAGGGGACTGGTAACCTCTAACTCACTCAGCGACGGCGACAAAGAGCTGGGTGGACTTACGGGAATGGTTTTGTTCCCTCATATAAAAAGGTGAGTGCTCTGCGCACGTCTAAGGAGTGTAAATGTTGCTCCTTGTGAGACAAGTGCGGTTTCGGGAAGAAGACAGGTAGAAATATGTCCTGGTTGACATGAAAGGCCGAGACGACCCTGGGAAGAAATGCGGGGTGCGGCCTCAGTTGCACCTTGTCCTGATGGAACACCGTATACGGGGGATCTACGACAAGGGTGCGGCTCTGATACGCGCGAGCGGAAGTGATCGCCACCAGGAATGCCGTCTTCCAGGACAAGTAGAGGAGGGAACACGTAGCCAGCGGCTCAAACGGGGTAGACATGAGATGGGACAGCACTAGGTTGAGATCCCAGGAGGGGGCTGGGTGGCGGACCTGGGGGTAAAGGCGCTCCAGCCCCTTGAGGAATCTAGACACCATTGGTGCGAGAAGACCGAGAGGCCCTGTTCCTTGAGCGACACAAGGTAATCTAAAACCACTGGGATGGAAACATCAGTGGAATGGAAGCGCTTCCCGTGCACCAGCATGTAAAACATTTCCATTTGGCTACGTATGTCACCCTTGTAGATGCGTTTTCTACTTCCCAGAAGTACCTGCCTCACTGGGGAAGAGCAATGTAACTCGGACAGGGTTAGCCACTCAGGAGCCACGCTGAGAGGTGCAGCGACTGGAGTCCGGGTGACAGAGGCGGCCGTGGTCCTGCGTGATCAGGTCCAGGTGAAGAGGCAGGGAACGGGTCGACTACCGACAAGGTCCAGCAATAGAGAGTACCAATGCTGATGGGCCCATGCCGGAGCGCATCAGAATCAAGCAGGCCCTGTCCCTGTTGCGCCTTCAGAAGGACCTTGTGGACTAACGGGAACGGGGGGAACAATAGAAGAGATGCGTTGCCCAGGGAATTAGAAAGGCGTCTGCTATTGAGCCGGCTCCGGCCCTGGAAAGAGCAGAACATCGGGCACTTCCTGTTCCTGCGTGTTGCAAAGAGGTCCATGTGGGGATGCCCCACCGTCGGAAGAGAGCAAGGGCGACGTCCGGCGAAGGACCATCGTGGGAGCTGAAGGACCGGCTGAGTCGGTCCGCCAGGGTATTTCGAGCCCCGGGCAAGTAGGAAGCGATCAGGTGAACGAGTGGGCTATGCAAAAGTCCCACAGTATTCATTGCTTCCTGACAAAGAAGAGGAGATTTCGTTCCGCCTTGCTTGTCACGTAGTATTACCGCCGTTGTGTTGTCGATAAAGACTGAAACACAGCGGCCCTGGATCTGACGATGGAACGCGAGACAAGCCAGGCGGACCGCTCTCAACTCCCGGATGTTGATATGGAGGGCGAGTTGGGAGGAGACCAGCGACCCTGGGTCCTGAGGGGTCCCTAGGTGAGCCCCCCACCCCAAGTCTGATGCATCCGTCGTCAGGGATGGCGAGGGCTGGGGCTGATGAAATGGAAGCCCCACACATACGACGGACTGATCTAGCCCCATTGGAGAGAGAGGAGAGGACGACTTGGGGAATCGTGACCACCGTGTCCCAACGGGCGCCTGGCCGGACGGAGCTGAGGGATGAGCCAGGATTGCAGGGGCCAGAGGCGTGGTCGGGCGTGCGCTGTGACGAAAGTGCAGGCTGCCATGTGCCCCAACAGCATCAGGCAAGTGCGCAGGGAGGTCAGAGGTGCTGACTGTAGCCTGTGGATGATGGCTGACAGCGTATGGAACCGTGCCGAAGGAAGGACCGCCCTGGCTATAGTAGAGTCTAGAACGGCTCCAATAAACTCTATCCTCTGAGTAGGGAATAGAGTGGACTTCTCCGCATTGAGCAACAGCCCGAGACTGGAGAAAAGGCGGCTGACCACTTGGACGTGCTCCCGGACTCGATCCTGTGAAGGTCCCCGGATAAGCCAGTCGTCGAGGTAGGGGAACATTGTGTACCCGACTGCGACGAAGAAAAGGCGACGACTACGGCCATGCATTTGGTGAACACTCTAGGGGCCGTGGAGAGTCTGAACAGAAGGACCGTGAATTGATAGTGCCGGCCGCTGAACAATGAGGCGAAGGAACCTTCGATGGGGCGGAAAATGGATATTATGAAAATAGGCGTCCTGCATGCGAGGTGGCATACCAGTCTCGGGATCAGGGAAGAAATATGGTCCCCAAGGAAACCATGCGGAACTTCAACTTGAGTAGGTATCTGTTGAGTTCGCAGAGGTCGAGGATGGGTCGGAGACCTCCCTTGGCTTTGGGGATCAGAAAGTAACGGGAGTAGAACCCCTGCCCTCTCATCCTCTGGCACCTCCTCTACGACCCCCTTGTCGAGAAGGCGTTGCAAACCTCGGTGGATGGAGGATTCTCGTGAAGAGGGGGTCCCTGAAGAGGGACGGAGAGTGGGGTTGGGAGGGTGGGAACGAAGCAAACTGCAGGTGTAAAAGCCCAAGCCCAGCATATCGGAAGGACCAACGATCTGTAGTAAGAATGGCACACGCCAGGAGGAAGAACGAGAGAACGGTGGGAAAAGGGAGGAGATGGATCCACGAAAGAACTTGGTACAGCGCCCTACCGGGGTGCACCTTCAAAAGGACGCGCTTTCGGACGGGAGGACGGCTTGGTAGGGACCCTTGATTTTGGCCCCCATTGGTTTTCAGATTGTCTGGCCTGCCACTTCTGTTGTGTCTCTGGCAAGTCTTGCCTGTTGCCATGGGTTGCGGAAGGGCCTGCGCGTTGTTGCGGCCTGAAACGGTCGACGCTGTGTTAGCTCGTGTGTGCATCCCTGAAGGCACGCATAATGACCTATTGTCCTGAGACTTTGTAGGCGAGGGTCTGTCTTAGGTCAGAAAAACGGCCCTGGCCTTCAATGGAAGTGTCCTGTATTGTGTTATGGAGTTCGGAGGAAGACCAGAGACCTGTTAAGCCAGGAGATGCGGCGACATAGTACTGCCGAGGCGAGAGTCCCTGGGCGGCGAGTCTTGCTGCGTCCAAAGACGCCTGCAGCGAAAGATGGCGCGACCCTTGCTGCCTCTCGTCCAGTAGGGCACTGAACTCTTGTCGAGTATCTTGTGGAGAAGCTTCCTAAATTTATCAGCCCGCCTCCAGGTTTATATGAGTAAGGCGGCTGAGCAGGGCTTGTTTGGTTTCGAAACCCCGCAGCTGTAAACGCTGCCTGCGGAGTTAGACCTACGGCCGGCAGGTCCAGTACGTCGCGCCTCCCTAGACTTTGGGGCCGGAGCTTCTTGCCATGCTGTTCCCATCTCGTCACAGATTGAACGACGATGGAACATGGGGCTGGATGCCCTACAGATACCGTATCCTTCCGAGGGGACCTATAATTGGCGCTTCCACACCCGAGCAGCGGGGGAATGGAAAGCCGGGTGACTGCCAGATTGGTTGTGTGCGTTGGGCTGTATGGTCTTTATGAAGGGTAGGGCAACACGAGTGGCAACATCTGCCGAAAGTTATTGTTGACGACCGGGGTCTGCCACCTCGAGACCTCCTCAGCTGGATGCTTCAGTGTTTTGTGCAACGCGTGAGGAGATCCTGGTGTGCCCTGAGGTCTAGCCGGGGGGACGGTTGGTCTGTCGTCGCCCAGCCACCGCTTCATCCGGCGAGGATGACACGAGAGAGACCTGGCAGTAAAGTGGGTCAGGGTGCCGGCTCAGAATGGACGGCTGGTCTCTGGCACCTGTGCGGGGTTCAGTCTCGGGCGGGATGGGACGACTGTTCCTCTGCAGGGGTATGGGGGGCGGTGAACAGTACTCCAGAGCCTATGCTCTGAGCCGAGACGGACGTGGTGGAAATTACTGAGGTCCCTGGGCTTGCTGATACGCCAGGTGTCCATGCATAGCCCCCATGCCTGCGGGACCATGTTCCTGGTGACCCTCAGGAAAGAGGGCGGCGGGCCTAGGTGACGTCAGGACTTAGACACTTCGTCCGCAGTTAAGAGATCTGAACTCCCTGTCGAGGAGGGGCCAGCGGGGGTGGAACAGGCGCCAGTAGTGCGAGTGCCAGCGCCCTTGAGGCGACGGCCTCCTCGGGCCGCGGGAGCAGTGCGCGCGAGCTGTAACCAGGTGCCCGGGATCTGGACTGGGACCTGCACCAGCGCGGGCCGGTTGAGTATCGAACCGGGATCTGGAACTTCGGTGCCGGTGAGTGGCTCCTCGAGTCGCGGTGCCGGTAGCGGTGGCTGGAGCTGGGAGCGGTGCCGGGGAGTATTGGACGATGTGAAGACGATCGGTGCCGGCGAGTATGACCGGTTTTGCCAGCCGGGGAAGCGGTGCGGGACATGCGAGCGGACGCCTCTCGAACAGACCTCCCGTCGGTATTCGGGAATCGGTGCCGTGACCAGGGATCGGTTGCCGGGAGCGTGATCGGTGCCGGGACCGGAGAATCCGCGGGACGGTGCTCGCATCGGGTCCGGTTTGCCTTGGATAAGTACAACCCTCACGCGGCGGTGCCGGGGGGGACGCCCAGGCTGCCGTCAAGGCAATAAGAGTCCTTGCCGACGAGATGTCTCGGGCGTGGGACGGGACTGAATGAGCTCACCCCAGATCTTGGCGGGGAGCTAAGAGGGATCGGACTCGACGGACCCGCCGGGCCTGGGTCAACGAAGCCCTGGCACGCCAGTGCGGCCGAGCGTCGGCTCGGGTCCCCGCCGGGGGCTGCTTAGCCGGAGAGAGACGAGGGCTCTTCCCAGGAGCCGGTGCCGGAGAAGGGGGTGCCACTGCGTTTTCGCGTGCCGGAGGGATCCGATGCCGGAGCCGCTCGGTGCCGAGGCGCGGTGACCCAGATAGGAGCGTCCGGGAGGCGTGTGGTACTCGCTCCTATCTTAGGTTCCGCGCCGGAAGGCTTTTGCAGAATGCGGGTACTTCTTCGAGTACGTGTGATTCCCCAGGCACTTTAAGCAGGCGTCGTGGGGATCACTGGTGGGCATCGGCTTTTTACAAGCCGAGCACGCTTTGAATCCCGGTAAACCAGGCATCAGCCCGGCGCCAGGCGCGGGAGAGGGCTAGAGCCCCGAACCCGCTAACTAACTAACTATATATATACAAGAACTATAACTATAACTACAACTATATTATACTAAGTAAACTACAACTAACTAACACTAGAACTGTAATGATGAACAAGAGAAGCTAGGGACGTGGAGGTCAGCTATGCCGCGCTCCACAGTTCCAATGACCGACACGGTGGTAAGAAGGAACTGAGGAGCGAGTGGGCCGGCAGGGGTATATATCACCCGCCATGGCGGCGCCACTCTAGGGGGCGACCTGCCGGCCCGCTGGAGTTGCTAGGGTAAAAGTTCTCCGACGAATGTGCACGCGCAGCGCGTACACCTACTGGAATGGATATGAGCAAGCACTCGAAGAAGAACAAGTCTTCTTCTCTGAGATGTGCTCCAAATCTGCATGCTTTAGGTCCAAACTGGCAGCTCCACTAGTAACAATGGGGAGTACAACAGCAGCAGAACACAGGCAATACAATGGGAGTTTGGGGAACTTTGGATAACCAGATTGTTACAGAAGCTTATCAAGGCCCAACTCAGACAAAACTCACGGTGTATTATTAATGGTGTACTGCCTGACTCCCGCACAGATCATCCAATATGATACAGTTCCTACCTCAGCAAGCTCATGATGGCTGTACACAAAAACACCAGGCAGCCATGGGGTAGATAAACATAGCAGTCCTGTATTTAATTTCAGATACTATGCTTTACATTTAATAAACTGTAGGACGTCAGATTGAGAGTGAATATTAATCTAGTTTACGTGCTTCTAAGATGCCTATCATTATCGTATCTGAGTGCTGATGGGCCTCTCAAAAGAAGTTTCAGCAGGGCTGATTTGCAAGGACTTTCTATGCCGGGATGGGAGGATGTTCCAGGTAGAGGGGACAGCAAGAAAAAGGTCATAGAGCTGAGAGTGGGAGAAGGATATGTTATACTGGCTATCACTATTGCAGCTATAGGCACATCAGAAATGCAGCCAGGCAGAGAGGTGGACAGCTGGCAGCTAGGCCCACTAAGGCTGAATAGTGCAGAAATCATTTTAAAGACAGCTGAACTTCTTTCAGGGGATTTTAGAAGGAGATAACTGATTCAGCCCCTGAACTTTGGAGGATGTGAATAATGGGAAGCTGTTTCTGATTAATTAGAGCTCTCAGGTGGGCTTTATCAATCAGAACATCAGGATGAATGTGCCGAGTCTGCTAAGAAACACACAGTCAGTCTTGCTCTTTACACTGCAAGACTGGCTAAACCATATACCAGCACCAGAGAATCTTGTGGGTTTACTAGACAGAAATTAAGCTGCCGCTCACTTTCCTAAATCATCAGGTCTCATTCTATCCATTGCAAGATGAAAGCCAGCGGCCAAAGCATTGCCAAGACTTTCCATGATCCCAGCAAGCTATGATCAGGGCAGTGCCCAGGAAGAGTAAAGAATGGACTGGTAGCACCACAGGTAATGAGTTCAGCTTGGTCTCCCTGCCTACTCTGACAGGAGCCCTTCCAGCATCTACTGTCCCCATGACTTTGTGAGTAGGATCCAGTTTCTCGTGAGACAGATAGCCCTAGTCCTTGGACACTTTTGCACAGTCATCAAGATGCTCTTCACCTTGGCTTTGTGTCTTAACTAATTGTTCTGTCTCTCCATATAGCACTTATCAAACCCACCAATGATAAACTTTCCAGCTTTTAGCTCCTGGAGTGTCAATATTTCTGCTCCATATCACTCTGAGACCGATGGACAGGGGCCAAACATGTAACAATTAATCAGAGACCTCAAACTGGCAAGGGCACTTGAAGGCAGCTGCATTGGCTTAGCACATGTGGAAAGGACAGACACTCCAGCTGAGATTTTCCAGGACATCTGAGATATTTTAACACCCAGATTTCATACATTTTAATGGGAATTAGGTATCCACTTCTCTCGGACAGTTTTGAAAACCTCAACCTAAAAGTTTAATATCATGGAGAAGCTGAGAGCTTGGATGATACACAGACTTCTGCTATTCCTGGGCATGCTCTCAAACAGGAGAGCTGAGCTCTTAGGACATGATGTAATGTCCATCTCATTGCTCAGGTCTTCTCCTGTTCACAGAGCATCAAACATGACAGGAAAAGTCTTCATGGACGTATTGAACCCACTTAGGATAGCAAATCAATAAAAGCAGGGACGTTCTATTTTATGGGGCTGAATGAATGTGATTTGTGTATGGAACCTAAAGAATATGACCAGGCCTTGAGAATGGCTGGCACCTGCCCACACGCCATACTGGCACATTTCAGAAGTTACTGCCTTGGTCCAGGATATTAGAGGGCTTATTCCTTCACCCTCCCACTTCCCTGGTCCTTCTCACGTGAGCAGAGAGCAACAATATCCGAAGTCTGAAGGTGCAAACAATTCAGTGTTTATTGGGGTGAACTTCCAGCAAGCTTAAATCCAAATTCCTTTTTCCTTATTTCTGAATCTCAGTTTACTTTCTGTTTGCCCCTAATTTATATAGTAATGTTCTCAACTATACCTTAACCAATCAATTTACTGACATTGACCTAACCAATCCTAACATATTGTAACATGATTAGCT
The DNA here is from genome assembly GCF_003597395.2 of Chelonoidis abingdonii. NCBI lineage: Eukaryota > Metazoa > Chordata > Testudines > Testudinidae > Chelonoidis > Chelonoidis abingdonii. The sequence goes on along the minus strand of NC_133775.1, from coordinate 68,159,732 downwards.
AATCAATTATATCCCACCACCTTAATTCGTTTACACCCAGCAAAATTAATTATACAGCAGACAGAAACAATCACAGAACCAGATAGATTAACAATAGAAAAGTGGGGGCCATAAAGATAAAACATACGAAAATGAGGGTTTCACAACCACAACTATTGAGAAGTGATTTCTTGCCAGGCAGGATGCTATCAAACTAAGTTTTCTTTTACATCTTCTAGGCTCTTCCCTTTCTCTGGAGGTGATAGATCGGATCACCTTTCTAACAGCCCCATATTGTCTTATTTCAACATGACTGGTTTGAAATGTGTGAGGATGTGACCATGTGCTTTCCAGCTTATGTCTGCTCCCACTGCTTAGCCAAGGGCCTTAGCTTAAGAACAGGGCCTCAGACTGTCACTATGAGAGAAGGCCTTACACAGTCATACCGTGACTTTGATTCTTTCTTTTATACCTCTATAACTAGCTTAATGATAAACATATACCTAAATTCTAAAGTATAGGCCTTTACAGACAGGCCTGAATATCTATATCCTAACACAGAATATCAGCCATCATTAAAGAAAAAAATTGGTCTTTCTCTGTTATAATTATGGAGAAATCCTCAAAAATGTGAACTGAGTATAATGGATGCAGAGATGAGTCTGCAGAGAGCTTGGAACAATAGCTTGGAGAGGTGTGAATTGACCCATTCATCTCAGTGGGAGGTTAAATCAGATACTCAAGGAGCATCTTATAATTTAGATGTCAACATTATTAACTATGGCATGTATTGTGTGAGACAAGGGGAGGGTGGGTCACAGACCTGCACTTTTCACCACAAGTGACATCTCATTTTGGGGCCATAAGTACGTGGCATTTGGGTGAGCTGCAACACATCTGTTTTCCCCAGTCAGGCAGGAGCTAAAACCAAAGAGCCCTACAGAGGGCAGACAGCTGCAGAGTCACATTTTGACGTCTCTTCAGTCTACGAGGAGTGACGTCATTTGAAATCTCACATGGGTGGAGATTGGAGGAGAACCACCACCTCTCCCTCCCCCTGCTCCCCTCTACCCAGTCTGACCCTTAATATGGCTGAGATTTTACAAGCTTTTACAATTAGTGTAATGACCCAACCATTCCCAGTCTCTGTTTAAATCTAAGTTAATTGTATCTAATTTGCATATTAATTCGAGTTCAGCAGTCTCTCCTTGAAGTCCTTTTTTGAAGTTTTTTTGTTGCAAAATTGCCACCTTCAAGTCTGTCACTGAGTGGTTAGAGAGGTTGAAGTGTTGTCCCACTCTTTTTTGAATGTTATAATTCCTGATGTCAGATTTGTGTCCATTTATTCTTTTGCGTAGAGACTGTCTGGTTTGGCCAATGTACATGGCAGAAGGGCATTGCTGGCACATGATGGCATATATCACATTGGTAGATGTATGTATGTCATTACACTAATTGAATCTATTTCCCTATGTTAAGTTCTCCTCACACCTTCTATGGGTCATCTATTATCACTTCAAAGGTCTTTTGTTTTTTGTTTTTTTCTCCTGGTGATGATAGCTCATCTCAATTGATTGGACTCTTCCAGTTAGTATGCGTACTTCTACCTTTTCATGTTCTCTGTGTGTATAAATATCTCCTGTCTGTGTGTTCCATTCTATGCATCCGAAGCAGTGAGCTGTAGCCCACGAAAGCTTATGCTGAAATAAATTTGTTAATCTCTAAGGTGCCACAAGCACTCCTGTTCTTTTTTGCGGATACAGACTAACACAGCTGCTACTCTGAAACCTACAGAAAGCATGCAACTTGTTAAGGCTCTCAATAATTGTGAGATGTGGGTAAGGTAACATTTAAGGAATAATGTAACTATATTGATGATTTGCTTTATGGCCTCAGAGTAAAATTTAATCCCCAGGGGGATAATGTGCCATTCCTGCAGGAAGGAGCTGTCACCTCTCTCTGGTTACCCATGTGATGTAATGCAAGGTTCAGTTGTCTAGTCTTGCTCCATCCCAAGACTTTCAGTGGCAAACCCCCAGAGACAACTGCAAACAATAAAAACCACGTGGAAGTAAAAAGGGAACGTTACAACAGACAGGGGATCGCCCTGCCTGGGAATAGAGACAAAAGATTTTCAGTGTAACAGTGAAGGGGAGAGACCCCCTGGGTCCCTTCATCTCTTGCTGAATGGGGGTGTTTCATGAAAGTTTGGATCCTGGTTCCTGTGACACTAGCCAGTTCTGCAACATCTTAAACTTTGGGGCCAGGGAAACTACTCTGTTAGCTAGGAAAGGGAACTATTGATAAGTGTGGCCCTAGTTCGCATTGTATGATTTTGTTTGGTATTATAACCATTGGTTTCCACCACTCTATCTTGTTTCTAGTGGAATCTGTACTTTCTCTTCAATAAACCTTCTTTGTTTTTTTACAAGTGCTGTGTAATATATAGGTATGATGATTTAAGGTAAATCTGGTAAACTGGGGCACACTTCTCTGGGCTGGATATCACAGGAGAACAATTCAAAGGTATTGGACTGGGGTGTACCTATTGTTAACCTGCAAGGCTGGCCTCGCCCAGAGAAGAGGGCTTGATTGGCTGAAAGTCTGGTGATGTTAGGGAGCTGACATCAGCCACCCTGGGCAAGGCTACCTCTCACTAGAGGCCAGGGATAACAGCGTGACTCACAGTCCTGGGTACCCCAAGAACCGTCAACCCCCACCACCCAAATAAGTTTCAGCGGTGACTTGGAATAATGGATGACTTTATAGGTAGCATGGGTAATTCATCCTCTGCGGCAGACTCAGTGCTTGGCTTTTTGCTGACAACATTTGGCAAGACTTAACCAATCCTGAATGGGGCTTTTGAGCATTACTATACTATAACTAAGTAGTATGTTAAGTAGCAGAACAAAACCAGCAATCAGGGTATTTGTAGCTGAACTCAACAGCTGCTTCCAAAAGCACCAGTTCTGTTCAGCGACTTTATTAGTACAGACAGATTATTAGGGATGGAAGATCAACAAATTATGAAGTGTGTTTACCAAGAGCTGCTGCTACACAGCTGATGATCATATCATTGCCCAAAGCTTTGGTGGTACAATAAGATTGCCAATGATGGACATAAACTGAAACTTCAGGCAGACCACCATGATGCTTTAGCTAGAGATCAGTCCCAGGGGCATGCGATCCGCAAGGAGGCTACATCTCTTTGGGATCTGCTATGATGCTGATGCATAAGAAACAAACTCCACTCTCAGGTTGGAAGCAACAGAATCAGAGACAGCTTTATTCAGGACATGCAACTGCAAGGGAAGAACACAGCTGACAGAGAACATCTCTGCCTCAGTTTCTCCAAAGTACAAGCATTAATTAAAAACATCTGCATTTTATTTAGACTATTTGCTATCTATTCCAGTATTTTCTCACTTTCTCTTCTCAAACTTCGTTATCTCAAGGCTAGGTCACACTGACTATTCTGCTGTTTTCCACTCACTTCTGATGTGAGCTCTGCTTCTACAGGTCTTGCAATATTAGGCTAAGACTTGACAGAACAGTTGCTTGTCTCAGACACTTAAATGACTGCACTTAAATCCTCTCTTTCTTCCCTTGCTTCCACAATGATAATACAAATAAAGTATAATAATTAATTATATCTAAAGGAGAGCTGGGTAGCAACCCCTCTTTTTAGGTTGCCTCACTCTTTCCATTATAAAGAATTCTTGTGTCTTTTTTATAGATGCTCTCCCCCTCCCATTGTTAACAACAAGCCCTTGATATGCAGCAGGGAGAATGTCCTTGGGCCTTTTCTTTGTCCCATGAAATCTCACTTGGCTTGTGGTAAGATATAAATTGTTAAAAATCACACTTTCCCTTCCTCTCATTTTTGTTTCTCAGGGAAATTTCAGCAGCCTGCCAAAATGAAAACTAAACCCAGGAACATCCTCAGGTCAGATTCATGCCACTACCAAAGCAGAAGCAGTCAGCATATTGTGGATGCCTGGGGCTGCCACAGCAGCTGTAGTGAAGGGAGGAAGAGAAGCAGACTAGGCTCCTCCTACAGACCTGGCACATAACCCCATTGGCTCATGCCCCTCTATGGAGCTACCATGTGGGTCAGCAACAGGACCAAGCTCCTTTCCTCTGTAACATCCCCCCAGGTTCAGTGCCACATGGTACTAGAGCCCGCCCATGAAAAAGAGAGAAAGACAGCCAAGTCAGGCTCCCCTCAATTACCCCTCGCTGCAGTGGCCCATCAACTCCAAGGGTGGGGAAAGAAAGATAAAGCTGGATCAGGCTGGGCTTCCCCCCACCGATCCCATGCAGCACTGAACAGCCAGCCCCATTGGGTCCATCCACCTGCTGGGATAACAGCCTTCTCCTGTGGCTAGCCAGTGAAATGAGTCCTATGGCTCAGCAGGAGCAGTCTGTGCTGCAGTGCTGAAAGTTCAGAAATTAACCCCCAACAGTGATGACATGTGCTCTGGGAGGCGGGGGCTGGGGGCGGAGTGTTAGAGTTGCACATAAAAAAATTTGGTTTTACCATTTTCTTTGCAGGTAGGGGATGGGGAGAAAGCCTAGGAAATTACAAACAAAAAACTAGGTTAAAGGAATAGTAAGGTTGCAAAGCTTGGAAATGCCAGGTTTATGTTTGTCTGTGTGACCTCAGTTTTGCCTCTTTGCGCATTATGATCTAGTATTTAGTTAAATAATCATGTGCTATTTTTTTCCACAGGACCCAATCTCATTAAGTGCACAGGATGGATACACAAAGATTAGACTTAAGGTTGCTTGGGGAAACTATAGATTGGGTATTTCCTTATTTCCAAGTGCTTAACTTTGTAGCCAAAACAATCCTCTTTCAACATTTTTCCTGTGTGTAATATATGATATAATTTGACACCAGCTCCATTATTACAGAGTTCAGTGGATAAATAGGTTTCATTTATTACAGTACAGTATATAATGCAGGCACTTTGGCTCCCCTAATACAGGGCTGTGTGTGTCACAGGAGACACGTTGCCTGTTAAATGTGAATGGCTGATTCTTAGTGGTGAAAGCCCAGGAGGCTTCCCTGGTTTGCATGTTTCTGACCAGGTTTCTGTAGTTTATTAAAAAACTATTTAAAGTTCTCCAGCAAAGTGTCTGAATTTAAAAAGTTAGATTGCATTTATTCTTGGCCTGAATGTCCCAGGGATTAACAAGTCTAGAATGGGCCTGTTTCCACACACTGCTCCTTGCTAGTGTGCAGTAATTTTCCCAAGGAGCTGAAGACATCTCTGTTAAGCTGCACTTTTACCAATAGGTTATTGGAGCCATGAGTGTCTGTTTGTGTGAGCTTTGTGCGGAGGAAATGAGTTTGCTTTGTGTGGGGAGAGGATGGTGAATTTGCATCTCAATGAAGATTTTCCTTGGAGGAACTTTCCATTGTATGATTAATAAATTATTCTCTTCGGTCCACTGTGTCAGCAGACCCACGGGCCACATTCCATATCCTCTGTCTCCAAAGTTTGCTGTTTATGTTCTTAGCAGATGATGGCAAGGGGTCCATCCCTTAAGTTAAGGTGCAGCGTGAAGGTGTGGTTGTGTGTGTGTTGCGGGGGAGGGTGACATTTAAAGATCACAGATAGTTATTGATAGTTACCTTTCTTCTCAAGAAGCATTCAAGGAATGTGGAGAGTCTTGGAACTGCAAGGGCCAGTGTGAGATGATACTTTCGCTCCAACAAAGGAGTCTGGGGCCATCTGGAAATGTGTAGGTTAAATTGACTAACAAAGGTGTCAAGGAAACAATTTACTGCAGTAGGTAAAGAGCATTGGCGTATTGGATTCAGAGCAGGATGGGAAGAACATGCCTGCCTGGTCTGAGATGCTGCTGCTACACCTCAATGATTATCTCCAAACAGCAAGTCACTTGGAGGACTGCATTTTCAAGCCGATACACCTGAGTTACACAATGCACTTCTATATGTGACTCAAGTACATTGCTTGGAAACGTCAGAGGCCTTCTTGAGAGATGAGACTGTCTCTTGGGGTCTTAGTGAATTCCCCAAGACAGGCTGACTTCCCAAAACACTGAAGATGTTTTGGCTTCATTTTGGCTGGACGATGCTTTATCCCTTGGTCTGAAAATTTTTCAAAACGTCAACATTTTCTGCTGAAAACGCATCATATTGCAACCAGCATTAGTAGCATAAGAGAAAAGGGCACTTGCTTACCCCCTTGCCTCTAAAAGGAAATATCCACACGTACATTGTGCCATCTTATGGGACTATATTCGAAAGTCAGACATTCTCACAGAGATAGAGTAGTTCTGGAATCTGCCCAGATTTTTTATCAGAAAAATTCCCTTTAAAGATGCTTTTCAGAAGCATCAGAAATTCTCTTTAAAGATGCTTTTCAGTGTGGAGTGTTGTCTGTGCTAGTGAATTGCTGGAGCCTGACAGTGAAATGTGGGTTTGTTCTTCTTCATTGCTCCGGAAGTGGCAGGAAGCAGTTGATAAGGGTTTAGTTATTTAGTTCACCAGCCCCTCCTTGGCCAGAAGATTTGGAGGGAATTGGGTTTTTTTTGCATTAAGGGGACAAAAAGAAAGAGGAAAGACAGGCCCTCCAGATAAACACAGGCCTGTCATGTTTGTCCCTGACTGCTTTCCCTGAATCCATTTGCTCTGGTAATGGTCCAGCAGCTCAGCAGTGATGCATTTCTTCCTATTCCTGGGAAAGCTCCATCAATCATGAGATTTCATCAGAGAGAGGAACCTGGCGGGAAGATTGCAATGTGCAGGAGAGAGCGCAATGTACAACAGTGAATACAATGTGTGTGTGGAGGTAGCGCAGAAAGCAAGATAACAGAGAAAGAGCAGCTGCTCGCCTGGGGAGCAGCCCCAGAAGCCATTGCAATGTCAGATAGAGAGCCCACCACTGAAGACAGGCTGGAGATGTTTACTTTGGACCATCCTGATGATATATACCTGACAAACAAACTACCATATTGTCATGCTCAAGGGAGAAAGATGAAGGTTAGGACAGGAACTCTGTATGTGTGTGCATGTGTGCTTTAGCTTCCTTGAATGGGGTCTTGAAACTTTAGCTGAAAGCTTCCTGACTTTTGTTATGTTTAAACTTCCAACCTTCCTTTACATTATCAATCCCTGTGGGATTAGGCCTATTAGCCAATGCTTGGATAAAGAGCATTATTTAAAGCAAAACATGAAGACTTTCTTTGCCAACAGAGGCCACTGGTCCAGTGACCCATCAGCCTGAGAGCATCTCAGGGCTAGCAGTGGTGAAAAGTAGTTGCTAGGCTGTGCAGAGTTGCCTGACTCAGAGAGATTCTTGTATTCCTCCCTAGTTCCTCTAATAGCTGGAGATAGAAGAGGGAGGGGGCGCAAGCTGTGAATACATGTGAAGACAGTGTTACGGGAAGGAGCGGATAATCACACTGGTGATGAACTGCATGAATCATTTAGAGGGATATAATTTTTGGCCATATGTTGTGTGTGTCACTAAGGGGAGAATGTGTTGCATCCGTTAGCGTAATAATGGCATGGTTCAGTTCTTTTTTCCCCCTCTTTAAATACTCTTTTCTAGAATCAGTAGCATTTGAATGATAGGGAAATGATGCTTCTGATGCCTTTATTCCTCCTGGGAGGTAATCAGGTGTGGAGGGCAGGGAAAAGGTGAACAGAACCATGTGAGGCTGTGTCAGGGGAAGAGGCAAAGGAATAACTGGTTGGGAGGAGAGGAGGTGGAGAACTGATTGATTTTACAGCAGACACAAGAGGCAGCAGCCTGGACTAAATAAAAGATGGGCTGTTCGTTGGCTCCTGGAAAGTGTAGGAAGCAGGAGAAATATGCAAATTGCCCACCTGAGCTGCTGCTGGGCCGAGGACAGGTGCCAACCATTGTACTGAGCTCGGTCAGTGCCAGCACTGTTCTCACACCCCTGCTTCCTCAGGGAGCTTCAGTCCCAGCTTTGCCAGCTGCAACAGGGTTTGCGACATTAAGAGTTTGCTTCTGGATGGGTAAGCTCATAGGAAACCCCTCTGCCTTTGCAGCACACTTTTATCTCCCACCACTCCTGAGCTCAGGATCAACAAAGGCAAACACAAAGGGAGCTCTCACGAAAGGAATGACACCAGTGCATGTTCAGGAGCTGTTGCTACTGCCACCTGGGCTTTCTGTTGCAAATGGGCTATGGAAATAGGAAACTAAACAAACCAGCCCTAATCTATTTCCCATGGGAAAGCCAGCATCTCCTACTAGTCAGCTGTAAGTGTGTGTCTGTGTCACAGCAAGGGCGGGTGGATACATCTCAGCTGACACATCATTATTATACAATGCATTCGGGGATATTAGAAACCTCAAACTAACAGGGCAGCCACCCTCCTGAATTCTCTCCATCCCCTAAAATTCACCCCTATTGCCTGATCCACAAACTATTATAATGATATTAGAGATCACAACTGAGATCATGGCCCTACTGTGCTAGGTGCTGTACGCACACATAGTAAAAGAAGGTCCTTGCCCCAGAGCTTTAAATCCACATAGGTAAGACAGACAAAAGAGGGGAGGGGGAACTAGAAAGGAGGTGATCTGCCCACAGTCACAGAGCTGCGAATGCCATGTAAGTCTCTTGAGTTCAAATTTAGTTCCTTAACCACCAGCCCACACTGCCCAGAACTCCCTAATGAATGGACTGTGCTGGGAGCTCAGATGTAAGCTTCTCTCAAAGGAAACAGAAAAGACATTCCCACGCCTCTCAGGGGGGATTTGACTAGATGAGAAATAGAAAGCAGGGCATAGGGCCTTGGGGACCCACCTTCCCACCTCACCTCTGAAGACTTTAAGCCCAGAAGGGACCGTCATGACCATCTAGCCTGGTCTCCTGAATAGCATCGGCCAGAGAACCTCAGCTAGAAATTTCAGGCTCAAGCCCACAACTTCGACCTAAGCAGCAGCACATTTTTAGAAAGACATCCAGTCTTGACATGAAGGCTGCAAGTGACGGAGAATCCACAATGCGCCTATGAGTTGTTCCAATGGCTAGTCACCCTCACAATTACACATTGGTGCCTTATTTTTAGCCTGAATTTGTCCAGCTTCAGTTTCCAGCCCTTGGATGCCTTTGGTTTGTCTGCTAGATTGATGAGCCCTTTGCATCCCACCTCCCTGACACGATGGTGACTCAGAGAACTTTGGGTTCCAACCCCTTCAAGTAACTGCACACTTGTCCATTACCATATGGACCCAGCATGTCTGGCAAGGACCTGAACTGCATTTCCTCTCTGGTTTCCGGTGAAGTGAGGCCGTGGCTGTGAGTTGATTTCACGCTTTGGTGAGATTACAAGTTAGGCTGATAAAGGTAACTGCCTAGATGTAACATCCTTAGACTTTTGAAAGGTGTTTGACATAATACCGCATGGCAACCTGATAAAAAGAGCACTACACATCATCAATGGAGCACAAATTAAATGGATTAAGAACTGGCTAACTGACAGAGCTCAAAAAGTAGTTATCAATGGGCAATCATCATCACATGAAGATGTTTCAAGGGAGGTTCTTCTGTGGTTGGTACTAGGCCTGATGCTATTCAGTAGTTTCTGCAATGATCTGGGGGTAAATACAAAATCACTGCTGATCAGATTTACAGATGACAGAAAGATTGGCAGAGTGATAAATAATGAGAACAGGGCTGTCATACAGAGTGATCTGGATCATTTGGTAAGCTGGGCCCATTCAAATCAAATGTGTTTGAATTCAGCCAAATGCACAGTTAAACATCTAGGAACAAGGACTGGAGGCCGTTCCTCCAGAATGGGGGCCTGTATCCTGGCAAGCAGTGACTCTTGAGAGGATTTAGGGGTCATAGTGGACAAGCAATTCAACAGGAAATCCCAGCATGGTGCCGTGGCAAAAGGGGCTAATGTGATCCTTGGATGTCTGAGCAGGGTGCAGTGAGTAGGAGCAGGGAGGGGATTTTACCTCTGCGTGTGGCATTGGTCACACCAGCACTGGATACTGCATGCAGTTCTACTGTCTATAAAACAGATTTTGAAAAATTGGAGAAGGTGCAGAGAAGAGTCACTAACATTATTTGAGGGCTGGTGAAAATGCCTGACAGTGAGAAACTTAAAGAGCTCCATCTATTTAGCTTTTAAAAAAGAAGACTGAGAAGTGACTTGATTATGGTATATAAGCACCTCCACCAGGAGAAAACGCCAGGTACTACAGCAGTGGTTTTCAAACTTTTTTTATTGGTGACCCCTTTCACACAGCAAGCCTCTGAGTGTGACACACACACCCTTATAAATTAAAAAGGGGAGATCTAATTTAATGGGGGCTCAGGCTGTCAGCCCCATGGAACCCCATTTAACCACCTTGTGACCCCCTGGAGGGGTCACGATCCCCAGTTTGAGAACCCCTATACTAAAAGGTCTTTAATCTAATGGAGAAAGGCAGAACAAGGACCAATATCTGAAAACTGATCCCAGACAAATTCAAATTGGGAAAAAGGCACAAATTACAGTGAGGGTGATTAAACAACGGCACAAAGTATCACGGAAAGTGCTAGATTCTTCACAGGAGCTTGATGTCATCAAGACTGATGCCTTCTTGGGCTCTATGCAATGAAATTCTCTGGCCCATGAAACACAGGAGGTCAGACTAGAGGATCTAATGCTCCCTTCTGGCTTCAGACTATGAATCTTTTGAGTTCCCAGCTACTTGGAATAAAATAACCTTCCCCTGGTTTAGTAACATTCCTAAAATGCTGACCTTACATACTCAGTAGGATGCAAACCTACCTAGTACTTGACTTGCAGCCAAATCACCTCTAGCCATAATTTTTGGAATTATTATTTATTTGTATTATCCTAGTGCCAGAGGCCTAGCCTTGGACCCGCACCCCATTATGGTGATATGCTATATTATGCTAACATAATAGGGTGCAGAACAAAGAGACACAGAACAAAAAGACAGTCCCTGCCTCATAATCTTCACTGATCTTATTCGCTAAGCAAGATCATCCCTGGCACCATCACTGCCTTGCTGTGTGACCTAGGGCAGTGGCTCTCAACCTTTATAGACTACTGTGCCCCTCTCAGGAGTCTGATTTGTCTTGCATACCCCCAAGTTTCACCTCACTTAGAAGCTATTTGCTTACAAAACCAGACATAAAAATACAGAAGTGTCACAGCACACTGTTACTGAACAATTGCTGACTTTCTCATTTTTATCATATAATTTTAAAATAAATCAATTGGAATATATTGTACTTACATTTCAGTGTATAGTATATAGAACAGTAGAAACAAGTCATAGTTTGTACGAAATTTTAGTTTGTATTGACTTTTCTAGGACTTTTTATGTAGCCTGTGGTAAAACAAGACAAATATCTAGATGAGTTGATGTACCCACTGGAAGACCTCTGCATATACCAGGGGCACAAGTATCCCTGGTTGAGAACCGCTAACCTAGGGGACATCACTTAGGGTACGTCTACACTACCCGCTGGATCGGCGGGTAGCGATCGATCTATCAGGGATCGATTTATTATGTGTAGTGTAAGTGCAATAAATCGATCCCCTTATTGCTCTCCCATCGACTGCTGAACTCCAGCTCGGCGAGAGATGGAAGCAAAGTCAACGGGGGAGAGGTGGCCATCGATCCTGCACCGCGAGGATGCAAAGATATGTCGACTTCAGCTACGCTATTCTCAATTTTACCCCCCCATCCCACTGTAGACCAGGCCTTAGTCTCCCTGTGCTACAGTTTTAGACCTCTGTCAATATGGGAGAGTAACATTTCCCTCTCTTACCATGGGTGTATGGAAGGAATCATTCATTCATTGTTGCAAAGGACTTTGGGATCTTTGGAAGGAAGACAATAGAGAAGGGCAGGGTATTATTGTAAAGGATAACAGTTGATGGAAGATTGCCACAGAACATCTAGGTCCTGCAGAAGATGTTTGGGACTTTGGTAGGGGATTCATAGATTCATAGACTCTAGGACTGGAAGGGACCTTGAGAGGTCATCGAGTCCATTCCCCTGCCCTCATGGCAGGACCAAATACTGTCTAGAACATCCCTGATAGATTTTTATCTAACCTACTCTTAATATCTCCAGAGATGGAGATTCCACAACCTCTCTAGGCAATTTATTCCAGTGTTTAACCACTCTGACAGTTAGGAACTTTTTCCTAATGTCCAACCTAAATCTCCCTTGCTGCAGTTTGAGCCCATTGCTTTTTGTTCTAGTCATTAGAGGCTAAGGTGAACAGTTTTCTCCTCCTTCTGATGAACCTTAGATACCTGAAAACTCTATCAGTCCCTCCAGTCTTCTCTTTTCCAAACTAAACAACCCAGTTCTTTCAGCCTTCCGTCGTAGGTCATTCTCAAGATCTTAAATCATTCTTGTTTGCTCTCTTGGACCCCTTTCAGTTTCTCCACATCTTTCTTGAATGCGGGAACAGACTGGACACAATATCCAGCTGAAGGCCTAACCAGCGCGGAAAGTAGAGCAGAAAGAATGATTCTGCTCGTGTTCGCTCACAACCATCCTGTTTAATCGTATCCCAGAATCAACTGTGGCTTTTTTGCAAGCAGTAGCACACTGTTGACTAGTCATGTTAGCTGTGTCGCTATAAATCGCTAGATCTCCTTTCTACATACTCTTCCTAGAACAGTCTCTCGCATTCTGTATTGTGAAACTGAATTGTTCTTCCTAGTGGAGAACTTGCCATTTGCTAGTAAACTTCAGTCCGGTTTACTTCAAGAGCATTTCTCCCAATTTGTCCAGGATCAATTTTGAATTAATGACCGTGGTCTCACAAGCATGTTTGAAATCCTCCCAGTTTGGTATCATCGCAAACTTTAAGGCGTACTTTCTATGCCAACGATTTAAGTCATTGAGAATATTGATACAGAGCCGGTCCCAAAGACCTGGGAACCCACTGTTATACGCTTTCCAGCAAGATTGGGAGGCCATTAATAACTACTTTCTGAGTAATGGTATCCAAGGCCAGTTAATGCACCAAACCTTAATGGTAGCCCCTCTAAGATGTATTTGCCTAGTTTATGTAAATATCTCTCCCAGGAGCCACTGCCTCAGCTGAGCCAACCATGGGGAGCAGGGCTGGCGGGAGAACTATCATATAGGGGAGTGGAATAGTGAGATCCTGACCACTGGCAGTCACGGAGAACCTGCCTTTCTGGCTGTGCCAAGGCATATAGCTAATTACAGGGTTGATGAATTCCATTACATTCTGGCTAATGGGAACTTCCTTCAGGTTGCTAACTCAGAGCCCCTGCTCTCGTAGCTCTTAAAAAAGGGGGACAGTCCCCTTATTCACTCTCCAATCCAAGGTTCACAGGACTGCAGAGCAAAGCCTGCTCAATAGCATGGCTCAGAACCAGCGGTATGCGTATCCTGACGTTGGCATCGCCTCCATGAGACATTGAAAAGAGGAAAAGTACAATCCCTTTGGATCTTGATATACTTGTATTTCCTAAGTCCTAGCCCGATACTCCATAGAATCATAGAAGTTTTGAGGTGGAAAGAGATCTCAAGAAGTCATCTATCCAACCCCCATTGCAAAGCAAGGACCATCCGCCACTAAATCATCCCAGCCAGGGCTTTGTCAAGCCAGGCGTTAAAAACCTCTAAGGATGGAGATTCCACCACCTTCCGAGGTAACCCATTCCAGTGCTTCACCACCCTCCTGGTGAAATAGTGTTTCCTAATATCCAACTTAGACACCCTCCCATTGCAACTTGAGACCATTGCTCCGTGTTCTGTCATCTGCCACTACTGGGAACAGCCAAGCTCCATCCCCTTTGGAACGCCCTCGTCAGGTAGTTGAAAGCAGCTATCAAATCCCCCCTCACTTTTCTCTTCTGCAGACTAAATAAGCCCAGTTTCCTCAGTGTCTCCTTGTAAGTCATGTGCCCCAGCTCCCTAATCATTTTCGTTGCCCTCCTCTGGACTTTCTCCAATTTGTCCACATCCTTTCTGGAGTGGGGGGCCCAAAACTGGATGCAGTACTCCAGAGGTGACCTCACCAGTGCCTAACCCATAATCTTTAACTGTCCTGTTTGTGACTCTGAAGGGGAGCAGGCTGGTAAGCAGAACTGTGAGGAATGTGCATTCGTTTGGGATTTGATGTAAACCTGCAGCTCAAACCCCTTTGCCCTGCCTTCTTCCATTCCTACAGTAGCCCCTATCCCCCCACAACAAGCCCTTGAACCTTTACCTTACCTTTAAATCTTCTGAACTGTGAGTAACACACCCACACCCACACACCTGCTGTTTGTAAAATAGTGCTCCTGCCCTGAAATAGCATGGGTTAAGCCACTGCATAGGAGAGAGAGGGTGGCCAAAGAGTGACTTACCTGAACGTGAACACGTTATCTTAGAATAACTGAGACCTACCTGTGCCTTTTGCTCCCACTGCAGTGGGCTCTACCTAGGAACAGTGGGAGACCTAAGAGACCTCTTGTGCAAGTCTTACTATTGACTTTTCATAGAGATAGTTTCAATGTCCTGGCTTGAATACATCCACCCTGCCCCCACTCTAACCCACTCCTAGAACAAGTCCATAAAGCTTTTACAGGGGTAGCCCTTCACAGATATCTTCAAAGAGAAAGCAGCTGCTCTGTATCTCTCTGTCTCCCTGCAGAGACCACAGACTGGTTTCTTATGCTTCCGCATGAGACTTTATAAATGAAAGAAATCCACACAGCTTCCACGGACTTGTCCTTGTGTATATGGCTTACCATTTTTTCCAGTGAGACAGATTTTACACAATCCAAGTACCTCACACATACACAGGCCATGCGTCCATGCAGTTACAATCTCCATGGACTGACACAATCTGCAAACCTTTTGGAGTCCTGTGAATTCTGAAATGAACCAGTTCCACATTTACACCACTGTCCCCTTTTGGGGTGAGATATCACACTACACCAGCCATGTTTCTATGGCTTGGCTGGCATACCATTGCAGCCTGCACTTTATCATATATGTTCAGATCCAAAGGCTGAAAAGAACCACCCCTGGGGAATTCCAGTCTGACATTTCTTACTCCATCTCCTCTGATTGCCTGGAGAGATGCTTGAACTTTCAAATGACAAACTACCCCCAGAAAAAAGGGAGAGACGACTAGCAAGTCTGTCATTTCTCTGTCGCCGTTCCCCCCAAAGGATCACAAAGCGCTTTACAAATTGCTTCATGCACTTCTGAATGCAGACAGCTCTGGGGTGGGCCAGAATAGCTATTCTGAATCAATAGCCATTCCACAGGCTATGAAACTCTGGAGGAGGACAGGAGAATATTATATCCAGTTGAAACTTCAAGGGGAATTTTAAGGAAGCAAATGTAATTATCCAGATTGGAATTTGGCCAGGACACCAGGGTTAAGACCGTGTTCTTATGAAAATCACCGATGGGTCTTTAAAACCCCAAAGCAGTCAGGATCTTGGTACATTTCATCTGAAGGACAGCAATGCCTACTCCATTTCCCCTGGCCTCCCTCATAGGGTAGCTAACTTCCTCTGATCCACATACTTTTGCATTGTGGAGATTTCCCATCGATATACTCAACTACCCTGACCCAGCTCAGCTTCTGAAATATGTGAAAGTCACAGTCCACTATGAGATTGCCACAACTTAGTGCAGTCTGTCTGAGTGCCGCACAAACACTAGTGACGTAACCCTCACAACAGCCCTGTGAATGAGTGCTATTATCACCATTTTACAGATGGGAAACTATGGCCCAGAAGCACCCAGGATATGTCTACACTGCAGCTGAGAGCTTGTTTAACAGCCTGGGTAGACAGACATGTAGTAGCTCTGCTCAATACCCCTTGGGTTTGTACTTGGGGGGCTACCCCCGCTGCTGTCAGTGCTACCCCCAGCTACACTGCCATTTTTAGTGCAATTGCTTGAGCAGAGCTAGTGCCTCTGTCTACTCAAGCAGGGAAGGTTGCTCCCCACTGCTGTGTAGACATACCCTGAGAAAAGGGGATTGAACCCAAGTGCCGTACATCCCATTGCAGTGCTTTCCCCACTACACCCCCTTCACTGAATCATGGAGACCAGAGATTTTAGCAGTCCCAACCTGTCCTCTGCCTTCTGATTTCATTGCATTAGAAACTGCTCTCTCAGGGCCAGATTGTGACCTGGCTAGTGCAGTAGGACAAGGATGTAGTGCAGTAGGCCAACCAATGTGAGAAGTTCTTCGACACACTCAGCAACTAAGCTGTGCTTGCATATCAGGCAGCCCGTACAATGCACTGGGTATAGAACCAGCACAATTTACTTCCTCTAATGGGCAGCAAGTGAAATAGGAGAGAGATTGTGGCTCTATTGAATCACAGCCTCCTTCCTGGGCTGCTCCAGGGGTACTGTAACGACGCGCTGCCTTTTCTCAGAGCTGTTATTATCTCACCATGCAAAAGCTGAGCTGAATAGTCTTCAAATTTAGCCACATGTGGGTGTATTTCTGCTGCCATTCTCAGGAAAGGATACTGCCTACTCATTATTAATATGCACCTGGCTTTTCTGTTGCATTCATGGCCTGCTATGTCACTATTCCTATGTGTATAATTGAGACGAAGCTACTGGATTTATATCTGCTTTTTGCCTGGAGGGATAGATAGAAACCAGCTCAAATGATCTCTCAGCAGCAGGGGAATAAAGCTTTACTGTAGAACAGTCCAGTGTATTTGCTTTTCCCACTGTGCTAAGCCTAGTCACTCTCACACAGGCTCTGAAATGGTTAATGAATCTGGGGATGAATTTCCAGCACCTTCAATCTATTATTCTCCCTATAACAAGAGTTTCATCTCTAGGCAACTTTCCGAGAGCAGCATAGACTGAAGAATTTTTTAAAATCTCATTATCCTGGAATCAGTCTTTGAGAGAATCTCTGTCATATGTCAAGCACTGTGCATCTTGTTCCAAGCCAAGAAAAAAATCACCCCCAAACCACCAGAAAGGGCACAAAAAGCAACCTCATTCCACACAGTAGATGTGCCAGTCAGACAGGGTAACTTCGGAGCAGCTTCTTGGCAAGGGGGATTTTACATGGTGGAGGAAGGGTTTTGACTTAATCACTTCTGACCCCTGCAACCCTTGATAGCAACTAGCTGCCCTCACTTCCCCCTGTTCTTATATCTATACTACAGCCAACAAGAATGAATAAGCATATGAGCTAGGCCTTGCTGGTAAAATGATCACCTGTGACATAGTTCTCTATGTTTACATTTTGATTGCCATCATTAGGTTTCACCACTGTGATGGGTGGGAGCAATTCACAGCCCTTTCAGGCTCTCTGCACACTCAGGCGGACACTGGATTATACTCAGTTCCCATTTGGAAGGATCTTTCTGCTGCCACAAGGCTAGAGATGTTTTGATGTTGTTGTTAACTGGAGGCTCAGTTTCTGGAGCACAGTTATGAAGTAGATATAAAATGAATGTCAGCTATAGAGCCACTTACATAGCTGCATAATCATTCTGTATATAAGGTGTGACAGTTCCAAACCAGTGGGGTACAGGAGTCTGGTCCTATTGGTATCCAGGTGGTGGGCGGGCAAAGCCCACCCACTTCTAAAGGACCTCCCCCCAGCCTAAGGGGAGGATCCACAGGTCTGTGACACCAACTAATTCCATGGGACAACTAATGAAAAAACAGGATCGGGAGTGAGGTCACAGGGCTAAAC
>NC_133775.1:68096312-68140645 GCF_003597395.2 Chelonoidis abingdonii | reverse complement strand
CCAGAGGTTGGCCAGGAAATCCGGGGCCAGGACCAGGCTGTTGAGCCGGTACCAGAGCATGGACAGGATCAGTTGATTAAGTACCAATGCCCTCCCCCGAAGGGATCGGCACCGGAGTAGTCCTGTCCATTTCCGGAGCCGCTCCGTCACCCTGCCCACCAAACCATGCCAGTTCTCTGGCGGAGATGGATGCGTGGCAGAAAGGTAAACGCCGAGATAGAGCAGCGGACCCGCTCTCCACCGGATGGCCTGAAGCGCAGGTGGGAGGGAGCTTGCCTGCCATCCATCCCCAACCACCAGGCCAGAGCTCTTGACCTAGTTGACCCAGGCGGAGGAGCCCGCCAAGTACACAGCCTGGCAAGCCTCCACCCGCACCAAGTCGCCTGGGTCCTGGACCACGAGGAGCACATCGCCAGCGTATGCTGACAGGACCAGCCGCAGCTCCGACTCCCGAAGCACCAACCCCATCAACCTCTTGCGGAGGAGACAGAGGAAGGACTCGATCGCCAGAGCATACAGCTGGCCTGAGATGGGGCATCCCTGCCGCACTCCCCACCCGAAGCTAACCGGCTCGGTCAGGGTCCAGTTGAGCCTGACCAGACACTCCGCAGAAGCGTACAGCACCTGGAGAAAACCCACAAAGTGGGGTTCGAAGCCGAAGGCTCGCAGAGTGCCCAGGAGATACCCGTGATCCACCCTGTCGAATGCCTTCTCCTGATCTAGGGACAAGAAGGTGAACAACAGGCCATCCCTACACCCTAATTCCAGAAGGTCCCGGACTAGATACAAGTTATCAAAGATCATGCGGCCCGGGACGGTGTAGGTCTGGTCTGGATGGACCACGTCTGCCAGCACGGACCCCAGCCGCAGTGAGATGGCATTCGCAACGATTTTGTAGTCCGTGCTGAGGAGCGAGACGGGACGCCAATTCCGTAAGTCGCGGAGGTCCCCCCTCTTCGGCAATAAGGTGAGCACAGCTCGCCTGCACAGGAGAGGGAGGACCCCGCTCTGCAAAGACTCAGCCCAGACGATGACCAGGTCTGGGCAGAGGACGTCCCAAAACACGTGGTAGAACTCCACAGTCAGCCCGTCCATGCCCGGAGATTTATTGGTGGGCATGTGACGGAGGACTTCCAAGAACTCAGCCAGAGTGAGAGGCAGCTCTAGCCAGTCCCAGTTGCCGGTGCTGACCATCGGGAGTCCGTCCCAGAGCACTCTGCAAGCGTTAGGATCAGTCGGATCCGGGGAGAAAAGAGTCACGTAGAAGGCCCTGGCTCTCTTGCACATCTCCGCCGGATCCGTGAGGGGGGTGCCGTCCTCCACCAGGAGGCAAGTGACGTGCTTCTTGGCCCCCCTCCTTTTCTCCAGGGTGTAGAAGAAGTGGGAGCCGTGATCCATCTCCCGAAGGAGGTGGATGTGGGATTGAACAAAAGCACCCCGGGCCTGATGTTCTTCAAGGGCCCGGAGCTCCTCCCGCTTCTCCCGGCACGCTCCGCAGAGGGATGGATCCTCTGGGCTGGCGTCAGATGCCTCTCCAGCTCCAAGACCTCCCGCTCCAGCTACTCTATCACCACATCCCTCGACTGGCTGGTGCCCAGGGTGTAGTCACAGCAGAAGAGCCGGGCGCGCACCTTCCCCAGATCCCACCACCGCTGCGCCAAGGAAAAGGCGCGCCACTGCCCTCGCCAGGCCAGCCAGAACTCCCAGAAAGACACCACGAAGCCCGCATCCTCCAGCAAACTATTATTAAAGTGCCAATAGGCCAGCCCCGGCCTCTACGTGCAGAGAGAGGCTGTCACGGTGGCAAGATGGTGATCCGAAAAGGGGGCCGGCCGAACGCTGGAGGAGTGGGCCTGTGAAAGGTGGAAACGCGACAGGTAAATGCGGTCCAGCCGGGAGTGGCGCGACCAATGGGCCTCCACCCGGACGAAGGTGAACATTGAGACGTCGTCCGGATGGTGGTCGCACCAAACGTCCACCAGGGAGTGGCGTTCGACGATCTCCCGGAGGACGTCCGCGGTGGCTCAGTCCCCTAGTGGTCCGGTTCCTCGAGGGTGGTGTTAAAGTACCCCCCCAGGACCAGGCACTCACGAGGATCCAGGGAGCCGAGGAAGGAGGACACCTGCTGATAAAAACGCAACCTCTCCGGGCCCGATGTTGGGGCGTAAACATTGATGAGATTAACCACAAGCCCCTCCATGCGGACCCGGAGGTGAAGCAGGCGGCCAGGCACAGCCTCACAGACCCCCAGCACCTCGGGCCGTAGGTCAGGGGAGAACAGGGTCACCACTCCAGCCGCGCAAACCGAGAAGTGGCTAAAGTAGGCCCCGTCCCCCCACTCCATCCACCAGCTAGCTTCAGGGGCCGGATCCGTATGGGTCTCCTGCAGGAAAACCACAGAGTACCCCCACTCCTGGAGGAAGGAGAGCACCTGGCTCCTGCGGAGACCCATCCTACAGCCCCAGGTGTTTAAAGTGGCAAAGATGATCGGTGCCATGAGAAGGTCTGGGGGGGATCCTCACCGGTAGACACGCCCACGGCCTCCGGCAGGCCGCACAGCAATCCGTGACCTACCCCGTAAGTGAGTAAAGAGTCACGGAAGAGGCGGACCCGCTGGTAGGCCGCGGCGGCCTGCTTCCCGGTCCTCTTACCCTCCCCCATGAGGGCCCTCGCGGCCCGGAGGATCCTGATGGAAATCCCCCCACCGCTGGAGCGCAAGCTGGACTTTGTTACGGGAGCCAGGGACGTCCTCAAGGAACTCCCGCAGCTCCTCCCTCAGCGCATGGGGGCGTGGGGTCACTGATCGATGACTGTCCCCCAGTGGGGCCCCCGTCACAGCCCCGTGGCCCACCGAGGCGGGCAGGCAGGGGGCAGACCCCCGACGTGGCGTCCGATGGGCTGACGCCACGCGACCCGCCCCGCTCCCCAGTTCAACAAGGGGGGGCGGAAGGAGAACAGCAGCCCCTGGTGGGTCGGGACAAGGAAAAAACTAGCGTGAAGCCGCTCCCTGGGGGGTATTCCCAGGGGCGGCACTGGCATCACAGGAGGTGGGGGGACAAGGACAGGGCTAACAGGAGTAGGGGGGATCAGGGAGAGAATCTGGAAGGGGGTAGAGGCAGGATCCTGAGCCTCATAGTTGAGCCACTGGACGGTGGCTCCTCCTGGCCAGGCTCAGGGATCTGGGAAGTAGGAAGGGGACCCCTAACGATGCCGGGCTCAGCCACTGTGGCACGTGCGGCAGCAGCCTCGGCATCCAGAGATAGATGTTTGTCAATGGGGTCCCTGCCTAGGAAGGAGGGCGGGTCCTCCACACCCAAGAGGGACACCCCTGGGAACCGGGTCCGGCAGCGGGGCACTGGCCGTCGCCCAATGGGCTCGCGGCCATCAACAGGGTGCCACCCGCAGCCGGGCTTGATGGAAGAATCCAGGGGACCCTCAGAGGTGGAGCAGAAGCAAGCAGCGGTTAGGGGAAGGGAACTCGGGACAGGGGGACCCGGGGTGAGGTCGCCCAGATCGAGGCCCGCTGGCAGAGGGTCGTCCTCCCCCTGCGTGACTGGGGTCAGACCCAGGGCCTCGATCTCCTCGTAGATGGAAGGGAGATCACCATCCACCACCCCAGGGCCCTCCCCGCTAGCACCCGAGGCGATACCCACCTCAGCGCTCGCAGAGCTTCGAGTGGGAAGGGGGCGAGAGAGGCTCCCTCGGGGGCTTCCACGGGAAGGGACCCCGGAGGAGGGGCGGCGTTACCTTCCGGTGCTGCCACGATGTCCCCAGCCGGCACCACAGAACGGGAGTCATCAGGGGGCAAGGCGGAAGGCTCGTCATCGGTGCCCCCCTTCCTGCTCTTCCGGGGGGCCTCTCGAATCTGAAAGGATGTAAGGAGGCTCGAGCCTTCCGCTTGCCCCGCTTCTCCTGCACTAAGGACCAGCCCTCCATGGCATCATCCGGGGGCTGGCTAACAGGGGTCGGGTCGGGGGCAAGGGCAATGGCTCAGGGACTCAGGGGAGGCAGTGGTGGGACAGCAGAAGCGAGGGAGGATTCCCCCTGGGGCGAGCCCTCTCCCACGCCCGGCGGTATCTCCCGCCGCACCCTCCTCCACAGTGGTGGGACCGAGAAGGAGGAGGAGGGGCAGCTTTCGGGTGCCGGGCAGCCAGGGGTGCCGGTGATGACAGGGCCGGCACCGTGCCGGGGCTCGGGGGTCCCGGACGCTCCTCCGTGCTGGGCCAAGGCAATCCCTCCGGACGTGCCCCATCGCCCGGCAGAGGTAGCACCGGGCCTCCCCCGTTGAATAATGCACCCGGTAGTGGGCTCCCTGGTAGGGGACCAGAAAGGACCCCTCGAGCGCCTCCCCGCACGCCCGCCGGCGCAGTTGAAGCTGCACTTGCCGGCGGAACGAGAGGACGTGACGGAGGGCGGGGTCCTTGCAGCCCAAGGGGAGAGGGCTGATGACGGAGATGGGGCGCCCCAGGGCAGAAAGGGCGGGCAACAGGGCGGCATTGGGCAGGAAGGAGGGACGGAGGTCAGGATTAAGCGGACCCCCAGGTCTTCCAACGGCTCCAGGGGGACGAACACGCCCCCACCGCCAGGCCCGTCTCTACCGCCTCCTGGGCGGCGGCCTCCGATGCCAGGAAGAAGACCACCTTCCCGTACATTTTGGAGGCCGCCACGAATGGCCGTGGGCCCCACCACCCTCACCAACGCCCGCACGTAGGTCTCCACGTGGGGCGAGGCGGGCACCAGGAGGCAACGGACGCCATGCTTCCTGGTCAAGGTGGGAAAGGGCCCCGGCCGCTGTAGATGGTGGTGGAAGCGGCGGTCGGAGGAGCAGCGGCAGGCGGGGGGCGCCGCCACCTGGGCGTATGCCCTGGGGGCCGGGGGAGGGACACCCGCAGAGCTGTGGAGGGAATAGCGGGGAGGGATGCCGCAGCCGGTAGTGGGGCCGCGGCAGCAGGGGGGCAGTCCTGCCATGGAGGGCCTGGCCTTTCTAGCGGGGCCCTTACCCTTCTTCCCACCCCGACCCTTCCCACCGGCTGGGGGGCTCCCCCCGAATCAGAAGGGGCGAGGGACGTGGCAGCAGCGGAGGTCTCCCAGTACTCGCCGCTGCCAGTGCCCCAGCAGGGGCGGTGGTAGGTGGATCGGCAGCGGCGGTTGAGGTAGAGGCTAGGGCAGTGGACACGGGGGCAGGTGGAGGGGGGCAGTGGGAGCATCGCGAGGGGCCTCCCCCGCCGCGTCCCCCGCCATAACGAGAGCGGGGAGGGGGACAAACAGCGAGGGGAGGGGAAGGAGAGGAGGCGACCACCCCTCCCCGCTAGGCTGCAGGCAGGGGAGGAGGGTGCCAGAAAGGGAAGGCTAAAGGGGCGTGGGGGAGCAACCAAGGACCTAGGGGTGGGGAGGGTTCAGGGCACCGACGCAGAGGGGAGTTCCGGCTCCTCTAGTTGCACTAGGGGATCAGAGGGGACAACGGCAGAGGGGGGGGGTGCAGTGAACAAGGGGAAACTCAAATGGGGGAAGGGCACAAGCGCATGGGAGGGGGGCGTGGGCGCACGAGGGGAGGGACCAATCAGGGCTGGGGGAGCACAGGGTGGGGGGGAAGGGGCGAGCTGGGAATGGGGCAGAGGGACCACGGGGATAGCTGCAGGGCTGGGGCAGAACTATCAGGGCCACAGAGGGGAAATAGGTGGGGCGGACAAATGTGGCAAAGGAAAGGGTCAGTCCAAGTCCAGGGGGAGGGGGGGTGCACTCATGGGCACTTGTGCCAAAAAGTCAATGGTGAGCTGCTGCAGGCCCAAATGATGGAAGCGGGCGTGGTGAGCCAGGCGAGCAGCTCAGTCCCAGAGGCAGGAGGCCGAAGCAGAAGGAAAACAGCCAGCGGGGGTGGTGGAGGGGGCAACAATGGTGGTGGGGGCGAAGGGGGACACGGATGGACCGGAGGCAGGCTCCACACCACACCCTTGGTATCCTAGCAAACACAGTCCAAACCCCCACCACAAGAGCACAGTTTGAAAAAGACTCAGTCCAGAAAAGCCCCCTCCACAGTGGTCTTCACGTGGTCTCCCAGCAGCAGGAGGTCCTCTCCTCCTGCTCCTCCTCCTCCTTCTCCTCGGGGCTCCACCAGCTCCCAGCAACAGCCACAGCAGTCCCAGCAGCTCCAGGTCGTGGTGGTCTGGTGTCCAGGCAGGAGGGACCCTGCTCAGATGGTGGTGTCCGCAGCAACAAGAGCTAGGGTCCCTCACTCCCCCCTTCTCTGGAAAGCAGACCTTCAGCAGCCGTCTCCTCCCCCCCAGGGCTGTAGGTGGAGCAACAGCAGCAGTTGAGGGTGGGGGGAGGGTGAGGGGATCAGCAGCCAGTCAACTAGAGGGTAGCAGAGAAGTGGGGAGGTGGGGATGGAAGTGGTGGTGTCTGGCCCTCCAAGGGAGCAGCAGGAAGAGCAGCAGCAGCAGCGAGGGCCCAATGCTCAGCAGGAACAGCAGCAGCAGCAGCAGCCCCCTCCCTCCTTCCCTCTACAGCAGAAGAATAGAAGGGAGAATTACTGGCCACTGAAGAAGCAGGTTTCTGTTCCCTGAGTGACCAGAGCAGGGGCTGCAGTAGAGTAATCAGGAACCTGCTAGAACCAATTAAGGCAGACTGGCTGCAGGTGTACTAATCAGCCTATCAAGGCAGGCTAATTAGGGCACCTGGGTTTAAAAAGGAGCTCAATCCAGTCAGGTGGGGGAGGGGGGCAGGGAGCCAGAGGAGAGGAAGTGCATGTGAGGAGCTGGGAGCAAGAGGCACAAGGAGCTGAGAGTCAGAGGGTGTGCTGCTGAAGGACTAAGGAGTACAAGCGTTATCAGACACCAGGAGGAAGGTCCTATGGTGAGAATATAGAAGGTGTTTGGAGGAGGCCATGGGGAAGTAGTCCAGGGAGTTGTAGATGTCATGCAGCTGTTACAGGAGGCACTATAGACAGCTGCAATCCACAGGGGCCTGGACTGGAACCCAGAGTAGAGGGTGGGCCCGGGTTCCCCCCAAACCTCCCAACTCCTGATCAGACACAGGAGAAGCTGACCCACACTGTGGGGAAGATCACTGAGGTGAGCAAATCTGCCAAATAAGTGCAGGACCCACCAAGGTAGAGGAGGAACTTTGTCACAAAGGCTAATGGATAGCACTACACTTCCACTCATAGAACTTATTAGAGTTCTGAACAGTAAGAACCAATCAGAGCCCTCACTGAGAGCTGAAACAGAACTCTCACCTTGTTATTTGCTACTCTAGGCATTATCCTAGACTCTACACAACATGTGTTTGGCACGATCGTTGCAGGGGCTGAAATCCCGATTTCAGCTTATGAGAGACCAACACCCAAGCAAACTATTTCTTATAGCATCATCAACACCATATTTCTACAGTAGCCGGCTGAGGCGCTGGGCTGATTTAATGTCTGTATTCCCACTACAGATATTGTCCAGAATCATTTTGGGAAAAATGAGTGGCTGTTAAGTGTTGGCTTTCTCAGATCAGCATAATGTCTGTTTCTATGTGTGTTTTCAAAACGCTTTAGCTCCATGACAGCTGCTTGAGGCAAGGAAGCACCAGATAAATTGTTGACCACTGTGGAGCCTGGGCACATTAATAAAAAATCATTGTGTATCCTTGCTGCTGGGGACAGGAGAATGGGTAGCTGCTGCTGCAGAGCTCAGACTGTTGTGGCTGGATTGACTGAAACCCACATGCTAATCACCTGTGACCCTAAACAGTCTTCATTCTAGGAAGATTCTTCATGGGATGCTGCTGGGAACTTTGAAGAGATTTCAACCCACATTATATACAGGGGTTTGTTAGGGATGTAAATATATACACTACTAGGCATTGGCTGTTGGGGGATATCCGCGCATCTGAAGCAACTGCTGATCCAAGAGTGAAATTCATCCCTAACCAGAGAGCCTATGCACTTAGCTTTCACATCACCCGTCCAAATAGGGCATGAGTGGTGTATGTGCCTAGCACTGGCCCTCTGCACAGGGTGTTCACCCAACATGTACTATTTACAGCTCACAACATGTTGGGAGCAGTTCAAGAAGAGGAAAGATGATTCACTGCTGTTCCTGGAATTCAGAAGACCCTGGTTAATCCTTTGCTCTGCCACAGACTTTCCTGTATTTCCTTGGGCAAGATACTTATGCTCTCTGTGTTTCAGTTTCCCCCTCTGTACAATGGGGATAACAGCATTGCCCTGCCTCACAGGCATATTCTGAGGATAAATACATTAAAGGCTTCAAGGTGCTCACATACTGCAGAAACAGGGACCTTTTAGAGATGGAATAACCTCACATGTACTGATAAACAGCATTGCTTTACAGCATTCCCGCCCTTTCTCTCATTCCGAGGAGGGACAGCTACCATAACTCCAGTGCTGGGGTCTGTGGACTCGGTTCAGCCCTGGAGTAAGTGGGTGCAAAATCCTTTGAAGTGAAAGAGAGTGGAACTCCTAGAGTGCGATTTAACCTTGGGTGTCAGATTTACCCAAGATATGCAGATCCAAAGTCTGGGTGAATATTCAGCTTAGCCAATGGCCAAGGTGGGTGGTAATAAAATGGTAGCATTTTTACTACATTCTAGAACAGCTCTCAGAATTTAAGAGGAAAGTGAGCCTGAAAAATGGGGCACTGGTGCCAATTCTGCTCTCATTACATTGGTGCAAAGCAATGTTCAATAGGTCCCCTGAGGGAGTTACTCCAGAGTTACATGAGTGTAACTGATAGCTGCCCTTTGCCCTAAGGGTTCCACCCCAGCGGCACTCCATGCAGGAGATATGTGAGAAGTGCTGCAAAGGTGGTTCTAACCTACCTTTTCACTCCCCCAACCTCCAGAGCTGCTGAAGAGTGTTCTGATATTGGCTGGGAGCAGCCCCCAAGGGACAGTTCCACCATCAGGAGTTCAGGTCTCCTCTTCTCCAGGAAAGGAGCATTTGAGGCTTGCATTCCAGATCGATGCTGGAACCAGGACACCAGAAGCAATGGAAGCTCCAGGAGGAGGTATCCCCAAGCCAGCCAGCAGAGGCATAGAACAGCCATGAGCTGTGTGTTCACAAGAAGGGACAAAGCTAAAAGGTGTTAGTGGAGTTGCAGGCCAGTGCTAGGTGGGATAAATAGGTCGCAGGCTGTGCTGCTTGGGAATATTTTTTCCTTGTGAACATTTTTGATTTTTTTCATTTTTCCTCAAATCTTTTCTTGTAATTTTCCAGGGTTTTTAAATTTTTATTGATTTTTATAAACAATAGAAAATACAAATGAATAAATGACTTACACCTTGTATAGGTTTTCATATATCATGCATTTCACGGGCTCCCGAGTAGAATTATTATGCAAGTTTACCACTTGTCAAAGATGCAAACACGATAGTACAAAGCCAGTCAATACTACATGACATAACACATTTGGGTAGGGGTTACAGTAATAAAATCAGAAGAGAGATACCTGTGATTGGGTCCCCAAGGTGCAACAAGGTGCTGAGCCTTTTGTCCCACCAACCAGGGGTATCCCTCTCACACTGTGATGCTGTTGGCAAACTACATTTACACAGACATCCACAGACAGGGGCACACCCAACTGAATTACATGAATGCTTTGCCAGCCACTCATGAACCAACAATAGGGAGGCTCTGGCCAATTCCCCCCAGCTCCCCAGCCTTGCACCCCAAACCTATACTGTCTTGCCCTGTTCAGAAGCCTGGCTGGTGTAATTAGTTTATTAAGTAGCTCGCTGTTCCCTCGACGTGGAGAGGACACACATTAGCTTTTGTAACTTGAGCTGAGATTTCCCAAGCACTTCAACCAAAACACACTGTTTTACTTAAAATATAAAACAGATTTATTAACTACAGGAAGATAGATTTTAAGTGATTATAAGTATCAAGCATAGAGATCAAAGTTGGTTACTTAAGCAACAAAACAAATTCGCAGTCTGAGTTTTACAAACTAAACAGGATTTGAATCAAGCAGTATCTCCCCTTGACAGATGGTAGAAGCAGGTTACAGATCCTCAGTACACAGGCTGGGACTCTTTTCCAGCCTGGGACTAGTTTCTTCCAGGTGTTGAGTTGCAGGAGGAGAAAGAGAGGTCAAGTGGTGATGTCACTTCCCCACTTTTATAGTTTCTTCCAGCTTGCTGGACAGATCTATGCTTATGACATGAGTGTCTGCTCCCTTTGGCCAAACAGTCTCCATTCTCAGAGAGAACACATAGGCAAGTCTTCTGGGATGGCTGCTGGGAGAGTGGATTCCGTTTAGTGGACCCTCAGCATGTCTGGTTATTCTTTTGTTGTAGCTGAAAGGCTGGTTGTGGGCTTTCCCAACCTCACAACATATTTCAGCAACACATACATGGCAAAATTTCATAATGTCCCATATAACCCCATAGCACATGCAATCCAATAGGATATTAGTGTTCAATAGATCAAGACTTTTAAAATGATACCTCATAAGGCATACTTTGTACAAAACATATCATAATTATATGACAATGGTGAACATGGGGACTCCAGGATGCTACTCTGAGGTATGGAGTATCACAGTATATAAACAGGAAAAGCAAAGAAGGTGGGAACTAGAAGAGAGAAATAGAGGAGGGGTTAGGTGAAATGGAGATCCGACATTCCCTGAGCCATTTTCAGTTTTGTTTTGTTTTTTTGAAAGACTAAGAACCCCAAAACCAAAAATGTTTTCACCTATTTTGGCAAAAGCACAATATTTTTTTAAAGAAACTGGAATTCTTTTGGTGAAAAACTCTCACTTTATTGGAAAATGATTTGATGAGAAATTTTTCACCAGCTCTAGTGATAGGACCTACAGCTGCCTTTGTGACTATCCCCAAACTCCAAACTTTTGACATTCCCCCATCATTATTTTTACATCTAGTTTTGCAGTGTTGATGCTGGACATAAAGGATGATTCTAAGAGGGACTAAAATATCTGCCTGTAAATGTGGTGGGAGTATGGGAAGAAGATTCCTTCAATTGCAGAGCATGCAAAAAAACAAGATAGGAGGCAGGAGGAGCAGACAGGTGAGAGTGAGAGAGGAGCTGCACTCAGAGCTGATAATTATAAGGGAGGTCTCCTCCAGTGCTCTGCTACTGGATTTTTGATTGGTAATTATAAGAAATTTGCTGGAGCAAAACCACTGCCAGCCAGTTCTGTGGAGATGAGAAGTTTGTATGCATTGGGACATAGGGAATTAATTCAAGAGTTTATTTGCTTTATGCACAATAGTGTGTTTAGTGTACTGTGTAATATGCAATACAGCGTTCCCTGGACAGACTACTCTGTCAGAATGCACTATGGTCTCCCCTCTTGCTGACATATTTCAATGCATCACAGAAATCGCATGGCTCTGGTGCATTATGGGAAATGTAGTCTGGTCAGTGAGCCTGGAGAGTCCATAGAAAGTGGCAACATGAGGCACCCAAACAACAACTCCCATGAGGCACCATGGCTGCTCAGTTTAATGGAAAACAGGCAAATTGAAAGATGTTTCATTTTGATTGAAAACATTGACACAAAGTGTTTCAATAGTCCCAAATTGAAAGTTTTGTTTTTGAGTGTTCAGTTTTTTAAGGAAAAGTCATCATTTTCACACCAAATTCAATTTTGTCAAAACCCCAGTTTTCCATCAAACTCCAGTTTCAATGAAAAATTTCAACCATCCATAACTCTAATTGTCATAGACCTGAGTAGATGAAAGAGCAAAGAGACCATGTGAAACAGGCTCTCCTTTTAGGTCACTCCAAGATGGAAGGGGCAGTAAGCACCTTGGAGGACAGCATTAGAATTCAAAATGATCTTGATAGATTGGAGAATTAGTCTGAAATCAATAAGCCTAAACTCAGTACAGACAAGTGCAAAGTGTATGACTTAGAAATGAAAAATCAAATGCACAACTAGAAAATGGGGAATAACTGGCTAGGCAGCAGTACTTAATCTGGGGGGTTTAGTGGATCACAAACTGAATGTGAGTCAAAAGTGTGTTGCTGCTGTGAAAATGTCAAAGATTCTGGGATGTTGTGATGGGGTGTACCAGGCCCAAAGCCCCCCCCTGCAGAAGGCCTTGTGGTCCTACCACACCCTGCCCCAGAAAACAGCAGGGAAGGTGGGTCCTCTTAGCTGCCCAGAGAGGCTGTGTGGAAGCAGCCAACCAGATTGAAGCTGGAGGGAAGCAGCCAATCAGGGTCCAGCAGGCTCATATGAAAAGGGATGCAGTAGTCTTCTGGCTGGAACCAGAGGAGTAGACATGGTGCTCCTAGCTGGCTGCTGGGACTCAAGAGCAGTTGCTGGCAGGGACCAGGGAGCAAGGCTGCTGGGCTGGCCACTGTGATTCAAACATGAGTGAAGAAGGTTAAGGTGCCACAGGGAAGTGGCCCAGGGAAACATAATGAGTAGTTAAAGGGATGCAGCAAACAGCTGCTACTTATAGGGTCCCTGGGTCAGGACCCAGGGTAGTAGGTGGGCCAGATTCCTCTCAACAGCCTGTGGGGAAATGGCTTAAGCCCAGAGTAAAAGGAGTTTAACCAGGCCCAGAAATCTATTTGTTTGAGTTCACAAGGACAGAGTGTGACTTGGCTGGAGGGCTGAGTCACCAAAGATCCACCTAAAGAGGGGAGTAGCAGACATGAGATACTGTGAACTGAGAAAAAAATGCAGGCATGCACCCAGCTAGCAAGAGGCACTCACAAGAGGCAAGTAACCCCGATCACAGATGTATTAACAGGTGTCATACCTCACAGGAGCTAATTGTTCCACTCTACTTGGAAGTGGTGAGGTCTCAGTTGGAATAGTGTGTCCAGTTTTGGGCACCACATTTTAAGCAAGATGTGTACAAATTGGAGAGAGTCCACAGGAGAACAATGAAAATGACAAGAGGTTTAGAAAACCTGACTTCTGAGGAAAGGTTGAAGAATTAGCCATGTTTAGTCCAGAGAAAAGAAGGCTGAGGGAGGACATGATGACAATCTTCAAATATATAAAAGGAGCTAGGGATATACGGAGATATGTTCATGCTAGCTTTCATCAAGCTAGTGCACTAAAACCTGCCACATAGCACAGGCAGCAGCAAAAGCTGACACGGGCTAGCTGCCCTTGTACGTATCCATGGGGTGTAGGTGAGTTTGTATTTGAGGGAGCTAGCCGATGCTGCCACTTGCCACTGCCCTACCTCTGCTACCATGGCTACACTAGTATTGTTAGCACACTAGCTTGATGAGAGCTATCATAAATATGTGTACAACAGCTGGGAATTACACCCAGCTCCAAGTGTAGACACAGCCAAGGAGGATGGTGATTAGTTGTTCTCCATATCCCTGAAGGTAGAATTAGAGGTCATGGGTTTAGTTTGCAGCAAATATGGTGCCAACCTATAACAAGGGGAATAAGGACAACCCAGGGAATTACAGACCAGTCAGATTAACTTCAGTACCCAGAAAGATAATGGAGCAAATAATTAAGCAATCCATTTGCAAAAGCCTAGAAGATACTAAGGTTATAAGTAACAGCATGGATTTGTCAAGAACAAATCATGTCAAACCAACCTGAAAGGTCTCTTTTACAGGGTAACAGGCCTTGTGAATGGGGGGAAAGTGGTAGATATGATATATACTAATTTTAATAAAACTTTGGATACTGTCTTGCATGACCTTCTCATAAACAAACTAGGGCAATACAGCCTAGATGGAGCTACTATAAGGTGAGTGCATAACTTGTTAGAAAACCTTTCCCAGAGAGTAGTTATGAGTTGTTCACGGTCAATCAGGAAGGGAATATTGAATGGGATCCTGCATGTATTGGTCCTAGGTCTGGATCTCTTCAATATCTTTATCAATAATTTAGACCAGTGGTTCTCAAGCAGGGGTATGTGTTCCCCTTGAGGTATGCAGAGGTCTTCCGGGGGCACATCAGCTCATCTAGATATTTGCCTAGTTTTGCAACATGCTACATAAAAAGCACTAGTGAAATAGTATGAACTAAAATTTCAAGAGACAATGACTTGTTTATACTGTTCTAAAAACTATGCACTGAAATATAAGTACAATATTTATATTCCAGTTGATTTATTTTATAATTATGTGTTAAAAATGAGAAAGAACGTAATTTTTCAGTAATAATGTGCTGTGACACTTTTGTATTATTATATCTGATTTTGTAAGCAAGTAGTTTTTAAGTGAGGTGAAATTTGGGCGTATGCAAGACAAATCAGACTCCACAAAGCGGTACAGTAGTCTAGAAAGATTGAAAACTACTGATTCAGATAATGGCATAGAGTGTACACTTAGAGTTTGTGGATGATACCAAGCTGGGAGGGGTGGCAAGTGAGTTGGAGGATAGGATTAACATTCAAAATGATCTGGACAAACTGGAGAAATGATTTGAAGAAAAGATGATGAAATTCAATACGGATAAATGCAAAGTACTCCACTTAGGAAGGAACAATCAGTTGCACATGTACAAAATGAGAAATGACGGCCTAGAAAGGAGTACTGCGGAAAGGGATCTGGGGGTCATAGTGGACCACAAGCTAAATATGAGTCAATAGTGTAACTCTGTTGTAAAAAAAAAAAGCCAACATCATTCTGGGATGTATTAGCAAGAATGTTGTAAGCAAGACACAAAAAGTAATTCTTCCATTCTACTCCATGCTGATTAGGCTTCAGTTAGAGTATTGTGTCAAGTTCCAGCTACTTTGTCCAGATGTCAGTCTCAATCCTTGCTACAGATAACTAGGTTGTCCAAATATGCTGCCTCATATTGACTGTGCTTTTGGAGTAATCGGCCCATCAAATGTTGGAAAGTGGCTGCCACCAAGTGTAAACTCAAGGGCCTGGTCTTAAAATGAAATAGGCCAAGCAGCATAGAAAAAGCCACCTGCTCCAATGTTAAAGAATTTGCCAGTACCCCTTTGTAACATCCTCAGTGGTGACATATTGAGCTTCTTCCAGTTGATCTAAGAGTTGGCACAGAGTAAGCATCAAATTTAGAAATTGTGCTCACTTTTCTAAAATCTATACACCAGCACAATATGCCTCCTTCAGTCACTCTGGGATCCTTCTATCACTCCAGTTCTAACATGGTCCTGATATCTTTCTCAATGACTCCCCTCAACTTGTTGGGGATTGGTTTGAGCCTTTTCTATATTACTTTACAGGGTTCTGTATTAATAAAATATTGTGCCAGGAATGTCTTCCTAGGAAAATGCAGTAAACTTGTTCTCTCTTTTTCTTCCCTGTGTTGTTGGACTAAGTTGTCCATGGCTTTATCACCTCATAAGAGTTTTGCCACTTGGCCATTTACTTTGATTCCAAGCTTGGAAGTAGTAACAGGACTGTCACCCAGCTGAAAGACACACATCTGCACCCCTTTATTATGCTGTAGTTGTTCCTGTGCTTCCTCAAGATTTGCTTTAGCATATGCCCCCCCAGCTTCCAAGCTCTTGCGTAACTTTAAAACATACTGCACTAGGTTTTCAGCTCCTGGTGCTTGGCTTTCCCAGGTTTCCCATACCAGGTCTTGTATATCCCCTGTTGAGGCTTGGGGCACTTCTCTGATGGTGAAGAATAAGACTGCAAGTAGTTGGTCTCATGTCAGGATCCTGGCCAATGAATTTCTTGATCATCCTCTTGAGTATCTGATTGAATCTTTCCGCTAGGTCATCCATCTGCAGGTGGTATACGTATGTGCATAATGCCTTGATTTTTAGCAGTTCTCATACTTTGTTCATCAGTCAGGATATGAAATTCATCCCCTGGTCTGTTAGGACTTGTTTGGAAAGCCCTACCCATACAAAGACCTTCAGCAGCTCATTAGCAATAGTCTTAGAAGTTGTAGATTGGAGTGGTATGGCTTCCAGATATCTGGTGGCATAGTCCACTATGACAAGTGTATGCTGATGGCCAGAGGCGCTCCTCCCTCTGGGGCCTATAAGGTCAATTCCTATACTTTCAAAGGGAGTCTCCACTAAGGGGAGAGGTATTAGTGGAATCCTCAGGATTCCCTTAGGAACCATTAATTGGCATTTGAGACACAAAGCTCAGAAATTCTTGACTTCCTTAAAGACCTCTGGCCTAAAGAATTGGGCCAGGAGCTTGACTGCACCTTGTTCTTCCCAAGATGGCCCGCACATGGGGTTGCATGTGCCAGATTCAGTAATTTGCAGTGATATGCACAGTGTACTAGATGTTGTGTCCATATTTTAAGGGCAAAGTGAAAGTACTGCTGTGGCTTTAAGGGATCAACCTTGTCATCTTCTATCATGGCTACTTGTTTGAAGGCTCGATTCAAGTTCTCATTATTCCTTGTATCACATGGAAGTCTGAGAGCCTGATTAGCTTCACCAGGTTCAGTTGCAGAGGAGGTGCTATATTTGGGCCATGGACAGCCCTTCTCAATGGTCTTCCATCCCCCTGGCATCAGCTCCAGCATTTGTTGTCTCTATTATGTCTATGAAGGGTAGCTCCTCTGTCTCATACCTACCTCTGCTCTCTCCTTTCTATGCATTTCTCCTTTCAGGATTTTCTTTTCTTGGACTGGGAGGTAAGAAGATCAGTGTCCATAAAAGGCCCCTACATCTCCTCTGGGTGTCTTCCTTGGGCTTAAGGGATATCTCTGTAAGACATCTGGGAAATACAGCCAATCGTGGCCTAATTCACAGAGTAAGGGAAGTCCAGAGACACACATACTGTCATCCAGTCTTGGTTCCCATCAACAGTCAGTCTTACTGTCATAGAATCATAGAATATCAGGGTTGGAAGGGACCTCAGGAGGTCATCTAGTCCAACCTCCTGCTCAAAGCAGGACCAATTCCCAGTCATGCTTGGATACTACAAAATATCTCCATGGATATATTTAATAGGGATTTCCCTTTTCTTGAGTTTCCCTACCACTTCAGTTATCTATTCCTGGACAAATGTCTGGTCACACTCTCTGTCCACAATGGCTATGGTCTTTTAACCCTCTGCTTTGACTGGGATTGTTAGTTTCCCTGGGCTTTTTTTCAGTGCCCTATTCTCTGCAGTTCAGACCTATCCAAAGTTACACTCTATGTAGGGGCAGTCATGAAATCTGTGCCTCAGTTGTCCACAGGAGTAACAGGCTATTGTGTCTGTCCCTTGTTTTCTAGTGTCTGGGTTACCCTCTTTCTGAGATGCACTGGGACCTCTCTCCTATGCAGGCATGGGGCAAGGTGCTAGCAGGGCACTTTAGGCCACAGACCTACTGTAGCAGTGAAATCTGTCCCACCGACTTTGAATGAAGTGTTTGCCTGCCCCCTAACCTGTCCATCAACCAGTCAGCTATCTGCATTTTCTTGGGGTTTTCTTGAAAGAGGCTACCACTCTTGAACCCCAGCCCATTTTCTTTTCCAGTGTATCTCAGGACCCTCTACAGAGGAAATAACTGCTCCAAACAGTTTGAGTAGCCATATAGTCCTCCATGAGGTGGCCTCAGCTAGAGTTACTGGTTGGTGTCTACAAACCCAGTCTCAGGCCAGAGGGAGAAGAATCTTTATGAACTGCTCCATAATTATGAGTTCAGCTGACTGGGGTCCCACCCAGGATTCTGGCTTTAACCAGTGCTAGCAGAAGTCCTTAAGTCTTTAGGTGATCACCCGTGGTAGCACTTGTGGCAAAAACGCGGGAGGTAGGTGTCTACATCTAGGCCTAGCATGTCCAGTATGGCTGCCTTCACTTGCTCGTAACCCTGGGCCGCTGCATCATCAGGCCCCTGGTATGCTGCCTGAGCTTCCCTGATAAGTATTGGGGCGAGCTGGATTGTCCACTGGGTCAGAGGCCAGGGGAAGCCATGGAGGCTTTCTCAAAAGTTACCAGGAATGATTCCAGGTCATTGTCTGTCGTCATCCTGGGGAGCGTCAGGCTCGGAGTGGTTCCCTGAATTATGGGAGACGTATTCCCTATGAAGGCAGGACTCTGAGGGGTAGCAGCCAGTACTAGCTCTGTCACCCATTGCAACAACAGTTGCTGGTGGGACGCCATCTGTTTGAACAGCTGTTGTTGTCTCTGTTGATGTGCTTGTGAGTCAGCCAGCCATTGCAGGAGCAGATTCACCTCCTTAGTCTCGTGTATATAGAAAAAAAGGGAGGGAAGAATATATTTATTTGCTTCTCTTTTCTTCAGGGATGGTTAACTGCAGCCCCAGTTCTGGTACCACATTGTCACCATCTCTTGAGGTGTTCTCTCGAGGGGTCTCAGCTTCTCCTGACTGACTCTCCTTAGTTTGCTCTCAGACAGGTGAGTTCCTGACCCTCACCTCCAATTAAGTCTGTCAATCCTTTACTTTTGGGCTTGCAGCCTCCTTCTATCTCCTGTCTGTTTTCCTGGAGGCAGGTTGGTGTGGGACTGTCAACCTTTTGCTATTCCAGGTCTTTCTGCCTCCCTTTCCTTCTCTGTGCTCTCCCCTTTATAGTAGGCCTTCTTTCTTCTATTGATTGCAGCTGTGAGCTTCTGCCTCCATGATTGGCAGCTCTGGCAACTGCATGGGGTGTGATTAAGCTGCTTGCCTGTAAACAGGAGAGACTTCCTCCCACCGCCCCATCTATGTTCAGTATGGGGTTTGTAGACCCCACTGCAACTCCAATGAGCTGAATTAAGGAAGAGCAAATCTTTATTAAAACTAAACTCTGCCTCCTTGATGCAGTGGGTCAAAGGGACGGTGAGTGAAAAAGAATCCTGTCTGCAAAGCAGCTGGAACCCTGTTGTACAGTGGGGTAGACGGACTATCCACTCCCCTGCACTGGCCCTGCCAAGCCATCAAACCTCTTTTCTTTGTGGACTCCCTCCATATCCTGCCCTAATATAAAGTGAACTGCAGTGGTTGTACTGCATTAAGGTCCCTCCATGGTCATGGAGAAGGGGAAGCATTTGTCATTTAGGGTATGTCTACACTGCAGTTAAAAACCCATCCTTGGCCTGTATTAGCTGACTTGGGCTCAGGCTAAGGGGCTGTTTCATTGCAGTGTAGGCATTCGGACTTGAGATGGAGCCTGGGGCTGTGGGACCCTATGAGACTGAACAGTTTCCCTAGGTGAAAGTTCCACCTTGCACTCCCCATCCCCGCGGCAGCTCTCCGTCCCCCCCTCTGCCCTGAAGCGTGCTCCCCACCCCAGCTCCCTGCCCCCCATGGCAGCTCCCCACCCCCTGGCCCAGGGAGTCCTGCGGTACTTCTGCTTTGAGTCCTCTCCGAGCACGCTGTCCTGCTCTAATTCTCCTCCCAGGCTTGCGACGCCAAACAGCTGATTGGCACCGTAAGCCTGGGAGACAGGAGAAGCGAAGCAGCTACTGCACAGTGCACCCCCTGGGCTGCCTGCAGCAGCGCACTAACCCAGAGGAACCCCATGGCTGCCGGCTGCCGGCGGTGGTGCGCTGACCCAGGGGAACCCCTGGGCTACCGGCTGCATGGTATGCTGACTCAGGGAACCCCTGGGCTGCCGATAGCACGCTGACCCAGGGGAACCCCTGGGCTGCCGGCTGCTGGCGGTGACGCGCTGACCCAGGGGAACCCCTGGGCTGCCGGCGGCGGCACGTTGACCCAGGGGAATCCCTGGGCTGCCGGCAGCAGCCTAGACTCCCTCTCCCTCCCAGGGCAGCAGCCACTCAAACACTTAAAAAAAAATTGGGGGGCACCGCTTTTTGGCACCCCCAAATCTTGGCGCCCTAGGCAACCGCCTAGTCCACCTAAATGATAGCACCAGCCCCGATGCTGAAGTCCAAACCCAAACACCTACACCTCAATTAAACAGCCCCTTAGCCCAAGCCTTACGAGCCCAAGTCAGTGGCATGTACCAGCCGCAGGATTTTAATTGCAATGTAGTCATACCCTGAAAGCTATTGCTTAAGTCTGTATGATTTCATACTCGACCCTGCATTGGTTCACGTTCAGAACAGCTACTTTGCAACCATAAGGCCTAGGAACTTAATTTGGCTTTTTGTATGAAAGCTTAAATTCTTCCAGAACTGATGTATCCACCAGAGAGCAGCTGGTCTGATGAACTCCTGCGGGCTGTGTCCAGTCCCTGCTGCAACAAAATGACTCAATGCTAACTTGAAACTGTTGCCTGTGGTTCATAGCAAAAGAAATTCTTTGCTTATGGTAAATATTTAAGAAGTTGCCCTAATGGATTTCATTTCCAGGTTCTGCAAACCCATCAAAAAGATAACATTCACCCTCATTTATACAGCTGCTATAGGCTCTGCAGCCTGTCAGTTTCTTCCTGAGGAATCTACAGGAGTGGAGAGTATGTGTTACACACAAAAAGCCTGCTGTGGGTCTCCCAGGTGTGCCATTGAAATGAAACATGGGAATGCTGATAGCAACAGGTCAACTAGTCCTTTGTGACAATTCAGGATTGCTCTCGATAGCACATTTTTTGTAATTTTATCCAGTCCTCCATAATAACTTGTGGCAGTGAATTCTGCAGGTTAAATGGGTATTTTGTTTTGTTTTTTATGTGTTTCCTTTTATCATTTTTGAATTTGTTGCCTCTCAGTTTCATTGAGTCTGTTGTCATACCAGGGCCTAGTAGGTCTACACCAGTTGTGAGCCTTGTCATAAATAGATAGCTAAGGGTTAATGTCTCTTTCACCTGTAAAAGGTTAACAAACAACACCTGACCAGAGGACCAATCAGGAAACAAGATACTTTCAAATCTCGGTGGAGGGAAGCCTTTGTTTGTGTTTTTTTGGGTTTTGTTTTGTTCTCTCTGAGTCCTGAAAGGGACTAGACGTGCAACTAGGTTTCTTGCCAATCTCCCTGCTACAGTCTCTTATATATTCAGAATAGTGAGTATTGAGTAGAAAGGCGGTTATAGTCTTTTGATTGTTTCTGTATTTGCAACTGTGTATCTGGCTGGTAAAGTTTTTAATATTATTTGGCTGAAAGTATTTTAAATTGTATTTCTGCTGGAGGAGGCTTTTTCACCATTTTCTATAAGCTAAAAGACCCTGTAATATTACATCTTGTATTTACAAAAATTTCTTATTTTTTCTTTCTTTTATTAAAAACTTTCTTTTTAAATACCTCATTGATTTTTTTTCTCTGGTTAAGGCTGAGGTATTGAGTCTGTACTCACCAGGGAAGTGGTGGGAGACAGGGAGAAAGAAGGGAGGGGGAAAAGGGGGAATCCCGTTGTTTAGATTCCCGGAGCTTGAATCTGTATTTCCTCTTGGTCAGGGGAAGAAGGGAAGGGTGGAGGTGGAAAGCCTCCTTTTTAAGATTCAAGGAGTTGAATCCCAGGAGGAGGGAAAGCCTAGAAGAGGCACTAATGAGGGAAATAGTTTATTTTCCTTGTATTAAGATCCAGGGGGTCTGGGTATTGGGGGTCCCCAGGGAAGGTTTTGGGGAGACCACAGTTTATCAGGCACTCAAAGTCCTGATTGGTGGCAGCGTATCAGACCTAAGCTGGTAATTAAGCTTAAAGAAATTCATGCTAGTACCTCATTTTTTGGACTCTAAGGTTCAGATTGGGGATAAAATACTATAACAAGCCTAACTGTGGGAAAGTGGAAAGAAGTTTTTAAAATGGTCCAATCGCCTATAATAAAGGATAAGATTTTGTCACCAAGTTCATGGAAGTCATGGATTCTGTGACTTTCAGAGACCTCTGTGATATTTTCTGCTTCAGTTTCTGCCTTGTGCCCTGGGGCAGCGGAGCCGAAACTGTCAGCTGTCAGGGGGGCCCCAGAGCTCCCAGCTGCCGACAGGGGGATGGACTCCAAGGTGGGCACCTTTATTATAAGGTGTTTCCTGGGTACTCTGGGCATGTCGAAGATTCTCCCTGGCAAATGAGCCTAAAGCTTTGAGCTTCTCTCAAAGGTTCAGAATGTACTGTACTCCATTATTAGCTCAAGGTGACTGTTCTTCCCACATCTCCCAAATGAGGTTCAAAATTCCTCATGGTTGTCTTCCATGTAATAGCTCGAACTGGGAGAAGCCAGTGGAAGATGGTGGCATTTCTCATGTAATAGTGGCATTTCTCATGAAAACAGGTAGGGAGGGGATAATTGGTCCCAGTGGCAGATATTCCTAGCGATTAATCTTTTTAGCCTTCCCTTTAGAGTGCTGTTGAACCATTCCACCAGCCCATCTATTTGGGGATAGTGGACAGAAGTTCAGAAGGTCTTTATTTTCAACAACCAACTTAGTTGCTTAATTATCTGGGGCACAAAGTTTGACCCCTAGTTCATTATAATTTCCCGTGGTACCCCAATTCAGGCAAAGAGCTTCATAAATTCAGAAGTGACTACTTTGTCATTCATTGAGCAGAGGTGTTCGGCCTCAGGATACCAGGTACGAGGATACCAGGCATAGTCCACAACTTCCAAAATGTACTAGCAGCCTATAACACTCTTTCTGAGGGAGGCAACTATATCCATCCCAATGCATTTGAAGGATCTGCTCATTAGCAGGAAAGGGAACAGGGAAGCTTTCTCTGATGGCTGGGTTGCCATAAGCTGGCATTCGGGGCACGAGGCACAAAACCTGGGAACATCTTTAAGACTTTGAGCCAAAACAATTGTTAAAATTTAAGCCAATGCTTTCTCCCTCCCCAAGTGCCCTGTGAAGTGTATGATGTGGGCCAGCCGTATGACCTCCTTCCAACAGGTTCTGGGCATCAAGATTTGGGTCTTTCTCATGGCAATAAAGGTGATCGCCCTGCATCTCAAAATGATGCAAGACTTCAGCTTGTCAGGGTTCCACCATTTCCCCATTGACAACTGCTACTTTGGTATGGGCCCAGCTCAGCATACTGTCAGCTTTCTGATCTTCAGTAAAGCTGGAGAACTTTGTTAGGGTCTCCAACTCAGGTAGGGGAAGGCTGTCCCAGTTGGGATGCTACTGCACTTTTGTCTGTCCCTGCCAGCAGATATATGGGATCTTGGGGAGCAATTACCACACAGGTGGGGTGCAAAATAAACTTTATTAAGAAAATGCAAAAAACAGGGAAAATTCAATAGTGAGGGGTATGGGGTTTGTTAAGGTAGACAATTGGGGAGGGGTTTCTTTTAGCAAATAGTATAGGGGGTTTCATATGGAGTACAAATACAGTGGGGTAGCAATAACAGTTGGTAACCAATTAACACTGAAGTATAATGTAACAAGTAGCTAACAATTTCTATATAAAAGGTGTGTCACAGCAGCATATAGCCAACTAACAGTTATGGGAAATGTGGTAAGTAACCAACTCTAGGTAAAAATGTGTCACAGTGGTATAAATGTAAAATGTGAGGTGTGTTAGAGAGAAAAAGGGTAACAAAATGGGGTTTTATGCTAGACTTCAGTAATACAATTGAGTTTGGGGGTATAGGAGAGTGTGGAGGAAGGGATTAAAAAGGAGAGAGAGAGAGAGAGAGGCTTCAGAGGAGACAGAGCGGTCAAGGCAGGCTGCAGCTTTAAAGCAGGCAGAGAGAGAGGCAGAGGGAGATTTAAACTTCAGGAGACAGAGGGGCAGGCAGGCTCGCAGTTTAAACAGGCAGAGCAGACCTGAGGGGTATGGGTGACTGGAGAGCTCGGTGGGGGCAGCAGGAAGCAACACTTAACACATACCACAGAACACAGCAAAATCTTATCTATGACTAACTTAACCAAGACTACACAAATTAAGCAAGTACCAGAACACAATGCAACAATTTCTTAAACCTAACTTACAGAACACAAACAAACAATTCTCTAAACCTAACTTAACCCACAGCTATGCTGGGTGCTGGTTAAGTCTGGGTGCTGGGAAAAGAGAGAGAGCAGCTAAGATAATAAAATAAAAGTATAGAGAATTTCACCAGAGGATTCTTACCAGCCACAAAGGAAGCAGCAGAGGTAAAAACAGCAAAATCATCAGAAGGCTGGGTACAGTCTCAATAATCAGGAGATCTCTCAGCAGCAATTCGTTCTTCGTGGGGGTTCAAAAAACAGGGGTAGCTCAAAAATAAAACGAAAAGCGGAGAAAGGACCCCCCAGAACCCCTGGCTGATCAGACCAGGCAGCAATGCAGGAACCTTTCTGAGGTCTGATCAGAAAACGTCTGTTTTTAAGGGCAAACTTAGGCAGTTTCCCACCAGTACTTTTGATTGGCTCAGAGGCAGGGGACAGAGAAAGGAAAAAAAAAGGCAGGTGAGCACAGAGACATGTCTGGGCAGAGTCCTGTGCAATAGGTGACTCAGAAGCACATGAGGCCTATGACTCATGCCCGGACCTTAAAAACACAATAGGCCTTGCAACTGGACATGTCCACCCTACACCGAGCCCAGGTTTAACAAGGTGATAACAGGACTAACCCTTTGAACAGGGCAGTGGTCCCACTTAGCACAATTGGCCATCCCTTTTAAAAGGGCAATGGCTCTTGGTAAACAACTTTAAGGGGCCCTCCCTTTTTGAGAAGGGCAGTGCCCTGGTGAACAACTTAACAGCCAGGGAGGGGAGGCCACAGGAGAACAAAAACAAAATGGAGACAGCCTGTAAGAAACAAAATGGAATAGGGGATAACTGTAACAGACATTGTCTGCTCAGCTGTGCTCGGTTGCTTGGAGGGCCCCTGTCATAAACAGATGCGTTAAGGGTTAATGCCTCTTTTACCTGTTAAAGGGTTAAAAAGTTCACCTAGCCTAGCTAACATCTGACCAGCTGAACCAATGGGGGAACAAGATGTTTCAAAAGAAAGGGGAAGTTTTTCCTTTGTTGAGAGTTTCAGTTTCAGCCAGAGTGAAAAAGATCAAGGAACCAGCCTTTTATCAGAGTAGTAAGTTTTTAGAAAGGAATAAATAGGTTTATGTTTATTTCTTTGTAACCTGTCTTATGCAATTAGAGGTAGAATCAACTTGGGTATTTGGGTATTTTTTTGTGTAATTAAATTTGTGCCCAGGGGAACATCCTCTGTGTTTGAATCTGTTATCTGTGAGAGTAGCTGGTATGCTAATCTTTCCCAGAGGGTTTTCTTTTATCTTTCTTTTCTCTAATTAAAAGCCTTTTTCTTAATACCTGATTGATTTTTCTTTGTTTTTAGATCCAAGGGGATTGCATCTGGACTCACCAGGGATTGGTGGGGGAGAGGTGGAGGATGGTTAATTTCTCCTTGTTTTAAAAGATCAGGGTTGGATTTCTGTGTTCACCAGGGAATTGGTAAAGTCCCTCAAAACTACCCAGGGAAAAAAGTAGTGCTTGGGGGATGGTGGCAGCAATATCAGATCAAAGCTGGTAATTAAGCTTAGAAGTGTCCATGCAGGTCCCCACATCTGTACCCTAAAGTTCAGAGTGAGGAAGGAAACTTGACAGCCCCTCACCAGGATCAGTGATGTCTCCCACACTAGTGAGTGGGACTGAGGGTGGAGACTCTGGCAGCGAAGCCTTGTTGCTCAAGAAAGCACTTTGGAAGCTCTCTGGCCCATTGTCAGGCCCTATCTTTGTAAGCCTGACAGGAACAGGGACCACTGTCAAACCAAGGTATGCAGGTGGCCGTAGTACAGTGGCCACCTGTTGTATCAGCTGCTGCTGGTATTGTCACTCTTAGGTCATCAGATTGCAGATTAACTGCTGCTGATGGTTGGCCACTTGTTGGAAGAGTTACTGTTCCTGTTGTTGATCATTCTGCTTGGCCATGCATTTTAGCAGCTGATCCATACCCCTCCAGCTATGAGGAAAGGGTGGGGATGTCTGCCTCATCACAGGTATTGTCATAAACAGATTGTTAAGGGTTAATGCCTCTTTTACCTGTAAAGGGTTAAGAAGTTCACCTAGCCTAGCTGATATCTGACCAGAGGAACCAATGGGGGAACAAGATGTTTCAAAAGGAAGGAGGGAAGTTTTCTTTGTTTAGAGTCAGTTTCAGTTTCAGCCGGAGTGGAAAAGATCAAGGAACCAGCCTCTTAGCAGAGTAGTAAGTTTTAAAAAAACGAACAAATAGGTTCATGTTTATTTTCCTTCATGACTTTGTCTTTATGCAATTAGAGGAATAATCAAATTGGGAATTCTTTTGTGTACTAAGTTTTGCCCAGGGGAACATCCTCTGTGCTTTGAATCTGTTGTCTGTGAGAGTAGCTGGTATGCTAATCTCTCCGAGAGGTTTTTTTTCTTTTATCTTTCTTGTCTTTAACAAAAAGTCTTATTTTTAAGAACCTGATTGATTTTTCCTTGTGTTAGAATCCAAGGGGATTAGATCTGGACTCACCAGGAATTGGTGGGGGAAAGGAGGGGGGATGGTTAAATTCTCCTTGTGTTAAGATCCAAGGCGTTGGATCAGTGTTCACCAGGAAATTGGTGAAGAAGTCTCTCAAGACTACCCAGGGAAAGGAGTTAGTACTTGGGAGTGATGGCAGCAAAACCAGATCTAAGCTAGTAATTCAGTTTAGGGGTTCACATGCAAGTCCTCATACCTGCATGTGAACCCCTAAACTGTAGTCTAAAGTCCAGAGTGGGGGTAAAACCTATGACAGGTATATTGTAAAATTATCTAACATTTTACATCTCAAATGTTGTAACTGTTTTCCCTTATTTTCTGTATCTTTAATGAAAGGTTATAGAGATTTTCAGTGGTGTGTTTGCCAGATGTTAAGGAGGCCGAGGTCTCTGTATTCCAAAACTCCAAACCTTGTGTAACTGTCCAG
Source organism: Chelonoidis abingdonii (assembly GCF_003597395.2). Classification (NCBI taxonomy): domain Eukaryota; kingdom Metazoa; phylum Chordata; order Testudines; family Testudinidae; genus Chelonoidis; species Chelonoidis abingdonii. The sequence goes on along the minus strand of NC_133775.1, from coordinate 68,114,022 downwards.
GGTTGGGACTCAGCCCTCTCAGGCGCAGCTGAGAGCCAGGGCGCCTCACTACAGGCAGCAAATAGTTCCTTGTTCCGGCCCTTCAGCAGGGGTTAAACAAACAAATAGTTGATAAGCCCAGGCCGTGGGTCAGGGCGGGGCAATAAGCAGTTCAGAGCTCAAGCCCTTCAGCAGGGGCTGAGCAAACAAATAGTCTATCAGTCTACAAGAATGGCCTCCTCCGGCCAGCGAAAGAGGGAGTCTGCCACCCTTGGAAGGGTGGCAGGGGGAATGCAGGCCCTCCCACTCCACTGCGTTCTAGCCCGGGGCCCTAGCAGCAGCAAAGGTTCACTGCTGTCAGTGGGGATCCTGGCCGCAACACACTGACATCGGTTCAGGCTCTCCCGGAGCCAAACCAGGGTCGGCTACCCCCGGGTCATTTCCGACCTCCCCCTCTCAGAGTACCTGTGTCTCGCCGACGTCTTCTGGTGGGTCCCAGACCATGGGTTCCTCAGGATACCAGGCACGGGGAAGCTCAGGCAGCTCCTCAGGATACCAGGCACAGGGAAGCTCAGGCAGCTCCTCTGGATACCGGGCACGGGGAAGCTCAGGCCAGGTGGAAGCTTGGCCACCCGCATCTGGTCTCCTCAGCGGCCGGCCTCCAAGTGAGCGCCGGGGCTGGGCTTTTATACTTCCTGTCCCACCCCTAGACTTCTGGGAGGCGGGAACTGGCATCAGTGGCTCTGCCCACTTTGGCAGCAGTAGTGGCTCGGCCCTCTCAGGCACAACTGAGAGCCAGGGCACCTCACTACACCTTGTTTAAAACTATTTAATGTTGTGCAGTGACATGTGACACCTTCAAGTCTCTGGGCCCATTTATGCATCAAAACTAACACAGCAAATCTCCCCCAGTTTTTATATTATGAAAAAGGGTAAATAGAAGCATTCATTTTACCTTCTCTACCCCATTCATTATTTTGTACCTCAGCTATGCCCTGTCAGATTCATTTTCTCTATACGCTGATCAGCACAGCCTTTTCAATCCAAGCCACTGCTCATTTTCATTACTCACTTCTGAGCTCATTTCTATGTCTGAGATATCATTTTGGAGATGGGGTGATCAGAACTGAACCCTGGATTCTGGGTGAAGATGAACCATTGATGTAGATAACAACTTTATGATATTTTTAGTATTATTTTCCATTTTATTTATACATTATTATTTGTAGTGATAGCATTTATCATTCATCTGACTCTCATACATACCTGAAACAAAAAGAGAGCCCCTGCTCCAAGGAGCTTACAATGTAAGTATAATAATAATACCTACCCCTTGGGAAGCACTTTTCCTCCGTTGCTCTCAATGCACTTTACAAAGGAGGTCAGTATCTCCGTTTTACAAAAAAGAAAACAGAGATGGGGGATGTGACTGGCCCAAGATCACCCAGTAGAGCTGGGAATAGAACCCAGGGGGCCTAGGTCCCAGGTGTTATCCACAATCATAGAGTTAGAAGAGACCTCAGGAGGTCATCTAGTCCAATCCCCTGTTCAAAGCAGGATCAGTCCCCAACTAAATCATCACAGTCAGGGTTTTGTCAAACCAGGCCTCAAAATCTTCTAAGGATGAAGATTCCACTCTGTCCCTAGATAACCCATTCCAGTGCTTCACCACCCTCTTAGTCTTTTTAATCTTGGTAGGCTTGGCAGGATTTGAGCTAAATCATTAGTCAGTGGTAAATATCGATTTCACCTGACATATAGAACTTGAAGAAAAAAAATATCCATCAACAGGAGTCGGTGGGCGCAACATCCCCCACATCTCACACCCGAAAGGTTACAGTGTCCCAGGCCTTTGGCTGTGCAGCCATGTGGTCACTGACATGCTCACTCACTGGCTAGGAGTATGGGGGCTATCCCCAAGCAGGAGCTGTTCAGCAGCCAGATGACATCCACCACAGCCAAGGGCTCATCTTCCTCCTTGTGGTCCTGGATGAGTATCTCTGCTCTGCTGTGCCCTGCCAGGACCACAGCCTCCCCCACATTTTGCACCTTCAGGAATCTGGTATCACCAGCCCTATGGCTTGTTCTTCTCTTGTGGTCCCAGAGAGACTAGGACACCTTCCTGGCCATGTTGACCATGAGGTCCTGGCCAGAAATACTCAGCTGAAGCAGGCGTTCATCTGACAAAGGGCTATGGCTGCTGTCAAGCAGTGCTGGAGCAGCAGATCTGATTGATTAACACAACAGTGCTTTGAAGTCAAAGTTCAGGAAGAGCATGAATGCAATTCTATTTATGGCCGGGGCTCTACTGCACTAATACAGTACGGGAGACCAAGTTTGTTGTGTTATGCCAGTAATGAATTGCAAAAGAGAAACCCTAGAGGAATACTGCAGTAAATGTGCTGACCTCGAATTCAAACAGTGAGAAAGTCTGGAAAGGGAAACAAGGACATTTTATGCTGCAAAGTTTGTAACACAGAAATATTTGGACAGGCAAATTGTATTACTGAACATTTGAACAGTAAGTCTCATTTGACAAATACAAGAAAGTCAAGCAAAGGTAACCCAGACTTGGGAAGAATGAGACAAACCTGTGGATTTTTGACACAACCTGATACGCACTTTGTGCTCTGAGGTGATTCCAATGAATGTCGTCCATAATTCCAGCTTTTTATTAGCTCTGCTTCACAAGTATGTACCAGCAGCACACACTGGCCCAGCGCAAGAAAATTACCTACCTGAAATTTTTATTCCCCACCAAGCTGTCATTAAGAATCTTTTGAGTGGTGAGAAATTCTCTTTAGAAATTGATGAAACCCCAGAACTTTCCAGACAGCTAAAAATGTACTTCCTTCCAGTGTTCTACAGTGACAAAAATAAATCAATAAATATGATTCTGTTGAAATCTTCTGCTGTTCCTCAGTGCAATGTAGGGGTTATTTCAATTTGGATTCAGGATATGTTTGGAGAGTACGGCCAAATGTGGGAAAACTCTGTGTTAGTGAACAATGACTCTGCAATGTACATATAATGCTTAGGAAAGCACTTGAAAGAAATGTACCCACATCTGCTGCACTTTCCTTGTATTGCTCATCTTTTGCATGTATTTATTTATTCAATCAAAACTGATGTATTCCACAACATTAACCAGTTTGTGGTACATTTACTAGTGATATTTAAACGTGCCAAAAGGCAAAGACGAGTGTTTTTTAAAGTCTATGTGAGCAACAACGTCGGCCCATCGGGCTTGTGCATGCCCCCGGTGTTGTGGCATAATGCTGGATTTCCTGGCTCAAGGCAGCAAAACTCATTCATGCACATTGGGAGAGTGTGACAGACTTTCTCATTAAAGACAAGGATGCAATCACCTTAAAGAAGGACACGAGGTAATTTCTTTGTGTATTTTGGGGGGAAATTGATGGGATTCCTTTGTAAATAGAAACAAATGCATCCCGATATATCGCATTGATATGTGCTTAACTGTGATTTACAAGTTGCAGCTGACGTACATAATGCCTTAAAAGAAATGGAACACAAGTCAATGATCTTCAAAAGGCAATTCTTTTAATCTGCAATGCATGCTTTCACATCAGAATTTCAAAGCAAACTAAAGGCAACCATATCCAGTAGCGTACCCAACGGTCTGTACAGATCAGGATCTCTTTTTTGCCAATTTTAAAGTGTTTGAGCCATTCATCAAGACTCAGATGTCACAGGATATTAATGACTACAAAAATATTTTGTGCATCTTCCCTTGCACGGCAGAAGAATTCAAGCAAGATTATGACTTGTACATAGCATGTGAAGTGCCCTGTGGTTACAGCATAAGAAGAATTGAATACTGGAGAAGTGAAACCCAGTCATGGCCCATCACATCACAGAGGCGGTAACTTCAGTGTTGTGTAAAGAAAAGTTCAGGACAGGTGTCTCAGGCACCTTTCCAAAGACTGATGTGGTCAGCTTAATGTTGCGTTCTTTAAGAACCTAAGCTCAAATTTGGATAGCTTTCAAAATCAGGAATTGTCTGCTGGCTCTAGAAAATAATTATAAATACCAGGAACTGTAACAAAAGGCCCAAGATTTTTTTGTTTGTTTGAACTTTTTAGCTGTGGGAACTGAAGACTTTATGGGCAACATTCTGTGATTTAGGCTTTTGAATTAGGCTTGCTAAAAACCAAGCTTTAACTTTTCGAATCTCAACATATACTGTTATTAAGTAGAATAAGGCAATAATTGTTTAATTTCCCACAACTGCGAAAATTCAAATTGATAAAATTTAAAAAATGCTTGAAATCCATTGTTTTGTGCAACTCAGAAAATTTAAATAAATTAGTATAGAAAAAATGCATAAAAATGAGCACCCACTATTTTTTTTCTGTGAGTGCTCTAGCCCCAAAGCACCCACAAAGTCAGTATCTCTGCCCTCCACCATGGCGGAAACTGTTCCCCCTTTGCTTCACAGATATCATGCTGGACACAGCAGGCAGCTGTAACCATTGGGAATTTTTTCTCACTGAGATCCAGTCTTGTGAGTAAACAGCACCAGCACCAGCACCTCTTCAACTGTCATTCTGCAGCTGCCGAGCCAGCAGCGAAATATTTCTTTGGTGCTGCTGAGGTGGCTTCATGAGCCAGGGAGCAAAGGGTAGGCTGAGTCCCCCAGGATCACTACTGGCATTTAAACATTGCCGATGATAATCTGCCAGTTGGGAAAGAAAGTCCCTGTCTGTACCTTTCTGGACAGTCCTGTGTTCTTAAAGATGCGAGTGTCATGCACCTTCCCTGACCAGCCAACCCTGATGTCAGTGAGGCATCCCCAGTGATCCACCAGCATTTGCATAACCATAGAAAAATTGCCCCTTTCTGTTGAGGTACTTTGTGACAGGTTGGTCAGGTGCCAAAATAGGGATATGAATGCCATCCATTGCTCCACCTCCCTTTGGGAACACCATTGCTGAAAATCCATCCACTATGTCCTGCATATCACTGAGAGTCACAGTCCTGCTTAGCAAGAGATGATTAATTGCCTTGCACACTTGTATGACAATGCCTTTCACAGTGGATGATGATTTCCCACTGACCAGTAGCAATCTGGTGTTGCAGGTTTCCACAATGCGATTGCCACTCGCTTCCCTACTGCTAGTGCAGTTCTCATTCTGGTGTCTGCACTGGAGGCCTTGGGCAGGCTCAGCATACTGCTCCAGGAATGTAATCTTGCACATACAAAAGTTTGGCAGCCACTGTTTGTCATCCCAAGCCTGCATTACGATGCAATCTGACCAATCAGTGCTTGTTTCTCAGGCCCAGAAGTGACACTCCACCACTTGCAGCTGCTCTGTGAATGCTGCCAACAATCTTGAATTGGTTCTCACTATGTCCCACAGCAATCTGATGTCCAGGAAATCTCTTCTTGTGGCTCTGCAAATACCAGAGAATCGTGTGTCCTAAGCTTGCAATGCTCATGATAATAGTGCAGAGCTGAGCCAGCTCCACGAGTCTGTCAGAGATGGCTGGTAGCGATAAGTCCCACGTGGATTCATGGGATTTTAAAAATAGGTGCAAATTATGGGATAGAGATGTCATTATGGAATGGAGAAAATTGCATGATGGGAACTTGACCCCACCATTCCAGTCACCCTTGTGCAACTTGTTCCTGCCCTACCATAACTTGCCAAAACTTCCCAAAAGACATGGATGCATGGGGTTGGATGGTGGTGGGTTTCACACTGGGATAGATAGTGTGGGGCACTGTGCCATGCATCAAGACAAGCATTGCTGGTGAATATGCATAATGCTAATGCAAGGAGCTAAGTATGCACGAGCACAAGCGATATATAACTGTAGTGGCTTTATGCTGATATAATTTGTATTGGCACAAGTTTGTAGTGGAGACATGCTCTCAGTAAAACAAACATTTAATGCACACAGAAAACATAATAAAATAGTATAAAACGTTGTCAATAGTATTTGGAACTCTCTGAATAACTTTTAGACAATAAATCTACTGGTGCTCCTGGCTTGCTGACTATTCAACATATTTGAATGGACACAACATTTTCTATACTTCAACACACACACACATTAAAATTTGTTCCCCTGTGACCTTGTCGCGGAGATAATTTCTCAGTCTTTATAGTGTTACCATGTCACCAGGACTCTTCAGATCCGGAGACATGGCAGAGTCTCAGTCCTTTCAAACACTTCAGAACCTTGCCAGCAAATGCGGTAAGTCATGGGAGGGGCATGAAGGGTCAAGTGCCCCTGCAGCAGCCAGCGTGGGCAGGGAGAAGAAGGGGCAGAGCCAGAGCTGGAAGAGATGAGGTGGGGCCAGATCCTCTTCCAGCCACACTGCCTGGGATGCTGCCCGGTGCAGCTTCCCAGCTGACAGGGAAAGTGACTGGCTGCAGCAGTAGCAGGCTGCCCCCTGCCCAGGCTCAGCTTCTGAGGACAGCGGCCAAGCAAGCTGGATCCCTCCAGCATGCTCAGAGTCAGCTCTTGTCCCCAGAAGTCGAGCCTGGGCAAGGAGCGGGCTACTGCTGCCCCCTCCCCACTCAGGCTCTCTCATAGCCAGCTACCGCTCCACACAGAGTATGCCAGGTGGGGCAGGGGGCTTCAACTCACTCAGCCAGTGTCCCAGAAGCCAAGCCCAGGTGGGATGCATGCTGCAGCCAAGCATTCTCCCAGGCAGCTACTGTGCTGCACCGGGTAGCATCTGAGAGTGGCTCTGGAGCCTGGCTGCTAGGGAGACCAGAGCAAAGAGCAACTGAACATGCCAGGGGGAGCCCTCACAGCAGGAGGACAGAACCCCTCCAAGGTAATGTGGAGTGGGAAGGAGACAAGGAGAACACATGGGCCCTAGGGTAGGGATGGGGCAGGGAGGAGTTATGTGAGGCAGTCACATGGGGAGATCACATGTCTTCCCCTTTAGCTGGTGCCCCCCCCCCCAGTATGGGGAGGCACCAGTCGTCTGCTTGGGTTAATAGGTGACTTATCCTCTCAGTTGCTGGTGAAACAGATCTCTAGCCTGTATCGAGAGTGGTTCAGGAACTGGTATCCACATATAAAACACCCATTCCTGGATTTCTTTCAAAGGCTCTCGCTCTATGGCACTATCTTCTCGCCATAAGCCCAGTAAGCCATTCGGCTGGGCCCCATTCTCTTGGTAATTGAAACAGAATCCCAGTTTAAAGCAGTTAGCTGATAGCTATGTATGAACTCCACAGGCTGGGTAGCCTCAAGGGACAATTGCTCCCCTCCCAGTTCTTCCTTTATAAGTCCAGAAGATACCGCGGTGGAGCAAACCTGGTCCTAATGCAGGGCTTCCCTAGTAAGCAAAGTCTGAACAGAATAGCACTGCCTAGTATCCAGAGTGGTACAGAATAGCACTCCCTAGTATCCAAAGTGGTACAGCCATTGAAGCAGACACAGATCTCAGACTCAGGTGGATCAGCTGCTGAATCCACAGGGCTGTCTTTACCTCCTGTATTTATAACCACTCCATCAGTGCTCTCATTGGCTCAGCTGTTAGAGGGGACTGGGTGTGAACAGCCGGTCAGATTGTCCACAATGAAAACTTCCCAGATAGGTCAGAAACAGCTAAGGAGGACATCCAATAACCCCTGGCCACACCCTACTTTATGGTGTTTGGGAGTCCTTTAGGTTGAACTGCACTGTCCTGCCCTCCTCACCTGTGCAGAGACACAGTATTCCAGCTAAAATCCATGTCTCCTCCCCACTGCTTCTCCCTCTTTCTCTGGTAGAACCAAAGTCAAAGGCTGCAATATAGATACTCCTGGGGGAATTCTGTACCACTGCTCATGCGCAGAAATTGTGTCCCCCACATATTTCTTTGCTTTCCTGCAGAAAAATGACTTTCTGATGGGGGAGCAAAGGGAAGCCACAAGAGCAGTCATATGACCCTCCCCAGCAGTATATTTCTGGTGTCCAGGGCAGCTGGCAGAAATGTAAATCACTGTTTGGCAGGGGGTGGAACTGGGAAAGAAGACCCAGCTGGTAGCTCGTACCCTGCGCTGGGCTCAGCTGCTAGTCCTGGCTTGGTTGGGGAGGTCAGGACTTCCTCTTCCCCTGTACGGCATCAGGGGCTATGTCAGACCCACCCACAGATTTCGCCCCTGGCTTTAGGAACCTCTGTAAACTGTCTGTCTCCTCCACCCCCTGTGCTTCTTGCACCCATCACTCCTCAGTTTCAAGGGGAGGGATCACTGTAGAGGGAGCTGCTTCCGCATCGGCCCAGCCCCATGCATCCTGACCCCCTCATATCCAGACCCTCCTGCTGAGCCTCATCCATCCACCCCCCACACCCAGAACTCCCCCTGATGAGCCACACTCCTCCCTGCACCTGGACCACCCCAACGAGCTACCCACACCCAGATCCTCATCCTAACAAGCCCCAACCAGCTGCACCTGGATTCCCACCCCACTGAGCCCCACTCCCCCAGCATCTGGAACCTCCATTGAAATCCCCACACCCAGACCCCCCACCAAGCTCTATGCCATCCACACACAGACCCCTCCCCCCACAAAGCCTCAACCAACTTCACCTGGACTCCCCTGCACAGTCCCATTACTATTGCACCCACAGCCCCCAACAAGCCCCTGTGCATCCAGATCCCCCCACAACCAGATCCCCCACTGAGCTTCCCACACCCAGATTGGGTTTCTGCAAGTATGTTAGCAACAAGAAGGTCAGGGAAAGTGTGGGACCCTTACTGAATGGGGGAGGCAACATAGTGACAGATGATGTGGAAAAAGCTGAAGTATTCAATATTTTTTTTCCTCAGTGTTCACAGACAAGGTCAGCTCCCAGACTGCTGCACTGGCAACACAGTATGAGGAGGAGGTGAGCAGCCCTCAGTGGTGAAAGAACACGTTAAGGACTATTTAGAAAAACTAGACATGTACAAGTCCATGAGTGCAGATCTAATGCCTCCAAGGGTTTGGAGGGAGTTGGCTGATGTGATTGCAGAGCCATTGGCCATTATCTTTGAAAATTCATGGCAATTCGAGGAGGTCCTAGATGGTTGGAAAAAAGGCAAATATAGTGCCCATCTTTTAAAAAGGGAAGAAGGAGAATCTGGGGAACTACAGACTCACTTGAGTCCCTGGAAAAATCATGGAGCAGATCCTCAAGGAAACCATTTTGAAGCACTCAGAGGAGAGGAAGGGGATCAGGAACAGTCAACATGGATTTACCAAGGGCAAGTCATGTCTGACCAACCTGATTTCCTTGGCAGGGGGATAGCTCAGTGGTTTGAGCATTGGCCTGCTAAACTGAGAATGGTGAGTTTAGTCCTTGAGGGTGCTGCTTAGAGATCTGGGGCAAAAATCAGTACTTGGTCCTGCTAATGAAGGCAGGGGGCTGGACTCAATGACTTTTTAAGGTCTCTTCCAGTTCTAGGAGATAAGTATATCTCCTATTATTATTATTTATGATGAGATAACTGGCTCTGTGGATATGGGGAAAGCAGTGGGTGTGATATATCTTGACTTTAGCAAAGCTTTTGATATGGTCTCCCACAGTATTCTTGCCAGCAAGTTAAAGTTTGGATTGGATGAATGGATTATAAGGTGGATAGAAAGCTGTCTAGATCGTCAGTCTCAATGAGTAGTGACCAATAGCTTGATGTCTAGTTGGCAGCCAGTATCAAGCGCAGTGCCCCATGGGTCAGTCCTGTGGCTGGTTTTGTTCAACATCTTTATTAATGATCTGGATGATGGGATTAATTGCACCCTCAGCAAGTTTACAGATGAAACTAAGCTGGGGGGAGAGGTAGATATGCCGGAGATAGGGATAGGGCCCAGAGTGACCTAGACAAATTGGAGAATTGAGCCAAAAGAAATCCGATGAGGTTCAACAAGGACAAGTGCAAAGCCCTGCATTTAGGATGGAAGAATTCCATGCACCGGTACAGGCTGGGGACCGACTGGCTAAGCAGCAATTCTGCAGAAAAGGACCTGGGGATGGGAAGCTGGAAATGAGTCAGCAGTGTACCCTCGTTGCTAAGAAGGCCAATGGCATATTGGGCTTCATTAGTAGGAGCATTGCTACCAGATCGAGAGAAGTGACTATTCCCCTCTATTCGGCACTGTTGAGGTCATACCTGGAGTACTGATTCCAGTTTTGGTCCCCCTACTACAGAAGGGATGTGGACAAACTGGAGACAGTCCAGCGGAGGGCAACAAAAATGATTAGGGGACTGACTTACCAGGAGAGACTAAGGGAACTGAGGTCATTTAGTCTGCAGAAGAGAAGTGAGGGGGATTTGATGGCAACCTTCAACTACCTGAAGAGATGGCTCCAAAGAAGGAGAGGGATAGCTCAGTGGTTTGAACTTTGGCCTGTTAAACCCAGGGTTGTGCATTCAATCCTTGAGGGCCATTTAAGGAACTGGGGTAAGAATCTGTCTGAGGATTGGTCTTGTTTTGAGAGGGAGGTGAGACTTGATGACCTCCTGAGGTCTTCTTCCAACCCTATGATTCTATGACAACAGGCAGAGATTTAAAAGTGGCCAAGTGGAGGTGATGTGGTTGAAGTAACAAGCCAGAACAATGATTTTTGCAGCAGCCTTTTGAATGGGGGAGAGGGAAAGGGGTTTGTCATGACCAAGGAGGGAGAGAGGAGAAGCGGTTTGTCATGACCAGAAGAATGTGTGTTCCTTTTACTGCCACTGCACACTGAAGGCAGGTTTTCACTGAGCTGTCCACATTTAAATTCGGCTTTTTTTTCCTGAGCATTTACAATTAATATGCACCCCAGCAATGTCTGAGCCTGATCCTAACCCATTGAAAGACTCCAATGTTCAGCCAGTGATGCTCAATTAAGCCTCATTAACTACAGGGCTCTCTCAGCTGTGTTAACACACTAAGACAGTGGTCCCCAACCTTTTTCATCTGGCAGGCACTGGACAACGAGCCACCGAGGACCACGGCCGGTGGACGAACATCCGCCGAAATGCCGCCGAGAAGCGGCAATGTCAATAGGCATCACCGCCGAAATGCCACCGAAAAGCAATGCCATTTCGACGGCTACGCCTCTGGATGACACTGCTTCTTGGCGGCATTTTGGTGGATGCTCATCTGCCGGACAGTACACGGGCACACATAGATACCTTGGCAGGCACCCATGGCGCCCACGGGCATCACGTTGGGGACCACTGCACTAAGAAATACTGTACAAATGCCAGGCATTTCAGGTGAGCAATTCTTAAATAAAGGCACTGTGGTGATTCGTGCTCTGTATATGTGTAATGGTCTCGCTCTGTTGAGGCACTTTATGGCTGCATCAGACTTTTCTGTTTTGCAAGGTCTGTACATTAGAGTCTTGCCTTTTTTGGGAGCCCCTTTTTAGTACACATGCCATGGGGAATTGGAACCAAACCTGAAACATTAATTAATAGGTGTGGAATGAGCTCCAATGCTGTCTGTATTATTGGTAGGGCTGTCAATTAATCACAGTTAACTCACACTATTAACTCAAAAAAATTAATTGCGATTAAAAAAATTAATCTTGATTAATCGCAGTTTTAATTGCACTGTTAAACAATAGAATAGCAACAGAAATTTATTAAATATTTTTGGATGTTTTTTCTACATTTTCATATATATTGTATTCTGTGTTGTAATTGAAATCAAAGTGAATGTTATTTTTATTGCAAATATTTGCACTGTAAAAACATTAAAGGAATAGGATTTTCAATTTACCTCATACAAGTACAGTAGTCCAATTCTTTTATCGTGAAAGTGAAATTTACAAATGTAGATTTTTTTTGTTACAGAACTGCACTCAAAAAGAACAATCTAAAATTTCAGAGCCTACAAGTCCACTCAGTCCTACTCCTTGTTCACCCAATTGCTAAGACAAACAAGTTAGTGTACATTTACAGGAGATAATGCTGCCCCTCTTCTTATTTACAATGTCACCAGAAAGTGAGAACAGGCATGCACATGGCACTTTTGTAGCTGGCATTGCAAGATAATTACATGCCAGATATGCTAAATGTTCATATTCCTCTTCATGCTTTGGCCACCATTCCAGAGGACATGCTTCCATGCTGATGATGCTTGTTAAAAAAATAATGCATTAATTGAATTTGTGACTCGACTCCTTGGGGGAGAATTGTATGTCCCCTGCTCTGTTTTACCCTCATTCTGCCATATATTTCATATTATAGCAGGCTCGGATGATGACCCAGCACATGTTCATTTTAAGAATACTTTCACTGCACAAAACATAAAGAAAGTACCAATATGAGATTTCTAAAGATAGCTACAGCACTCGACCCAAGGTTTAAGAATCTGAAGTGCCTTCCAAAATCTGAGAGGAATGAGGCGTGAAACATGCTTTCAGAAGTCTTAAAAGAGCAGCACTCTGATGCAGAAACTACAGAACTCAAATCACCAAAAAGAAAATCAATCTTCTGCTGGTGGCATCTGACTCAGATAATGAAAATGAACATGTGTTGGTCTGCTTTGCTTTGGACTGTTATTAAGCAGAACCCATCATCACCATGGATGCATAGAATCATAGAATATCAAGGTTAGATAACCTCAGGAGGTTATCTAGTCCAACCCCCTGCTCAAAGCAGGACCAATTCCCAACTAAATCATCCCAGCCAGGGCTTTGTCATGCTAGGCCTTAAAAACCTCTAAGAATGGAGATTCCACCACCTCCCTAGGTAACTCATTCCAGTGCTTCACCACACTCCTAGTGAAATAACGTTTCCTAATATCCAACCTAGAGCTCCCCCACTGCAACTTGAGACGATTATTTCTTGTCCTCTGGAATGGTGGTTGAAGCATGAAGAGACATATAAATCTTAGCACATCTGGCACATAAATATCTTGTGACGCCAGCTACAATAGTGCCATGACAATGACTGTTCTCACTTTCAGGTGACATTGTAAGCAAGAAGCGGGCAGCATTATCTCTTGCAATGTAAACAAACTTATAAGTCTGAGTGATTGGCTGAACAAGAAGTAGGACTGAGTGGACTTGCAAGCTCTAAATTTTACATTGTTTTATTTTTTAATGCAGTTTTTTGTACATAATTATACATTTGTAAGTTCAACTTTCATGATAAAGAGGTTGCATTACAGCACTTGTATTAGGTGAATTGAAAAATGTTATCGCTTGTTCTTTTACAGTGCAAATATAGTACTTGTAATCAAAAATAAATATAAAGTGAGTACTGTACATTTTGTATTCTGTGTTGTAATTGAAATCAATATATTTAAAAATGTAGAAAACATCCAAAATATTTAAATAAATTATTGTTTAACAGTGTGATTAATCTCAATTTTTTAAATCACGCAATTAATCACAATTAATTTTTTTAATTGCTTGACAGCCCTACTTATTGGGTTTTCAGGCAACTTGGGAAGACAGAAAGATTAAAAAAGCCTGATTGTTTCTCCTACGCCTGATACATTTGCTGTCCCTGGCTGCTGGTTGATCAGTAATATTGTGACAACAGAGATAATCAGCCACTCCCTTCGTACAGTTGATTTGCCTACCTGACTCACTATTATCCCAGTTGTCATGGCAATAGCTGCCTTTGATTACTGATTTACCACAGAGAAGGGTGAAAGGAGGCAATGCAATGAAAGCAGTTTGGGTTTGTATAGCTCCTTGTGCGCTCCTCTGATTTTGTGCTAGATGAGTTGCACTGCTCCTTTTCCAAGGCCAGTTTGTTATTTTCTTTGAAAAGAGCTTCAGGAAAATATAATACAAATTTATAGCTCTTTGCCATGGATTTTATTTAGATGCAAATTACAATTTAAAACTATGGCTTTCTGGATATTTACCTTTTAAAAGATGAGAAGTTCTAGTTATAGGTCCCATCTTAGTTTTCTGTTAAAAAATGTCATTTAGAAGTTGCTGTCAAATTGCAGCTGCTTAAACAAATCAACCAACCAAATTTTTTGAAGACAGTTTAATCTAATTACTTTCTGTAGATTTGTCAACATGGATAATGGCTCGGATAATGGAGTGGAGAGTATACGTATAAAATTTGTAGATGACACCAAGCTGGGAGGCATTGCAAGCAGTTCAGAGGACAGGATTAGAATTCAAAACTATCTTGACATATTGGAGAAATGGTCTGAAATCAACAAGATGCAATTCAATAAAGACAAGTGAAAAATACTACACTTAGAATGGAAAACTCAAATGGACAGCTATAAAATGGGGAATAACTGGCTAGATGGTAGCACTGCTGAAAATGATCCGGTGGTTAGAGTCGATCACAGATTGAATATGAGTCAATAATGTAATGCAGTTGTGAAAAAAGGCTAATATTATCCTGGGGTGTGTCAAGGGGTCAGCCAGGGTCTGAGGAGCCACCCCGTCTTTGATCTCCTACAGCAAGTGTCCAGTGAGAGGCCACTTACTTCAGCAGTGGTGGTGCCCAGTGGCACAAATCTCAAGGGTCCACCCTTGTTCTGGTAGTAGCAATGCCTAGTAGCACAAGTTCAAAGGGGCCACATCTCCCGGTGGCAGTGTTGCCCAGTGGCAAGTGTGGGGAGGGGAGGGGAATCCAGTCTCACCCTACTTCACCAGGTTCCAACCAAGTGCCCATTGGTAACCGGACACCCTAGCTTAGGGTCCGATTTCAATGTGTCCAAACACATTGCCTGGGTCACTTCCTACCGTCAGTCCCGATTCTGGTAGCACCTCCACTGGTTGCAGCTGCTCATCCCCTCCGGTCTCCGCAGTCGACTGTGTTCCTGTGGCATAGTTGGGCTGCTTGGCCTCAGCGGCTTGGAGCTTTAGCGGTTTCTTAGCAGTAGCCTGCAGTGCACATCCATTCTCCTCAGCCAGCCCAGACTGAGTGGAGCTGCTTCCTTTTATATGCTCCCTCCATTGGGAGCATGCTCAGCAAGGGCATAGAGGTATGGCCTCCTGGGCCTAAAGCAGTGGGTGAACCCTTGCATCGACAGTGCAGAGTTGATACACCCCATCACACGGGTGTATTGACAGAAGTGTCATTATGTAAGATGGGGAGGTAATTGTCCTGATCTGCTCAATGCTGATAAGGCCTCAGCTGGAATACTGTGTCCAGTTCTGGGCGCTGCATTTAAAAAAAAAAAAAAAAAGATGAGAACAAATTGGAGAGAATCCAGAGGACAGCAACTGATCTATGAGGAAAGGATAAAAAAAATACTGGGCATGTTCAGTCTTGAGAAAAGAAAACTGAAAGGGGATCTCATAACAGTCTTCGAATATGTTAATTCCTGTTATAAAGAATATGGTGATCAATTTGTCTCCATGTTCACTGAGGGTAGGACAACAAATAATGGGCTTAATCTGAAACAAGGGTGATTTAGGTTAGATATTAGGAAAATCTTTGTGACTATAATCAAAGCTAAACACTGAAACAGGCTTTCAAGGGAGCTTCTAGAATCCCCATTACTGGAGGTTTTTAAGAACAGGGTAAACACCTGTCAGAGATAGTCCAGATATACTCCATCCTTCCTCAGTGCAGGAGACTGGACTAGATCAGTGGCTCTCAATCTTTCCAGACAACTATACCCCTTTCATGTTTCACCTCACTTTAAAACTAGTATCAGAGGGGTAGCTGTGTTAGTCTGGATCTGTAAAAGCGGCAAAGAGTCCTGTGACACCTAATAGACTAACAGACGTTTTGGAGCATGAGTTTTCATGCTCCAAAACGTCTGTTAGTCTATAAGGTGCAACAGGACTCTTTGCTACTTTAAAACTACTTGCTTACAAAATCAGACATAAAAATTAGGGCTGTCAAGCGATTAAAAAAATTAATCACAATTAAAAAAAATTAATTGTGATTAACTGCATGATTAATCACGCTGTTAAAAAATTTATTTAAATATTTTTGTATGTTTTCTACATTTTCAAATATATTGATTTCAATTACAACACAGAATACAAAATGTATAGTGCTCACTTTATATTTATTTTTATTACAGATATTTGCTCTGTAAAAAACAAAAGAAATAGTATTTTTCAGCTCACTTAATACAAGTACTGTAGTGCAATTTCATTATCATGAAAGTTGAACTTACAGATGTAGAATTATGTACAAAAACAAAAACTGCATTCAAAAATAAAACAATGTAAAACTTTAGAACCTACAAGTCCACTCAGTCCTACTTCAGCCAATAGCTCAGACAAACAAGTTTGGTTACAATTTGCAGGTGTTAATGCTGCCTGCTTCTTGTTTACAATGTCACCTGAAAGTGAAAACAGGAGTTCTCATGGCACTGTTGTAACCGGCATCACAATATATTTATGTCCCAGATGCACTACAGATTCATATGTCCCTTCATGCTTCAGCCACCATTCCAGATGATATGCATCCATGCTGATGATGGGTTCTGTTCAAAAATGATCCAAACCGGAGCAGACCGATGCATGTTCATTTTCATCATCTGAGTCAGACGCCACCAAAAGAAGGTTGATTTTCTTTTTTGGTGGCATGAGTTCTGTGGTTTCCTCATCTGAGTGTTGCTCTTTTAAAGCTTCTGAAAGCATGCTCCACATCTCAACCCTCTCAGATTTTGGAAGGCACTTCAGATTCTTAAACCTTAGGTTGAGTGCTGTAGCTATTTTTAGAAATCTCACATTGGTATCTTCTTTGCATTTTGTCAAATCTGCAGTGACAGAGTTTGTAAATCAAACAACATGTGCTGGGTCATCATCCACACAATCATAGAATCATAGACTCATAGAATATCAGGGTTGGAAGGGACTTCAGGAGTCCAACCCCTTGCTCAAAGCAGCACCAATCTCCAACTAAATCATCCCAGCCAGGGCTTTGTCAAGCCTGACCTTAAAAACCTCTAAGGAAGGAGATTCCACTAGGGCCAGCTCCAGGCACCAGCCGAGCGAGCTTGTGCTTGGGGCGGCAGATTCTAAAGGGCGGCTTCCCTCCAATCCTTTTTTTTTTTTTTTTGCTTCGCTGCTTTGGCTGCCCCACATGGTTTTATTTTTGGTTTGGTTTGCCACTCCAGCCACCCTGTAGGGGGCGGTGGCACGGAGGAGGGAAGTGCCCTGCTGGGAGTGGGCTGCACACTCCGTCTGCAGGCGGCATGGTGGCAGGGGCCCCGTGGTGAGTGCCCTGACTGAAGAAATCCCTGGCCACCCCCTCTTCTCTCTCTCCTCCCCCGCTCCCTCCCTCTCCCCCTGCTAGCCGGGGCATGCACTCCGCTGCCTGGGGCAAGTCTGCAGTGTAGGGAGTCCCCCTGCACCCTGGCTTCAGCCTCCCCACAGGCTTTTTTGTTTTGGTTTGGTTTGGTTTTTTGCTTTGCTCCTCTGGCTGCCTTGCAGGGGTTTTTTTTTTGTTTTTTTTTACTTGGGGCAGCAAAAAAGCCAGAACTGGCCCTGATTCCATCACGTCCCTAGGTAACCCATTTCAGTGCTTCACCACCCTCCTAGTGAAAAAGTTTTTCCTAATATCCAGACTGTTATAACATGAAATATATGGCAGAATCAGGGTAAAACAGAGCAGGGAACATACAATTCTCCTCCAACGAGTTCAGTTACAAATTTAATTAACACACTATTTTTTAACAAACATCATCAGCATGGAAGCATGTCCTCCGGAACAGTGGCTGAAGCATGAAGGGACATATGAATGTTTAGGATATCTGGCACGTAAATACCTTGTAATGCTGGCTACAAAAGTGCCAGGCAAATGCCTGTTCTCACTTTCAAGTGACATTGTAAATAAGAAGC
>NC_133775.1:68087846-68092344 GCF_003597395.2 Chelonoidis abingdonii | reverse complement strand
CCCTCCCTGACTGAACTAACCTCGTTATCTCTAGCTTGCTTGCTAGCATATATATACCTGCCCCTGGAAATTTCCACTACCTGCATCTGACGAAGTGGGTATTCACCCACGAAAGCTCACGCTCCAAAACGTCTGTTAGTCTATAAGGTGCCACAGGATTCTCTGCTGAAATTAGTCGACAGTCCTAATGAAAATACAAAAGTGTCACTGGATACTATTACTGAAAAATTGCTTTACTGTCTCATTTTTATCACAAAATTATAAAATAAATCAATTTGAATATAAATATTGTACTTACATTTCAGTGTACAGTACATAGAGCAGTATAAACAAGTCGTCTGTATGAAATTTTAGTTTGTACTGACTTTGCTAGTGCTTTCTGTGTAGCTGTTGTAAATCAAGGCAAATATCTAGATGAGTTGATGTATCCCCTGGAAGACCTCTGCGTACCCCTGACTGAGAGCCACTGGACTAGATTACCTCTCATGATCCCTTCCAGCCCTACATTTCTATGATTCCATAGCACCAAGTAGTGAGATAAGGAGCTTCACAAATATATCAATAGCAATCAAATATACTTTGAAGACAACAAATGTGTATGTGCTTTATTATTTAAACAGCGCACATATAAAAGATTTTTTGTATTAAAAATGAAGGAAATTCACAAACAAAAAGCTTGGTTTGGCATTAGTTAAGGTTGCTCTCATCAATAAACTAAACTATAAAATATTAGGAAATACAGCCTTTAATGACATGATCCCCTATGACTTTTTTACACAAGACTCCTGGTTCATTCAGTGCACAGACTGGATCTTCTCTGTGGATGAATCATGGCTGTGCTGTGAAGGAGTCGGGTGTCTGCAGGATTCCTGACTGATTTGTTACAGAGCATGGAAAATGTATAGTGAATGAGGCAGGGGACTGCAGGAAGAGAAAGGACAGTCTCGTGGTTAGGGCAGTTGAATGCCACCCTGGATGCTTGGTTTCTTGTCTCTACCACCAAATTCCTATGTGATTCGGTGTCAGTCACTTAAGCCAAACTTTTCACTGGTAGTCACTTCTGCAGTTAAATAAAGACTGTACCATAATGCCCATGCACAAGGAGGCTGAATTAAGGCTACATGGGCACTGCTCATTCTGGCATTTCCTAACTGGAGTGTGCCTGGGCTGCAACCTTTTAATTCCTTTAAATCCTTAACTTTGTATTTCCTGACTTTGTTATGGTTTAGTTCATTGAGGAGAGCAACTTAACTAACAGTGAAGTATGCTTTTTTGTTTGTTTGTTTGTTTGGGGTTTTTTGGAGAATAACAGCAGCACCTGCATGGAAGCACAAATATATGTCACATTCTGATGCAAAATTATAGTTCTCTGTGCCACTGGAAGTCACTTACTTGGCTCTGCTATCCTGGATTCCAATGAACACACCTTTGAAATGCTGTCACAGCTATGTGGGAGTTCTCATTCCAAAATGTACCATCTGAACGTGTAATCACTTAAATGAATGCAGATACAACATTGTTTGTTTCAGTGTGATGATCTATGTACAACCACATTTGTAGACACATCTAGAAGGGCACCCTTTGATCCATTGTTAAAAAGCTAGTAGATAGACAAGCTAGTCCTGTCTTTGTGCATGCCTTAGACATTCTTATACATTTATTATTTGTAAATGGTATTTCTTTCACTAGATCAAGAGATTTTGTTGTCCAGCATGGGCTAAATCTACAGAGTATATCTGAAATTTTTAAAAATTGTATTTGAATAATCCAGCCACAAAAGCAATTTCTGAAATATGTCATAATGAGTGGAAAATACAGGATGTTTTTTATTTCAGTCACTGCAAAATGAGCTGATGGAAGGTCTGAGAAATGGGCTGACGAAACCTGAATATTTTCAAACTAAAAGATGACTAAAAATAAAAAGGTGGGTTCTGGGGGAGGAGAGGAGGGATGAACCTGAGACTTGGAATAAAAGAGCCCTCTCAGACACAACTGGCACATCAATGGCACCGCAGTCTGCTTCTAAACCATTGCAGTAAATAGTCATCTTGCATGGAATTTTCAGAAGGGCCTAAGTGACTTAGGAGCCTAAGTAATAATTTCAGACATCTGATGAAGTGGGTTATAGCCCATGAAAGCTTATGCCCAAATACATGTGTTAGTCACTAAGGTGCCACAAGGACTCCCCGTTGTTTTTGCTGATACAGACTAACACCGCTACCATTCTGAAATTTCAGATATGCACTAAGTGCTTCTGAGCCTAAATCCCACTGACTTTCAATGGAATGCAGGCTTTTAAATGCCTGAGTCACTTTTGAAAACAGAACCTAGGAGCTTTCGAAAATTTTACCCCTTGTTATTAGCTTGTCAAGAACTGAATGGGCTTTGATATTAGTGGATAGTGAAAAAAGCCAGTCAGATGGCAGCAAACCCCTTAGTGGCATTCAAGACAACTAATCTTTTAACTTAAACAAACCCCCAGCTTTTGCAAAGCTTTGAAATGGGTCATAAATCTTGCACAGCTGCTTTATTTACAAACAGCTTATAATATTTGCAGAGTGTGGATGTATGTCTGTAGGAAATGAGTCCTCCTTGCTTGACAGCTGAAGTACAGTTCCCCAGATGGGTTTCCATGGCTAGGAAAGATCAAAATGAAGTAACTCTCAGAGCCGCCAGGATATGTTTTGCCTCGAGTGAGGTGATTGTGTTTGGTGTTTCTGGGACAAGGACATCCCCAGGAACACTGCAGTGCACTTCTCAGTGCGTCATTGAAGCAGAGAATTTTTGATGCCACAAATGCTTATTCCTTATTTATATAACTAATCAACTAATTTCCTCATTAGCAATTTATGCTTGAACTCAGATTTCCACAGAGCTGTTATAGCCATGACCCACCAGAACCCATGGCACTGTACAAGGACATTTCTGTAGAGACGCCCCCCTGTATGTCAATGGCTCTGTCATTGCTGCAGTGCCTCTGGAGGCCCGAGTCATGGGGTTCTTTGTAGATGGGTGGAACAGGAGGTGCTCAGTTACCATAGTGATGGGGGCAATATGAGACTCCCATTGACTTGGCTGGGCTTTGAATCAGGCCCCTTGATAGATTCACTAGAGGCTACAGCAGTGGAGGTTCTTCCTGTGGTGAGACTAGAGACATATCTTCTCCAAGAGCTACTCTCCACTGCCAGGCCTGCCTCTGCAGGGAGCTGATTGGGTAACAGCTGCTGAAGAGGAGTGGAGGCTTTGGGAATTATGGGGGAGTGGGCAAGTGGGGAGGAGTATATACCATACCACTACTGTCACCTGGTTGTGTCTGCATCTCAGCATCCTTATCAGAGCCAGGAGCTCAGGCTCGTGACAGCTCATCCCCAGCCATCCTGGTGGAAGGGCTTTTCTTCATGGCAGGGCAACGCACTACCCTCTTCACGACTACAGACATGCCTGCCTAGGCGCAGTGTTCCTGTCTCTCCATGTCCCAGCCCACCAGGGCATGGGGAAGAATCACACATTGATTAAAAGTTGCAGCCAAATGTTTGGGTTTGTTCTTAGAAATGTTCAAGAAATTAAATAATCACATTCAGCCAAATATATTGTCTAAAGACAAAGCAATACAATGAAAAGGAGACAAACATGCCCTCCCGCTGGGAAGCAATTCTTATCTCGCGGCATGTCCCCCTTATACAGGAGGTGTGCCTCGTGGTTCTGCATTCCAGCTGGTAGTATTTATAATATGAGTGTACAAGTTACAAAACTTGTCACTTAAAGTTTAAGTTTACCCCACTAGTTTGTCCATGGCACCTCTCTGTACTGTCCCCGTGTCTCATTCTGAATACTGCACTCAAAGTCAACCAGTTCTGGTGTGCGCTGTCTGGAGAGAGGTCCCACCTCTGCACAATCCAGCCCTAGGTGAAGGAGTGCCTGGAAGGGTGGATCCCACTGCCCGGAGAGGAAGACCAGCAGCCCTCCAATCCACCACATCCTCTCTCCGGAGAGTTGGAAATCATGCTGCTGGTGGCTCTGTCACCCAAGATCTGTCTATCTCTGGTTGCTGGCTCCCCCTTTCCTGCCATTGTATTCCCCCTCCATCCTCCTAACCCAAAATCCTGCCATCCCACCCACCACCCAGATCCTGCTGTCTCAGGAGGGAAGAGCCACCAGCTACCTGTGATCCTGCTGCTGCTGGTGCGCAGCCAAGTAGCTTTCTCGGGTGTAGTCTTTATAATGTTCTCTGACAAAAAAAAAAAATCTTGCTATAAAAATTCTCCTCTGTCTCAGAGTTATTGTCATGCACAGGCAGGGTAGGCTATAAAATGGATAGACTCATAGACTCATAGGTCAGAAGGGACCAATATGATCATCTAGTCTGACCTCCTGCACAAAGCAGGCCACAGAACCCTACCCATCCACTTTTATAACAACCCCTAACACATGACTGAGTTATTGAAGTCCTCAAAATTGTGGTTTGAAGACCTCAAGCTGCAGAGAATCCACCAGCAAG